>NW_024070201.1:68543560-68872211 GCF_014754425.2 Oryx dammah
TATAACGCACAGCACAGAGCCGCGGGGGGTGGGGGGGGGGGAGAAAAAAACTTCTCTGGCTCATAATGGTAGTACCACCACTTTTTTTTTTTTAGTTTTTATTTATTTATTTATTTTTATATTTTAATTTTTTATTTTTACTTTATTTTACTTTACAATGCTGTATTTGTTTTGCCATACATTGACATGTACCACCACTTTTGAGAACCTTGTTCTACATCTTCTAAAACCCTCCAAAATGTTGACAATGCATTTATTTCTTCCCTCCTAGTTAAAGATTTGGCTTTCTGAAATTTTAACATCTCAATCCATTTTTCTGTCCCATGTATGGAATTATTTCTGATATATAGCTACCTAGTAAGTAGGTAAGATCTAAAATAGATCTAAAACTTTATATACATGTGGCAAAGTATTTTTGATCAGAAAATAAACCAGAGTAATGAGAAGTCTTTTAAAATGTCAGTTGTATTCTAAAATTCTATGTTCTTTTACTTTTATTAAATCCAATTTCAGGCATTTATTATCCCAATATTGAAGGTAATTTCAGAAGCGATACTATTACAATGACTTTTTAGTCATAAGATGACTTCTCACTTTTTGTACCTAAACAGCATAAACACACACACACCCCAATCTCTCTCTCCCTTCTCTTTCTCACACACATATATATATACATACACACAAATACACATCAAAAGAATGAAAATGATTAGAAATAAATCCCATTTGTGGTGGAGAGATGAACTAAGACACATCACCACTAAAAAGCCTTTCAACTCGTATTTTTAAAATGACTGAGAGAAGGGAATCATTTTAATTGCATGCGTGGAAGCACAGATCCATACTTTCCATATAAATATAAATATTACAAGCTCCAGGAGTTGGTGATGGACAAGGAAGCCTGGCATGCTGCATTTCACAGGGTAGCAAAGAATCGGACACGACTGAGTGACTGAACTGAACTGAAAATATTACAAACTAATCAGTAAACCCTGTAAGATGCAATTTTAATGAGAACTGTTTTATATCAAGCTGTTTGTCTACTTTGTTCATTGTGAATAACTGGCACCTGAAAGAGAGTCTCGCCCATGGTTGGCACATGGCATGTGCTTGTTAGAGTTGCTTTTCTTATTTACTGCAGACCTATCAGACAAAAAAATTCCTTATCCTAGAAATATCTAAAATAAACTTAATAGTTTTGAAGTCATTTTCTTGGTTAAACTAGAATGGATAAGATATTAGAAAATTACTGTAAATATTCTAGATAGAGCATTAAAGTTAGGTTTATGGACATATCTAGAACTTAAATAGCAACAACCTACAGTGGTCTTTGTACATTTCTTCTCTTTTAACAGTTTTGAGAAGATATAATAACATACCACACAATTCACCCACTGTAAGTGTAAAAATCTTATGATTTTCAGTAAATTTCTAGAGCTGTGTAATTATCAGCACAAATCAATTTTGGAACATTTCCATCACCCCACAATGTTGTCTGGCGCCCATTTCCAGTTAATCCCTGCTCATCCCTGACAGCCACTGTCTATACTTATTATGTGTTTGGACAAGCTGACTCTTCAAACCAGCAAGGAGTGACCCTCCAAAGGAAAGAGTTTCCCCAAAGAATATAGTAAATATCACTGCCTTCTGTTCTTTTTGCTTTCTGCCCCAAGTTTATGTCAATCACAGCAACTCACCTGAGACCCTGGCAGAAATAGGATTGAGGAGAGGTGTAGACATAGTTGAAACCATGCCTAGGACTAGGCAAAAAGAAAGTGATGGGACTGCTTTGCTCAGATGTGGTTTTCATGTGTGTGTGTGTGTGTGTGTGTGTGTGTGTTAAAGAGACAAAAAGTGGTACCTGTCTTAAGGGAAATGAACCCTGAGTTTGAGAGTACATGTAGCATAACAATGCTTACAGAATTGATAGTAAAGCCTTCTTGACTATATCTAACCAATTTCCAAGCCTTTTCACCTTTATGGTCTAAATACTTTTAATCCATCAATTTTCCTCCGTCTCCATTTCTAACTTTATCCATGGAGGGAACTCACAGGCCTACTTAGGATTATTGCCGCAGGCTCTTAAATCAAACCGTTTAAACTCTAGGGTAGCTTCTAGCCAAACAGCTCTTTACTTAGAAGATGGGTAATCATGAGTAACATTTTTATGACTCCTGTTTGACAATGTCACACTCCTTGAAGCAAGTCACTGTCTTCTCCTATCATCCCACTGCCTTAAGTGTACTGACCTGGTCCCTTTTGATGACTGTATCTTATTTCTTTCCATCTAATTTCTCTGTAATGATGTATAATATTTTCTGACATATAATTTGCAATTTGCTTGTCACATTTTACAATTTCTGAAAATCAAGAGTGTTTACCATAGACTCTATAGTGTTGTTGTTGTTCAGTTACCAAGTCCTGTCTAACTGTTTGTGACCCCACGGACTATAGCACTTCAGGCTCCCCTGTCCTTCCGTATCTCCCAAAGTCTGCTCAAATTCATTTCCACTGAGTTGATGATACTGTCTAACCATCTTATCCTCTGTCGTCCCCTTCTCCTTTTGCCTTCAATCCTTCCCAGCATCAGGGACTTTTCCAGTGAGTTAGTTCTTCATGTCAGGTGGTCAAATTACTGGAGCTTTAGCTTCAGCATTAGTCCTTCCAATGAATATTTAGGGTTGATTACCTCTAGGATTGCCTGGTTTGATATCCTTTTAGTCCAAGCTAAATAAATGTTTATTATTTTAAGCTAGTTGTATGTTTAGTCACTCAGTCATGTTGAACTCTTTGTGACCCCCATGAAGTACAGCCCACCAGGCTCCTCTGTCCATGGGGATTCTCCTGGCAAGAATACTGGAGTGGCTTGCTATGCCCTCCTCCAGAGGATCTTCCAAATCCAGGGATCAAACCCAGGTCTCCAGCATTGCAGGCAGATTTTTTACCATCTGAGCCACCAGGGAAGCCAGTCGGTTTGGAGCAGTTTATTGCCAGCAGAAGCTAACTACTTTAGCTCAAAGGTGAGAGGTACTAGGATATCTGGTAAGATGCCTTCTTCTGAGTGCTGGGTTAGGACCCAGTGTCAACTGAAGCTTAATATCCTCCCCAAATAAAGTGCTGTGGCAGAAACTATTAGAGCAGAGAATGTATATATCTATACATATGAAATAACCTCATATATATGTACATATAACCTTTAAAACTTTTAAAAACATAAAATTCCATGTTTCAACCAAGGGATATTTATTACTTTTAATATCTTAATGGAACATAATTATAATCCCCATAAAATTACATTTTATCACAAAGGTCATAGAATGCATAAGGGAAAGCACTAATACTAAAATAAGATTAAGAATAGTGCTCTTTGCATAATATCATGTGGTTGTTCATATCATCATCTCAATTAATAGCACCACTGAAAACATGGAGCTTCTTCAGAAGCCTATTCCTTTCAATCTAGGATACCCTCTTCTACAATGGACAACTAAAGAAAGGTCTACTTTGAGGAAAAGATAAATACTGTATGTCATCACTTATAAGTAAAATCTAAAAAGCCACACTCAGAGAAACAGAGATTAGAATGGTGATTACCAAGGGCTAGAGTGGAAACTTGCAGTTATAAGACAGGTTCTGGGGACCGGTTGCACAGTACGGTGATTATAGTTAACGATACTGAAAGTTGCCAACAGAGGAGATCTTACATGTACTTGTCACATGTAAGCAGTGTTGATCATGTGATGTGATGGGGTTGTCAAGCGATGCTATAGTGGTAATCACTTTTCACTATACTGGCCTCAGGTCACCTTAAACTTATACAGTGTTATACCTCAATTTTATCTTAGCAAAGTGGGAAAAAAATGAAGGTCTGGTAAGGGTTAGCTCTTCTAAGGAGAAACATACACTATTTTCTGGTTTTAGAGTTGCCAGGCATATAAGTGAATACAAACTGTGTGTTCAATTTAATATTCTGTTCTAAATCAATCTTATTTTCCCTAAGGATAAAATGAAATATTAATTATGTACATGTTTAGATAATGTTAATTATCTAAATAGTAATTATCTAACTGTTGTTGGGATCATGGCCAAACCTCACAACAGATCAAAAAACCAAAATAAAAATTTAGCAATATATCTGAGCATGGAATAATCTCTTCTTTATTCATGGATGAAATTACTAAATTGTCTTTTTAAAAAGTTAAGCAAGGAAACTCTAAGTGTAACCAAAATTTAGCACCATGACTTTCACATGCTACTTTTCCATTTTTTCAAAGACCAAGAAGAGGTGTGGGGGGAACAAAAAAAACATATAAAATCCTTGCAACCTTCTGAATATTATCAGCAGTCTTCTGAGAATGAAATATACATATTCTGTTCCTGAATGTATGCCTTAAGTTACCCACTCTCAAAATAAATCTGCTATAAACTTTATCTTCTCCATTTCATAAGTATCCAAAACAAAATAAATAAATAAGTAAATACTCCAACCTTTTTCATAGAATAACCCAGTGACATGTTTCATCTTTACAATGAAATGCAGCTGTAGATTCCCCATTAAAAAGCAAATCCTCAATTTTCAAGTCTTGAATAGCTCGGTACTTCAAAAAGAATTGCTGCTGATGAAATTTATGGCATTGATAAGAGTCCAATTCAAAAATCTTAACTTGGATAAACAGGATTTTCATTTGATGAAGAACTGGATAGATGGGCATTCACTTTAAACCCATGCCTGTCGGTATTTTTTTTCTAAAGTAGTTAAACAAGTTTTGGTAATCACTTTGGACTAGGTAATACTGCTTCTTTTTGTTAAGTGAACTATTTCAAGTATATTATTGCCACTTAAATATGACCTTGCACTCCCAGATACTGTTTCAGGGAATAATTGTGCAAGTAAGCAATATTGATATTTTTCTGAACTATTTACCTTCTTTGTGCATCCAGCCTGTCTTTTTGTTTTCATTCTTTTTAATCCTTTCCCCATTCTTCTTTCTGAAACCATTATCTTTTAGCATAGCAAATGGGTTTTAATAAGTCTACAATTATACCAGCAGAAAATTGCCTCGTCAAATGTCAATGTGTTCAGTTAGGAAACTCCAGTGAAAACTAGAACTCAGTGCCAATTCTGAAGTTTATTATTTTGTATAAAACTGGAGTTTTCTTTTGTAAAGTTAATGATCAACTCATCTTTGACTCACTGGACCATACTGTTTTACCAGGAATAAAACGACCATATGACTCAGCAATCCCACCACTGGGCATATACCCTGAGAAAATCATAATTCAAAAAGACATGTACCCCCATGTTCATTGCAGCACTATTTACAATAGCTGGTACATAGAAGCAACCTAGATGTCCATTGACAGATGAATGGACAAAGAAATGGCAGTACATATATACAATGGAATATTACTTGGCCATAAAAGGGAATGAATTTGAGTCAGTTGAACTGAGGTGAATGAAACTAGAGCCTGTTATACAGAGTGAAGTAAGTTAGAAAGAGAAAAACAAATACTGAAAAATTGATGCTTTTGAACTGTGGGGTTGGAGAAGACTCTTGAAAGTCCCTTGGACTGCAAGGAGATCCAACCAGTCCATCCTAAAGGAAATCAGTCCTGAATATTCATTGGAAGGACTGATGCTGAGGCTGAAATTCCAATAATTTGGCCATCTGATGCGAAAAACTGACTCATTGGAAGAGACCCTGATGCTGGGAAAGACTGAAGGCAGGAGGAGAGGGTGAGATGGTTGGATGGCATTACTGGCTCGATAGACATGATTGGAGCAAGCTTCTGGAGTTGGTGATGGACAGGGAAGCCTGGCGTGCTGCAGTCCATGGGGTCACAAAGAGTCAGACACAACTGACTGAACTGAACTGAACACACATATATAGAAAAATGATACTGTTGAACCTATTTGCAAGGCAGGAACAGAGATGCAAATATAGAGAACAGACTTGTGAACACAGTGAGGAAAGTGGATGGTGGGCCGAATTGAGTAGCGCTGAACGATATACATTACCATATGTAAAACAGATAGCTAGGGGGAAGTTGCTGTATAAGACAGAGAGCTCAACCCAGTGCTCTGTGACCACCTAGAAGGGTGAGAGGGAAGCTCAACAGGGAGGGAATATGTGTATACTTATGGCTGATTCATGTTGCTGTATGGCAGAAACCAAGACAATATTGCAAAGCAATTATCCTCCAATTAAAAATAAAATTAATAAACCAGAAAGACTTCTAATAATATTGGTGATTTTTTAAAACTGGAATTATCTTCAAAGATGAGCCATCAGCTGAGCTGACTCTATTGTAAACTTCGCTTAGGTTGTTAGCAATGTTGGAGCTTAATTCTTTTATTTGTTTGTTTTGTTCTGTTCTGTGTTTGTTTTCTTAAAAGTAATTTACATAACTTCTGTTTATTTTTGTTTTATAACAATGGTATGTTGCCTTGCCATCTTCCAACAAAATCACCTGTGAAATAGTGTTTAAATATTAAAAAGAAGGATAAAATTATATGTGTGAAATATTGAAGTTTCTGGAAATTTTATGTATAGTCAGGAATGCTAAGTAAATAAATCCAGTTTTATCATGATGAGGAAAATCTTAGAAAAATCAGAACCTATCTATTCTATGGTGATTATTTAGCCATAAAAAAAGGATAAAGTTTAAGACTATGTAGGTAGGCAGGAAATAGTTATAGGTAATGGTAAGTTAAAAACAGAGAGGTGTATTCTAATGTTTGTACAATGTAAAAATATCCACTGCTGATCCTTATAAACAGAAAAGCAATACTTTCATTTAAGTTTTTAAAATTCTGTTCCACTTTCAAACTGCGATTTTTAATTTTACAATTCCAAAATCCAATGCCAGGTTGGTTAGTGAATTAGTTGTTACACGTTTCAAGCAACAGACACTACTAAAGAATTGACCGTGCTATACTTAAAAATGCTTAATTTTATAAAAATAAAAAATTAACTCTCTACTTTGGTCACAAACAGGCTCAAACCAATACATAGTACTTTTTTCTTTTTTAAATATTATTTGGAGAGCTGAAATTTCTCCTTGTACTTAATTTTCTCCTTTGTTCAGTTCCATCTCTTCCTCACTTCATATTTCCCCATATAGGGACTTCCCTGGTGGTTCCTTGTTTAAGAATCTGCCTTGTAGTGCAGGGGATATGGTTTAGATTCCTGGTCAGGGAATAAGGTGCCACATAGCACAGGTCAAGGGTCAACTAAGGCCATGCCACAACAACTGAGCCTGCAAACCCCAGCAAAAGATCCCGCATGACACAAAGAAATTCTGTTAATACTGGATTTAGGCAAATAAACAAACGAACAAATGAAATGTCTTCTATAAATTCCTGTCTCAAGTTACCTCATGAAGCATCCTAGGTCCATCCTAGGACCTTCTTCTGGAATTCCTACCTGTGCCATTTCCAACCATTTAAACCATTGATTTCCTCTTGCTTGTTCTTTAGTTTGATCTGTTTGATTGTATACTATAGCTACTAGAACAATAAATAGCAAATAAAGGCTACCATGCAAGGTAAGGGCTTCCCAGGTGGCTCAGCAGGTAAAGAATATGCCTGCCTTGCAGGAGACACAGGAGAGACACAAGTTTGAACCCTGGGTCAGGAAGATCCCCTGGAGGAGGAAATGGCTGCCCATTCTAGTATTCTTG
The DNA here is from genome assembly GCF_014754425.2 of Oryx dammah. NCBI lineage: Eukaryota > Metazoa > Chordata > Mammalia > Artiodactyla > Bovidae > Oryx > Oryx dammah. The sequence continues at coordinate 68,551,244 of NW_024070201.1, forward strand.
CCTGGAGAATCCCTTGGACGGAGGAAGCTGGGGGGCTACAGTCCATAGGGTTGCAAAGAATTAGATGCAACTGAGCATACACTCATGCAAAATAAAGAGGAAGACTGCAGAAGAAAGGAAAAAAAATTACATTTGAACACCTTTAATGGAACGTCTTTCCTGCTTTTTGAACCTGAAGCCCTGCATTTCATTTCACACTGAGCTCCACAATTCCTGTGGCTGCCCATGCCTACTGCTAACCATCTTTCTCATCTCTATGTCATGAACACACTATGTATTCTTGCCTGACAAATCTTACTCATTTTCCTCATCAAAATTCCTACTTACCCCAATTCTTATCCCACTGACTAATAATTCCTCCTGTGTCCTGGCCCTTGCAGATTCACTTGATATTTAATAATCCTCTCTCTGCTTCCTTAGCAATCTGAACATAGCTCTCTAGCTAAACTCCTCATACTATATTGTTGCAGTATTTTTATTTTCCTTTCTCATTTAATTATAAATACATGGAAGTCAAGGTCAAACTTCAGTCCCACGTTTAGTCTAATAAGTAGACACTCAGCAATGCCCAATAGATTAATACGCCATCACGACAAGTGCAGAGAATACCATGCAAGGTTTTCGAGCCCCAGGAAGAACAACTCAGACATGTGACTGGGGAATCTGCTCATTAGGAATATGGCAGAAGGCTGCGGACTAGTGCTCCATGCAGAAGTCAGTGACAAAACAAAACTTTTCAAGTCTCTCCAGATTGCCAGGTTTGCAGAGATCAGATGGCAGGAACCAAGATTAAAAGTCAACACTCATTTATTGAACACCTGCGTTGTACCACTGTTCACAGTACTCAATGCACAGCTTCTTGGAGAGTAGGTTTCTTCAACCTTGGCATGACCCTGCTGAAATGTTGGACTGACTGGTTCTTTGAGGTGGTGACAGTCTTGTGCGCCGTATGGTGTTTGGCAGCATCACTGACCTCTACTCATTAGATGCCAGGAGAACATTCCTGGAAGAGGTGGCAATCAAAAATGTTTCCAGATATTACTGCATGTCTTCTGGAGGGCAAAGTGGCTACCATTTGAGAATCACTCAAGTGTGGAGGGCTATGATTTTTTTTTAAGTCTTTATTGAATTTGTTACAACGTTGCTTTTGCTTTATGTTTTTCATTTTTTTGGCCACAGGCATGTGGGATCTTAGCTCTTCAACCAAGGATCAAACCCGCCCCTCCTGCATTGGAAGGTAAAGTGTTAACCAGTGGACCATCAGAGAAGTCTCCAGACCACCTTTTTGATGACAGTTTTTTTCTCACCTCAGGCAGAAACTCTTGAGTTCGCTGTCTCAGAAAGGAGATGTAGTGGGGTGAAAAGTTGAAGAAAACTTTCTAGTTTTTTGGGGCTTTTGTTTCCAAAAGCTGAAATTCCTGACTGCAGAAAGAGTGTGTACACAGAGGAAGTGTACCAGTCAAGAGCCAGGGAGAGAATCCAGGGGCATGGTTACAAGGTATTAAGCAGAAACATCAAGGACAAAATATGAGCCTGCAGAAAAACAGAGATTCCTATGGGCTGATAGGATAAGGGATGGGGAAGGGGAACAGAGAAATCTCTCGATTCTGGAGGAGGGGCACCCTGTGTCCTGATAGTGGAAGCAAGATCTCAGGGCAGAGTGAGTACCACCGAGCTTAGGCAGACAGGACCACACAACCCTTGCAGATGAAGTATTTAACAAATAAATGACTCAGAAATGGCAGAAAGAATCAGATTTTGAAGGGGCTTAATGTGGGTTGATATTATGGGCATTTCAATAGCTCCTTCTATGTCCTAAAATTAGAAGATTAGATATTTCTCTGCACTCACATTATATCACCATGTTATCTCATATAATGCTAGAGTGGTGGATCACCCCAGCTTTGTGAAGGCCATACAAGGAAGACAAGATAGACAACCAGCAGCAAAATAGAGTTTTCAGTGAGAATCTAACATAATAGAAAGATAGACAGACAGATAGTTATGAAGATATTGGGCTTGTTGGCTGAAATTTGAATTGACTATCTTCTAACTTGGAGAAGGAAATGGCAATCCACTCCAGTATTCTTGCCTGGAGAATCCCATGGACTGAGAAGCCTAGTAGGTTACAGTCCACAGGGTCGCAAAGAGTCAGACACGACTGAGCGACTTCACCTCACCTATCTTCTAACTCACTTATGCTCCATCTCCCAAGTTATGTTTCTTGTGCCCATTTTAAAGAGAAGTAAGTTGAGTCTCTGCAAGTTGAAGTGATTTGTTCAAGGTTATAACTTTCACGTAAATGACACACAGCCATTGTGTAACCTCTGACAGGTGCCTTGCTGGATGAGAGCACAATGATGAGACAACACAGTCACAGTCCTGGCCTTGTGGAGCAATTAAACACTCACACAAGCCGCTGCAAATTGCAACTTTCAACTAACCCATGATGGGGGAATTTAACCTCATGACAGAGGGCAGAGAAGGTGTTTCCTAGGAAGGAGTACAATGGAATGTGACCCAGGCAATGGCTCTCAGACATTCGTGAACATCAGAATCAATGGGAGGGAGGGCTAAACCACACAGTGGTGAATCTGAATCTCTCTCCCAGGGTTTCTAAAGGATAGGTTTGGGGCTGACCTAAGAATGTGCTGCTAAGTCACTTCAGTCGTGTCTGACTCTGTGCGACTCCATAGATGGCAGCCCACCAGGCTCCCCCATCCCTGGGATTCTCTGGCAAGAACACTGGAGTGGGTTGCCATTTCCTCCTCCAATGCATGAAAGTGAAAAGTGAAAGTGAAGTCGCTCAGTTGTGTCCGACCCTTAGGGACCCCATGGACTACAGCCTACCAGGCTCCTCTGCCCATGGGATTTTCCAGGCAAGAGTACTGGAGTGGGCTGCCATTGCCTTCTCCTAAGAATGTGCATGATTAATAAATTTGCATAGGATGACATGCTGCTGTTGCTGCCGGTCTGGCTACCACACTTTGGGAACTGCTAAACTTGGCGAGCTAAGCAACGGGAGTGCGAGAAAAAAGACCCTTTTAACACATGAAAAATCCACAAGTGAAATTGCAGTGATTTGCCTTAATCACTCCTAGTACATGGCAGATGGAGGACCATCCCAGTCTTATAACTTCCGGCCTGGCAATCTCTCTCCTCCCAGTGGGTCAGGCCACTCTGCCATCTCCCACTCTGGGATATATGGATTGCTTTCAGGATTGTGATCCAGAGAAAGGGAAACAGCCACCTTGTTACCTAAAAACAATGTGAGCCCGCTCTGCCTGGTGTTTCTTCTCATTTTGGGTTGAGAGAATGCTGACTATTTTAAGAAACGCTTCAGGATATCCTCTTCTCTGAGATGGAGGACTTAATCTTACTGAAAACACATTCCTTCTCTCAAGAGTGCCCTTGAACTAATACAGCAGAAACTCTGACTCCAGTGGGGCTTTCTGATATGCCTTTGAAGAGGGTGCATTTACTAATCAATACAAATGACAATTTTTCAACTGGCAAGTCAGGCGCTGCTTTGCTGCTTGATTTTTCACAGCCCAAACTTTCAGGACTGAAGCAGAGAGAAGCTATGGGCATAGACTCTTGATGCAAATACATCAAAGGAAGACATTGTTTTAGAGGGACTCCACATGGGAATCATTGTAGGTATGACCAGGAATAAAGTGTACATTCTTAAAAGGTACCTTGGTGTAAACTGTTCAAGACAGAGCTAGTACACATTATGCTTTAGGGTATGAACAAACAACCTCTCACAGAAAAGGAAATTGCTTCTTTTTTCTGTCTTTACCACGTACACACTCTCTACAGTCACATACACACCATTTGTATATATAGCACATACAATATCAGTTATATATATATATACATCTATACACATGTACAAATATGTATACAGTAATATGGAATAAACAGGGAGAAAAAACACAGATGTAGAATGTGCAATAATGTTGCAAAAACTATACTTTTCTGAGAGTATAGATTGTGCCTCTTGTATTCAGTTACTGTTTAAATCTGGGTGTAAGTTATCCGGTCTATACTTCAGTTTCCCCATCAGCAAAATGAGAAAATTGGATAAGACATTTAAAGACTTTTCTGGAAGATAATTCCTATTCATAGGGGACTGAAAAATATTGCTTAGGCATGTATTTTGTCAACTGAAATTTTTCCCCCTGTGTATGAAGATCGAAAATTCTTCCTTTTTCACATTATTTTTAAACCCATGCCACTTTTTAACTAAAATGAAAATCTCACAATATCTTTTAGGGTTATTTAAACCTTGAAAAGAATTGAAATGTGACTGAAATTAAATCAAAGAAAAATACTTTTAGAAGAAAAATCTATTTTGATATATGGAGATGATATTCCTTGCAATTACAAAAAATCAGTAATGATGTGGGGCACGCTTACTCACTGAAGCTCTGGAAGCTCAAATACTATCCAGGTCACTTTCAGCATCTTAACTCTTGGCTTTTGTTTTTCAACAGAGTCTCTCTAACTCTCTACAACCCTCCCTCACTCCATGAGCCCTTTTATCCTTGCCATCTCTGTAGCAGACTATACTATTTTTTTCTTTAAATGTTAGCTTTAACAGCTAGGAAAGATAGAAGGTGTTGATATTTATTGACTCCTTGCTATATCCTCATTCTTGCATTATGCTGGGTTTCTTATGTACATAATTTTAAAAAAGTTTGTTGAAGTAGAGTTGTTTGATGATATTGTGTTAGTTTCTACTATTCAGCAAAGTAAATCAGCTATATGTATACATATATCCCCTTTTTTTCTGGATTTTATTCCTTTTTAGGTCATCACAGTATACTAAGTAGAGTTTCCTGAGCTAGATAGTAGGTTCATGTTAGATATGTATTTTATACCTAGTATCAATAAGGGAGCCAGCTAGGCTATAGTCCATGGGATCACAAAAGAGTCAGACAAGACATATACTAACCAAAACCAACAACAATCAATAGTGTATATATGTCAATCCCAATCTCCCATTTCATCCCATCCTCGCCTTCCCCCTTGGTATCCATACATTTACTCTCTACATCTGTGTCTCTATTTATGTTTTGTACATCATCTTATATAATCCTCAGGGCCTTTCTATAAGGGGAAATGAACAATTACCCTTAAAGATGAAGAAATAAGAACTCAGCGCTACTAGAGACTGTGCCATAGGGTATAGTGAATATCTGCAAGGCTTTCATTAGATTCTAGCTTCTCTGACTGAGGACTTTGTGCTCTTTCTATTGCTTTACACGGTCTACATATTAACAGTCAAGAGGAAGAACATAAAACAAATGCTTATTGCTGACCTACTCCACTACCCTATGGTTGATTATGTACCATCATTTCATTTGCTCTATTTTATTTAAGTCTCAAAAGCAAGATGGGAAGTACTATCTCCATTTTTTTAAGGTAAAGAGAGGTTAAATATCTTAGCTGAGATCATATGCTCAGTATTTAATACAACTTGGGTACAAACACATGTTGTCCAAGTGGTGGCTGACATCTCTGATTGGGGATGGCTTACCATCTACAGTCAGCTAAATACATATCAGGCCGTACTCACAGCAGCATGTAATGTGCTTTCTCATTTGCTAATATTAATTAACTTTTATAGGCACTTTACTATACTGTGCTGTGCTCAGTCTTTCCGTTGTGTCCAACTCTTTGTGACCCAGTAGACTGTAACCCACCAGGCTCTTGTGTCTATGGAATTTCCTAGGCAAGAATACTGCAGTGGGTTGCCATTTCCTCCCCCAGGGGCTTTTCCTGATCTAGGGACCAAACTTGCATCTCCTGCCTCTTCTGCATCAGCAGGTGAATTCTTTACCACTGTGGCACCTGGGAAGCCATAGGCACTTTAGCAATAAAAAAAGTAAGCAGAAGGAAAGAAAATCCTATATAACAGCTGCCTAGAAATTTTGTTTTAATACACACATTTATACGATGTATTCAGATAGTCCTTAATTAACCACAGTACAACTTATGATTTTTGTCAACTTTATGATGCTGTGAAAGAGGTCCATATTCATTAGGAACTCTATTTAGAATTTTTAATTGTGATCTTTTCCAGGGCTATATAGTCGAGGAGTCTCTCATGATACTGGGCAGTGGCAGTCACACTCCCCAGCCAACCAAGTGATCATGAGACCAACCCATCCAAACACTTGCTTCCATTCTGTACCCAGACAGCCATTTATTTTTCACTTTCAGTACAGTATTCAGTACATGACTTGAAAAGGTCATTATGTAATCAGCTTGTGTTAGATAATTTTGCCCAACCATAGGCAACTTAGGCTCCACGAAGCTACCATGTTAGGTAGTTCAGTGTATTCAAAGCATTTGTGACAGGATATTTTCTTCTTCCAACTCCTTTTTCTTTAATCACAGAGACAGTCTTTGGTGCATGATCTAAGTAATACTTGTTTTTTCTCTTTCTAAATTAATTTTTTATTGGAGTATAGCTGCTTTACAATGTTGTGTTAGTTTCTACTGAACAGCAAAACGAATCAGCCACACGTATACATGTGAGAATGAAAGTGATAGTCACTCAGTGGTATCCAACTCTTTGCAACCCAAGGACTATATATAGTCTGCCAAGCTCCTCTGTCCATGGAATTCTTCAGGCAAGGATACTATAGTGGGTAGCCATTCCCTTCTCCAGGGGATCTTCCTGACCCAGGGATCAAATCTGGGCCTACCTGCATTGCAGGCAGATTCTTTACCATCTGAGCCACCAGGAAAGCTCATATCGCCACATTTTTGGATTTCTTTCCCATTCAGGTAACAACAGAGCATTGTGTTGACCTCTCTATGCTGTATAAAAGGTTCTCGTTCAGTTCAGTTCAGTTCAGTTCAGTCGCTCAGTCATGTCCAACTCTTTGTGACCCCATGAATTGCAGCACACCAGGCCTCCCTGTCCATCACCAACTCCCAGAGTCCACCCAAACTCATGTCCATTGAATCAGTGATGCCATCCAGCCATCTCATCCTCTGTCGTCCCCTTCTCCTCCGGCCTTCAATCTTTCCCAGCATCACGGTCTTTCCAAATGAGTCAGCTCTTCACATCAGGTAGCCAAAGTATTGGAGTTTCAGCTTCAACATCAGACCTTCCAATGAACACCCAGGACTTATCTCCTTTAGGATAGACTGGTTGGATCTCCTTGCAGTCTAAGGAACTCTCAAGAGTCTTTTCCAACACCACAGTTCAAAAGCATCAATTCTTCGGTGCTCAGCCTTCTTTATAGCCCAACTCTCATATACTTTATACACAGTATCAATAGTGCATATGTGTCAATATCAACCTTCCAATTTCTCCCCCATCCCCTTTGATTGCTGTTGCTGTTCAGTCACTCAGTCGTGTCTGACTCTTTGCAACCCCATGGACTGCAGCATGCCAGGCTTCCTTATCCTTCACCATCTCTCAGAGCTTGCTTGAACTTATGTCCACTGAGTCAATGATGCCATCCAACCGTCTCATCCTCTGTTGTCCCTTCTCCTCCTGCCTTCAATTTTTCCCAGTGTCAGGGTCTTTTCTAATGATTCAGCTCCTTGCATCAGGTGACCAAAGTATTGAAGCTTCAGCTTCAGCATTAGTCCTTCCAATGAATATTCAGGATTGATTTCCTTGAGGATTTACTGGTTTGATCCATGTGTTTTTCTCGACATTTGTTTCTCTATTTCTGCTTTTCCAATTATCTTCTATACTATTTTTCTAGATTTCACATACATGTGTTAATACACAATGTTTGTAATACTCTAATAATGAAGGAGGCCAACTTGCTTTTAAGTATGAAGATATGAGGGTTTTTTTCCCCCTCTGTTTTTCCCTTTTCTCTCCCTCCATTGAAATAGCTTTCTCTGTACTTTACTGCCTCCCAGCTGATTCATAGTTATAGAAGGCAGAATATCCTATGGGTCTTTCTGCCTCCCTTCTAAAAATAATCCAGTACCCTGGAGGAATATTAAAGGCTTTGGAAGGAGGTAGAAGGGAAGCAACAGAGAAGGCGATGGCCCCCCACTCCAGTACTCTGGCCTGGAAAATCCCATGGATGGAGGAGCCTGGTAGGCTGCAGTCCATGGGGTCGCTAAGAGTTGGACACGACTGAGCGACTTCACTTTCACTTTTCACTTTCATGCATTGGAGAAGGAAATGGCAACCCACTCCAGTGTTCTTGCCTGGAGAATCCCACAGATGGGGGAGCCTGGTGGGCTGCCGTCTATGGAGTTGCACAGAGTTGGACATGACTGAAGTGACTTAGCAACAGCAGCAGCAGCAGAAGGGAAGCAAAAAGTGTTTCTTGGTAGAAGCAGGGCAGCTTGAAAGAAGGAGGAGAATATAGCTATGGAATAGTGTCCGAGCAACTCAGATCCTTGATAGAAACACAGAGAGCTGGCAGAAGGTCGACAGGGCATAAACAACCCCAGATATGTGATGCCCTTCCTCACCAAACTGTCCTGTGTTCCCAAAGAAGCACAGAAGCTGTACAGGACCACCAGAACGGAAACGATCATGGCTACAGAAGAAAGATAGGCCTCGGCATTGTGGACAGATAAACAATGATATCCCAGGGGAGAAGGACAATACGATGCATGGTATAAAATCCTGGAGAAGGAAATGGCAACCCACTCTAGTATTCTTGCCTGGAAAATCCCATGGATGGATGCGCCTGGTAGGCTACAGTCCATGGGGTCACAGAGAGTCAGACATGACTGAGCGACTTCAACTTCACTTTCACCCATGGCAAAAACCTAGGGAGGGACCCTAAGAATGGCCAAGTTCAATTTACTTATCATTACTGCAATATTGAGGTTCAATATCAGGTTGTATATTTAAAAGTTCAGAAATGTGATAGTTCATACTCTTTCTTAATACTTATTTTACATATTTGGCTCCACTGGGTCTTAGTTGTGGCATGCAGGGTCTTCCATTTTCACTGCGGCATGCAGGACCTTTAGTTATGGCATGTAAGATCTAGTTCCATGACTAGGGATCAGACCTGGCCCCCTGCATTGGGAGCACAGAATCGTTACCAGTGGACCACCAGGAAAGTCCCTGCTAGCTCATACTCTTAAACAAAAACGTGATTGTTGACAAAAAAAAAAAAAAAATTAGCAATGTAATATCACTTACTAAATTTGTAGACTGAGATGTCTACATCTGCTGCATACCTTCGCAGGAAAATCATCAGCTCTGAAATCATATTCATCTCTATTCTGCCTATATTAGAGAAGTTCTGATATTGGAGCTGGGAGACTAACAGGAGAATTAACATTTGGGAATAGACCTTTCTTCTCCTTGGCACTTTATGTAATGTCAACTTTTAAAATATCTTTAGTTATTGGCTCTGTGTCAGTCAGGAAATAATGCTCTAGACAGGTGTATTGACTTGTCCAACATCACACAGTTCAGCAGCAGTGCTTGGGTTTCCACCCAGATCCAACTGGACTCTAAACTCTGTTTGATGTTCCACTCCAACTCCAAAGTACGTAAGACCCATATTCTGGGACTTTATTGAACAGTTATTTTACAGTTCCACAATTTCTAGTGTTCTGCCATCAATTCACTCTATCACCCAGAATTTTTCAAGCTACATATATTAAATCAGCATAAAATATAGTTACATATGTAGCAGAACCCATTCATGCATCACAGCCTAGTCATTGCAAAGGGGCTTACATAACTCAGTGAAGGTACGAGCTCTGCCATGCAGGGCCACCCAAGAGACAGCTCTTAATGAAGAGTTCTGACAAAATAGAGGAAATGACAAACCACTCCAGTGTTCTTGTAAGAATCCTCTAAACAGTGTGCAAAGGCAAAATTATATGAACCAGAGTATGAGCCCTCCAGTTTGGAAGGTGTCCAATATGCTACTGAGGAAGAGCAGAGGGCAACTACTAATAGCTTCGGAAAGAATGAAACAGCTGATTCAAAGCAGAAATGACACTCAGTTGTGCTATGGTTTTTCTAGTAGTCATGTACAGATGTGAGAGTTGGACCATAATGAAGAGTGAGCACTGAACAATTGATGCTTTCAAACTGAGGGGCTGGAGAAGACTCTTGAAAGTCCCTTGGACAGCAAGGAGATTAAACATAATCAAACTTGTCAATCCTAAAGGAAGTCAACCCTGAACATTCATTTTAAGAACTGATGCTTAAGCGGAAACTCCAATACTTTGGCCACCTGATGTGAAGAGCTGATTCATTAGAAAAGACTCTGACGCTGGGAAAGAGTGAAGGCAAAGAAAAGGGGACAACAGAGGATGAAATGGTTGGATGACATCACCGACTCAAAGGATATGAATTTGAGCAAACTCCATAAGGTAGTGGACAGAGGACAAGGTGTGCTGCAGTCCATAGTGCTGAAAAGAGTCAGATATGACTCAGTGACTGAAAAACAACGGTGATTTAGTGATCTGTGGAATATCCCACAGGAAGGAAAATTTTCCACTACCACAGGTTCAAGTATTGAAGTCTTAGTCACTATAATAACATGCTAGAACAAAGACTGTTCCTGGAAGGAGGAAGGTAAGTTAGTAAATAGGGCTCCAGGAATGTATGGTCTGAAAGCAATCCCTCTGCCTCTTCCCCTGGCTGACTGCCCTTACGCATCCTGACTTACAGTCAGTCCCACAATCGTCCAGCAAGGAACAGGAATTTCAGTCAATGAGGGTCCAGTAACAGGAATAAAATTGTCCAACAGTTTGCACAATATTTTTGTTCCTGAAAGGGCTTTATTACCATCAAGCCTATAAGCAAGCATGAAGTCCAGGAGAGGTTTGATCAATTAAAGTTTGAAGGCCTTCTTTATTTGCTTGGGTGTATAGTTCAGAGTGCAATCCATTATCATTTGTCACTCACAGGTGCTTTTGCAAAATTTCCCTCTGAAGTAGCTGAGGAACTATTCCTTAGAGAAAACAGGCCACGCAAGACATTTGAAAGTCTAGTTATTTTTAGTGATGTCGAGTGGATATCTCTTGCTGAAACTAAGAAAAGCAATGCTTTTACTCTTCCTATGAGCCGGAAATGAAAGAATTAGATTTCTGAAACATCTCTGATTATCCAGCTTTCTTCTATTCAATCACATTAAGGTTTAAACCAATCAGGAAAGAATTTAAAGATGATTTTGTGTTTCCTGCTAAAACGGTTATGCTTTTAAGAAAGGCATTTTTATTTAACCAACCTCTGTTTGGAAAAAATCATGCCAGTTTGGGTAGACATGTCACAAACCAGTCAGTTTCCCTGACACTAGCAAAGGACTTAGCATGCTGCCTAGTAAGCACTCAAAACATGTTGGCTGTTAAACGCCAGGTGAGAAAGAAAGGTCAAAACAAGATGAATTGTGATGACTTATAAAGACCAATCTGGAAGGTTCCATGCTATCTACAGAGTGATAGCATGGAACCAAATCCTCCATCTCTTTCAATACATATGAAGCTTACCCTGAGTATTTCCACACTCTAAGATCCATATTTTCTAGACTTTTATTATATATTGGTGCACTCTCTTCTTTATTATACACTAGATATTTGAGTTAATTGTTTTTAATTGCATCCATATGTAATTCTTATTTCTATTAATTGCACATCTTCCGTTGTAACTCTATGTTGGCTTTGCCCAGAGGAAGTTACTAAACTGATGGTTCTGGCATGGAGGAAAGATGAGTACAATGAAATGGCCACAGAATCATTCCCCTATATCCACTTTACTCCAGGCTGTGGGGTTGGGATGCTGGGAGGGATTGACTATCAGATGAAAACCAGCAGGTATGGGACTTTCATGGAGGTCCAGTGTTTAAGACTTTGCTTTCCAGTGCCGAGGGTGCAGGTGTGATGCCTGGTTGGGGAGCTAAGATTAAAATTAGTGATTATCTCACATAAAAATATTCCTTAAATTTTCACTCTTATGACCTAAGTTTTTTATAATAATTCATTGGACTCCTAAACCAATATTTGTTCCCTCCAACTCAGCCTCTGCATTCATACAGATGAATCATTCTAAAATGTTACTTTCAGGATAGTATAGAAAGTGAAAACAGTGAAAGAGTTAGTTGCTCACTTGTGTCTGACTCTTTTTGACCCCATGGACTGTAGCCAGTAAGACTCCTCTGTCCATGGGATTCTCCAGGCACGAATACTGGAGTGGGTAGCCATTCCCTTCTCCAGAGTATTACCCTAGTCTAAACCATGCAATGGTTTCCCACTAATTAAACCTTTCATGCTTTCCCCTCCCTGGCTTCAAGTTCCATCACAATCGAGACTTTAATGCTCTAGTTTTATCTTCAGTTTCTCACCAAGTGTCATAAATATCTGTCATTTTAGTTCTTTTAAGTATTCCCTGATGCCTGTTACTTTTCACCTTCAGATATATACTCTTTTGATTTTTTCCTACTGAGAATTCCCTTCTTAATTAATTTATATCAATCTTTTATTGGACAAATATTTCCTCATTCATTATCATGTGAACCTAAAGTCATTTCTCTTCACAAAAGACACTGAGCTTATTTTCCCTGTCAATAATTTCCCAGCCTGGCTGGTCATCAGAATTACCTGTAGATATTTTTGAAAGTGCAATTATATGTCTCCAACTCCAGAGGTTCCAATTCAATATATCTGGAATAAGAGCCATGAATCTTTACTGATAGAAAAAAAATATGTATATAAAACCAGATGACTTCTGATGATCAGCTAGGTTCAGAAATCACTCCACTGGAACATTTAATTATTTTGCCCTAATGGCTTCATTTTCATTTTACCATCATTATCATCATCATCATTTTGTCATTTCATGTATCACAAAAATACCCTTGATGGGTGGATATGTCTCATCCATCAAGGTAAAATTTATAGAAGGTATTTAAATCTTTTCTGATTTAAATGATGGATATGTTGCGACTTAGTAATAATCTATTTGATAATTATTTTTACTTTTTTCTTGTACTCAAAGGATGCACATATGAAAATATGTCTTATTCTAACAATAAACAAGAATTCCATTTGCTTGTACCATGGAGTTTTCAGATTGGAATATGAAATTGTTTAGCTAACATGCTTTTCCTTTACTACAAGAAAGGCAAGAATATCTATTAAGTGAAAACTTTTAGGAACTTTTAACAGAGCTTTATTCTTGTATCCTGCTGGTCTCACAAAATATTTTCACAGGTACAAACATGTGGGCTCCTTCTTGATAAACTCATTTGAAATCCCAGTTGGAGATGTGTATTCTGTACAGCTTTGATATAGGTGAAAATCCACGTGTGCAAATTGTGTTCATGAGAAAAGAACCAAAGTGAAAATGAGTGTTAGTCTTCAAAAGGTTGTATATTTTTAGTCAAATGATGAGAAAAAGAAGAGATGGTATTTATTAGAGTAAGAAAGAAGAAGAAAAATGTTTTGAACTATCATAAGACGAGGGAAAAAAAGATGAGAAAGAGGTGAGGGAAAAAAAAGATGAGAAAGTGGTGAGAGAAAAAAAGAAAGAGAAAATGAGTAGACAAGGAGAAAACAGAAGAAATATTAAGGTAAAGGTAATTTAAAAGGAAGGATAAAAGGGAAGGTGAAAGTTATCATCAAGGGTCTTCATGGGCTATATACATCCACCTGCTGCTGCTGCTAAGTTGCTTCAGTCATGTCCGACTCTGTCTGACAGCCCATTAGGCTCCTCTGTCCCTGGGATTCTCCAGGCAAGTATACATCCACATGGGGAATACTCAGTTTTATAGTTCATTCCAACTCAAGTGTCTTCAAGTAAAATAATGCAAAATAATGGATACAGTATTGGCAATTGGAGGGCACCGTGTAAGTAAGGAGCTCAAAATTCAGTTTTATTAGCATCACCATGTATCTGCTTCTGATCAGGACTCTTGATGTTATTAGGGACATGGGCCCTAGAAATTCTTGATTCTGTCTTTGTTGACTCACTTGACACTAACTTCTTAAGAAGTGATATTCATAAAGAGAACAAACATAAGGAAGAATCTTAAAAGAGGAGCAACAAACGGCAATAAGTATAGCTCTCTATTAGGGGGAGATTTTGCAACCGAGGCAACAAAGCCACTCTGACTAAAAGGAATGGTCACGGGCAGGAAAACAGAATGAAGAGGGGTTGAGTCCAAGGACAATTGCCAGCCATGCAGATACAGTCATCTGAACACCAAATGTGCCATTATAGTAACATCATGACACTTAGACATAATTTTCCCTCTAAAAAGTATACTAGCAATGACTTTTGATAATTACCAAAGGAATTATCATTTCAAGATTGATGTGTGAATTGAAGCAGGCTTATAAGCACCTGCCAAAGCAGGCAAGAAAAGAACCACTTACTGCCAAGACTTGCTTCCTGTGCTTCAGTCATATTTTATAACTGTTTTGGCTCCTGTCCTAATATTCAAGTGAGTTTAATTCCCAGCAACACTACATGTAAGGTGTGCAGACACAAACTTGGAATGCTAACATAGAAAATCCAATACAGATCTTAACAGAGTTTATGGAAAAATCAAAGCTCATATACAGAGCAGAAGGTGGCTAAATGTCAGTGCAGACTTGTGGGTGTATATGGATTGTGTGCAGAGATTCAGGGTAACCCCAATTCTCCAGAATAGGGAAAAAAATGTTAGGAACAACTTTTGGATAGCACAAAGACACTTCACTGAGTTTATTTGCTTTGTAACACAGAGGAGGCCCTCAAGCTGTCAGTAAGGGCCAATTTATTTGTAATTTAGTTACACATTTCAGTTAAGCTATTATCAGATTCCCAAGCTAAAGCAGCTCAGAGTAAACTAGAAGTTAAGGTGGAGAAAGGCTGCTATAAGAAAACACAAAAGTTACAGAAAATAATTAAATCACATAAGCACTCCAAAAGTCTGTCAAAATAATTCAAAATATAAGAAGTCTGGGTTTATTTACTGCAGTTGCTAGAAGTTATACAGAACTTTTGACTCAAAGTTCTTTGAATTATCAGCTATTGACCTTGGGTCATCAGAAAGTGCAATCTATTTATGCTTGTCTGTGTCTTACAGCTCCATTACAAACACAGCTCAAATACAAGTACATGCAGATAGAAAACGAGAGGGAAACATATCTATCCAAGCATTCAGACTCAACCTGAAATTTAAATATTAAAGAAATCACCAAAATATTTAATACAAATAATGTTTGAAAAGATAAAATTATCTAAAACTTTATCTATGGAAGTTTTCAATTTGATAAATTTCCAAAAAAATGTGTAATCATTTTTCTGTGTTATCTTCTCCTTTAAGGAACTGATAGATATTTTCCCTTAAGGAAAGAAGCAAAATATTTATACACTGAAAAACACAAATCTTAGTTGAATGAAATTAAAGATGACACAAAGAAATGAAGATATATTCCATGTCCATGGTTTGGAAATCCAGTATTGTCAAAATGTTCCAACAACTCATTGTAATCTACAGATTCAATGCAATCCATATCAAGATCTCAGTGGAATTTTTTTTTTTTTTTTTTTTTTGGAAAAAAGGGAAAAAAATCCTGAAATTCATAACCTAAATAACCAAGACAAACTTGAGAAAGAAAACAAAAATTCAGACCTCAGAATTCCTGTGTTCAAAACACATTAAAAGCTACAGTACTCAAAATGGTATGGTACTGGCATGAAAAAATCATACAGAACACATTTTGATTGTATTTTTATGCAGTCAAAATCATGTTCTGTGGACAGAGGAGCCTGGCAGGCCATGGTCCATGGGGTCGCAGACAATCAGACACTATTGAAGTAACTAAGCGCACAAGCATACAGAACATAGGATTCAGAAACAAACCCAAGCATATATAGTCAATGACCTTTCACAAAGGCAATGAGGCCCCACAGTGAGAAACAGACCCTTTCTTCAAATGATGTTGAAAAAACCTGGACTTCTACATGCAAAAGAAAGAAAGTGAACTTTATTTTGTAACATTCACAAAAATCAACTCCAAATGGATTAAAGACTTAAGTATAAGTCCTTAAATTATAAAAGTCCTGGAAGAAAACATAGGGGAAACTGCATGAGACTGGTTTTGGCAATGATTTCTTGGGTAATGCACCAAAAGCAACTACAACACAAACAAGATTGAACAAATGAGACTACCTCAAACTCAAAAGCTTCTGCAGAGTGTATGGAATAGTCAACAGCTTGAAAAGGCAATCTGCATAATGGGAGAACATACTGGAAAGGCATATATATGATAAAAGGTTAAAATTCAAAATATATAGGTAAATCCAACAACTCAACAACAACAAAAAATAATAATAATCCGATTAGTGCACAATACATGAATAGACATTTCTGAAAAGGAAACATACAAATGACCAACAGGTATAGGGAAAGATGCTCAACATTACTAATCACCAGGGAAATGCAAATCAAAACCACAATAAGACACAAAATCATATGTGTCTATGTAGAATATGATGGCATATATGTGTGTGTGTGTGTGTGTGTGTGTGTGTGTGTGTGTGTAACAGAAAACAACAGATGTGGTGAGGATGTGGAAAATTCGGTACCCTTGTGCAATCGCGGTGAATGCAAAATCACGCAGCTGTTGTGGAAGCAATGTACAGATTTCTCAGAAAACTGAAACTAGAACCATAACACGGCCTAGCAATCCTGTTTCTTCCTGGTATTTATCCAGAAGAATCAGAATCTCAAACAGATCATTGCACTCCTAAGTTCACTGCACATAGTTCAAACCAGCCAAAAGGTAGAAACAGCCTGAATGTCCATTAGGAGAGGAATGGATAAGCAAAAGGTGGTTCATGCATGCTATGGAATACTATCTAATGTATAAAAAGGGAATTCTGTCACGTACTATAACAAATGAATCCTGAGAACATTATGCTAAGTGAAGATAATGACAGAAAGAAAAACTGCATAATGTCACTTATAAGTCAGTTCAGCCACTCAGTTGTGTCCCACTCTTTGAGGCCACATGGACTGCAACGCGCCAGGCCTCCCTGTCCATCACCAACTCCCGGAACCTATTCGAACTCAGGTCCATCGAGTTGGTGATGCCATGCATTCATCTCATTTTCTGTCTTCCCTTCTCCTCCCACTTTCAGTCTTTCCCAGTATTAGAGTCTTTTCCAATGAGTCAATTCTTCGTATCAGTTAGCCAAAGGACTGGAGTTTCAGCTTCAGCATCAGTCCTTCCAATGACTATTCAGGACGGGTTTCCTTTAGGATGGACTGGTTTGATCTCCTTTCAGTCCAAGGGACTGTCAAGAGTCTTCTCCAACACCAGGGTTCAAACGAATCAATTCTTCGGCACTCAGCTTTCTTTATGGTCCAACTCTCACATCCATACATAACTACTGGAAAAACCATAACTTTGACTAGACGGACACTTACTAGTTAACAAAGTAATGTCTCTGTTTTTTAATATGCTCTCTAAGTTTGTCATAGCTTTTCTTCCAAAGAGCAAGTGTCTTTTAATTTCATGGCTGCAGTCACCATCTGCAGTGATTTTGGAGCCCAAGAAAATAAAGTCTGCCACTGTTTCCATTGCTTCTCTATTTATTTGCCATGAAGTGATGGGACCAGATGCCATGATCTTAGTTTTCTGAATGTTGAGCTTTAAGCCAACTTTTTCACTCTCCTCTTTCACTTTCATCAAGAGGCTCTTCAGTTGTTCTTCGCTTTCTGCCATAAGGCTATTGTAATCTGCATATCTGAGGTTATTGATATTTCTCTTGGCAATCTTTATTCCAGGTTCTGCTTCATCCAGTCCAGCATTTCTCATGATGTACTCTGCATATAAGTTAAATAAGCAGGGTGATAATATACAGCCTTGACATACTCCTTTCCCAATTTGGAACCAATCTGTTGTTCCATGCCCAGTTCTAACTGTTGCTTCTTTAACTGTTGCTTCTTGTCCTGCATACAGATTTCTCAGGAGGCAGGTAAGGTGGTCTGGTATTCCCATCTCTTTAAGAATTTTCAACAATTTGTTGTGATACACACAGTCAAAGGCTTTGGTGTAGTCAATAAAGCAGAAGTATATGTTTTTCTGGACCTCTTGTGCTTTTTCAATGATCCAGTGTATGTTGGAAATTTGATCTCTGGTTCCTCTCTCTGCCTTATCTAAGTACAGCTTGAACATCTGGAAGTTCATGGTGCATGTACTTTTGGAGCCTGGCTTGGAGAATTTTGAGCATTAATTTGCTAGTGTGTGAGATGAATGCAACTGTGTTGTAGTTTGAACATTCTTTGTTATTGCTTTTCTTTGGGATTGGAATGAAAACTGACCTTTTCCAGTCCTGTGGCCACTGCTGAGTTTTCCAAATTTGTTGGCATTTTGCTGGCACTTTCACAGCATCAGCTTTCAGGATTTGAAATAGCTCAACTAGCATTCCATCACCTCCACTAGCTTTGTTTGTAGTAATGCTTCCTAAGGCCCACTTGACTTCACATTCCAGGTTGTCTGCCTATAGGTGAGTGATCACATCATCGTGGTTATATGGGTCATGAATATCTTTTTTGTATAGTTTTTCTGTGTATTCTTGCCACCTCTTATTAATATCTTCTGCTTATGTTAGGTGCATATAATTTCTGTCCTTTATTGTGCCCATCTTTACATGAAAAATTCCCTTGGTATCTCTGATTTTCTTGAAGAGATCTATAGTCTTTTCCATTCTATTGTTTTCTGCTATTTCTTTGCATTAATAACTGAAGAAGGCTTTCTTATCTCTCCTTGCTATTCTTTGGAACTCTGCATTCAAGTGAGAATATCTTTCCTTTTCTCCTTGGCCTTTCACTTTTCTTCTTCTCTCAGCTATTTGTAAAGCCTCCTCAGACACCATTTTGCCTTTTTGCATTTCATTTTCTTGGGGATGGTCTTGATCCCTATCCCCTGTACAATGTCACGAACCTCTGTCCATAGTTCATCAGGCACTCTGTCTATCAGATCTGATCCCTTGAATCTGTTTATCAACTTCAACTGTGTAATCTTAAGGGATTTGATTTAGGTCATACCTGAATGGTCTAGTGGTTTTCCCTACTTTCTTCAATTTAAGTCTGAATTTGGCAATAAGGAGTTCATAATCTGAGCCACAGTCAGCTCCTGGTCTTGTTTTTTTGACGGTATAGAGCTTCTCCATCGTTGGCTGCAAAGAATATAATCAATCTGATTTCAGTATTGACCATCTGGTAATGTCCATGTGTAGAGTCTTCTCTTGTGTTGTTGGAAGAGGGTGTTTGTGTTCTCTTTGCAAAACTCTGTTAGCCTTTGCCCTGCTTCATTCTGTACTTCAAGGTCAAATTTGCCTGTTACTCCAGGTGTTTCTTGAAGTCCTACTTTTGCATTCCAGTCCCGTATAATGAAAAGGACATCTTTTTTGGTTTGTTAGTTCTAAATGGTCTTGTAAGTCTTCACAGAACTGTTCAACTTCAGCTTCTTCAGTGTTACTGGTTGGGGCATAGACTTGGATTATTGTGATATTATATGGTTTGCTGGAAACGAGCAGAGATCATTCTGCCATTTTTGTGACTGCATCCAAGTACTGCATTTTGGACTCTTTTGTTGACTATGATGGCTACCCCATTTCTTCTAAGGGATTCTTGCCCACAGTAGTTGATATAATGGTCATCTGAGTTAAATTCACCCATTCCAGTCCATTTTAGTTCACTGATTCCTAAATTTTGATGTTCACTCCTGCCATGTCCTGTTTGACCACTTCCAACTTACCTTGATTCATGGACCTACCATTCCAGGTTTCTATGCAATATTGTTCTTTATAGCATTGGACTTTACTTCAGTCACCAGTCACATCCACAACTGACTGTTGTTTTTGCTTTGGCTGCATCCCTTCATTCTTTCTGGAGTTATGTCTCCACTGATCTCCAGCAGCATATTGGGCACCTACTAACCTGGGGAGTTCATCTTTCAGTGTCCTAATTTTTTGCCTTTTCATACTGTTTATGGGTTTCTCAAGGCAAGGATACTGAAGTGGCTTGCCATTCCCTTCTCCAGTAGACCGTGTTTTGTCAGAATTCTACACCATGACCCATCTGTCTTGGGTGGCCCTACGGGGCATGGCTCATAGTTTGACTGAGTTAGACAAGGCTGTGGTCCATGTGATCACTTTTATTAGTTTTCTGTGATTGTGGTTTTCGTTCTGCTTGCCCTCTGATGGAGAAGGATAAGAGGCTTATGGAAGCTTCCTGATGGGAGAGATTGACTGAGAAGGAAACTAGGTCTTGTTCTCATGGGCAGGGTCATACTCTGTAAATCTTTAATCCAATTTTCTGTTGATAGGTGGGGCTGTGTTCCCTCCCTACTTGACCTGAGACCAAACTGTGGTGGAGGTAATGAAGATAATGGCGACCTCCTTCAAAAGGTCCCATGCTGCACTCAGTGCCCCCTACCCTGCAGCAGGCCACTGCTGACCCATGCCTCCCCCACAGACACCTGGACACTCATGGGCGAGTCTGGGCCAGTCTCTTGTGGGGTCACTGCTCCTTTCTCCTGGGTCCTGTTGCACACAGGTTTTGTTTGTGCTCCCCAGGAGTCTGTTTCCCCAGTCCTGTGTAAGTTCTGGCGGCTCTATGATGGGGTTAATGGTGACTTCCTCTAAGAGGGCTTACGTCATAACCAGCTCTGCTGCACCCAGAGCCCCTGCCCTTGAGGCAGGGCACTTATAAGAGGTATATGAAATAGTCAAATTCAGAGAAGCAGAAAGTTAAATGGTAGTTGCCAGGGGCCACAGGGAGGTAGAAAGGGGAGTTGTTCAATATAGAATTTTATTCATGCAAGATGCAAAAGTTCCAGGTTTCTTCTGTATGATGATATAAATATAGTTAACAATGCTGTGTAGTACACATAAAAATCTGTTAAGATTTCATGCTATTTGTATTTTACCACAGTTTTTAAAAAGAATATTCATTGAAAAACACACTTTAGAATAAAATTCAGTGTATACATTGTCAAAGAAAAGCATGTAAATATGAGAACATGAAACATGAGTATTTTTTTCAGGATCGATGGCTCGCATACATTAAACATGCATATGGATGAACACATATACACATGTGCATGCACACACGTATACATACACACTCTTTTTATCACATTGATGCTTATTTTCTGGACATGTTCTAATCTATTTTCCTAAAAGGCAAGATTCAGAATAAGCAGAATATTTGACAGTGTCTGGTCATGCAGAGGACTTTATTATAGATACCATACTTGTTTTAAACCTTGGTAAATCAATCTATATTTGTTAATTATAACTGCATATATTTCTGTAACTTCTTTTTCAGTCCAAGTTAGTGTGTCATCATGTCAAACTTGGGGTATAATTCTTAGACATGAGATTCCACCAACCTGAATTCTGTGTCCAGTCTCTTTACAAAATAAATCTGGCATATACTGCTTTTGATCACTAGTTTCATTAATATTGGGTTGAAATGTGTCTCTAGTTACCCATCCCAAGCTATTTGGAACATCACAGTCTTACTCACACCAGTATTTGCTGGCTGACCTTAATCTTCATTTGATTAAAATAAACAAACCTCAACGACACTAGTTTCTCTCTATAATAAGTTGAGTGAAGTGCTTTCATAGCATTAAATAAATCTGCTAAGTTAGAAAGATGAAGGCATTTAAATTTTATGCCTGATAGAACCTGTTAAAATTGGTTTTAATTGACAGTCTTCAAAAGTTGCATAAAAATTTAATGTAATTCCCTGCTATATTAGAAGAAACATTCTATAAATCTAGAAATTTGAGAGAATCTATTCTAATGGGTCTCTGTGGTTCTTTGGATCTTTGTTGGAGCATTAATAAATGTCTGTCACAATAAATGTTGGATACATAAACATCCCACCCCTCAAATAAGTGAAGTAAAGTCTGTATATAATTATCTAAGCCTGGAGTCTAATTCTATTTGAAATATAAATTAAAACATTCTTGCAAGCTTTAAAAATGCTTTAAAGGGACTGAAACCACCATATAATTCAGAGGAACATTGTATCCTGTTGTGTTCAGATAACCAATAGTTATCTATTACTTCAAAAATCCTGCTCATGATTTTTCTATCACGACTACCATGGACTTGCATTTGCAGTTGTCTTATTTTCAGCAACTCTATATCTAAGTGGAGGCATCTGATTGTTCTATTGTATTTTCTAGGATGGAAGAGTCTAGATATTTATACATCAACATAATAATATTTACTTTTTAAATGTTCAAATATTTTTGATGTGGACTATTTTTAAAGTATTTATTGAATTTGTTACAATATTATTTCTGTTTTATGGTTTGTTTTTTCTGGTCTCAAGGCATATGGGACCTTAGCTCTCTGACCAGGGATTGAATCCATATCCCCTGCATTAGAACACAAAGCTTCAACCACTGGACAGCCGGGGATGTCAAAGGAGTAGTTTATTTGATACTTGTTATATAAAGGGGGCATTAGGGCTCAAAGGCCCCATAAGTATATGGCTTACATATTGTGTTAAGGCTGTCCTAAGGTCTGGAATCTATTCAGAATTACTGTAGCATCCTAGTCAAGGAAGTGATCATCAGTTCAACATCTTTCCTGGCCTTATGTGATCTACTTGTTTGCAAATTATCTTAAAATATTTCTTAATTCTGGATTCTTCATTATGAGGTAGATGGAGCATATGATCATACTTGCCCAGGACAGATTAGTGTACAACTTTTATAAATAATACAATTCCCATAATATTTTAGCATCTTTTTCTCACAGTCATAAGGGTATGGATTTGAAAGGTAAATATTAGTGGCATCCTTCTGATTGACAAACAAGTAAAGAATATAACTTACTGAGGACTCAAGAGCTCTTTTGCAATAAAGAGTCAGACTCTATTTTCAATGTTTAATTACTGATAAAATCCGAAATCCCATACCACCATCTTTCCCACTTGCCCCAACTGAACAAGTCAATAAGAAAATTCATGCACTTTCTTGTTTGGCACAGGCAGAAAGTTCTTAGCACATGTACTGGGCTGAATTCATGTCCATCAGGAACCTCAGGATGTGACTGTTTTCTGAAATGGGGTCTTTGCAGATGTAATTGACTAAGTTGAAATGAGTTCATACTGGATTAGGGTGGGCACTTAATGCAGTAAGGCTGAGGTCTTTATAAGAAAAGGAGAAAGAAGGCCATATGATGATGGAGACATAGATTGGAGTGAGGCAGTTACTAGCCAAAAAATGCCAAGATTTTCTAGCAACCACCAGAGATTGGGAGAGAGGCATGGAACAGATTTTCTCTGATTCCCCACAATGAACTAACTGTACTGTCACTGACATCACAGAAGTGATTTTAAACTTCTAGCCTCCTTAAATGTTAGAGAAAAAGTTTCTGGTGCTTAGGCCACCTGGTTTCTGACAATTTGTTACAACGATAAAGGACTAAGATACCACCCATTCCCTGGCCCTTGCATAAGAAAGCTTACCCTGGACACATCATCTAAGCACAAGAAATACACACCAGAGTCTTCCATTTTCTTTCAAGTCATTTTTGGATTTGCTTGGGAGCCTGCTCCGCTAGCCCCAGAAAGCCTCATTACATGATGAAGCTGGTAAACCTCTTCACACCCTCTTTGTGGGATCAGGTATGGCACTATCATCCTCAATACATGAACCAAACTTGGGTTGGAGGTTTATCCCGCTTCCACTCCAATGACTACATTGCTGTTGCTGAGTCGCTAAGTCATATCTGACTCTTTGTGACGACATGGATTGCAACACACCAGGCTTCTCTGTCCTTCATTATCTCTGGGAATTTGTTCAGAGTTTATGTCCATTGCGTTGATGATGCTATGTAACCATTTCATCCTTTGTCGACTCTCCCACACCACCCTCAAGCTTTCCCAGCATCAGAGTCTTTTCTGATGAGTCAGCACTGTGCATCAGATGGCCAAAGTATTAGAGCTTTAGCGTCAGTCTTGCCAATGAATATTCAGGGCTGATTTCTTTTAGGATTGACTGATTTGATCTCCTTGTGGTTCAAGGGACTCTCCAGAATCTTCTCCAGTATCACAGTTCAAAAGCACCAATTCTTTGATGCTATGTTACCTATCTTCTAAGTCAAGTTCTGACACTGAATGACTAAGATGAGTCCCCTGCATATGATCAAGTTCCATTCTGAGTGCAAATACATTAAGTCCAATTGTTCATAAGTCCAACAAACTTAGCCTAGGTACCCGACTAACACAGTTGGCTATATAGTACTGTACTGTAATAGGTTTATAATAATATTCACACTAATAATGCATAAAAACTAACTCAAAAAATAGAGAAAATATTTTTAATTTTAAAATATCTTGAAACCATCCCCAAGAAAAGTAAATGCAAAAAAGAAAAATGGCTGTCTGAGGAGGCCTTACAAATAGCTGAGAAAAGAAGAGACGTGAAAAGCAAAGGAGAAAAGGAAAAATATACCCACATAAATGCAGAATTCCAAAGAATAGCAAGGAGAGATAAGAAAGCCTTCCCCAGTGATTAGTGCAAAGAAATAGATGAAAACAACAGAATGGGAAAGACTAGAGATTTCCTCAAGAAAATTAGAGATACCAAGGGAACATTTTGTGCAAAAATGGGCTCAATAAAGGACAGAAATGGTATAGACCTAACAGAAGCAGAAGATATTAAGAAGAGGTGGCAAGAATACACAGAAGACCTATGCACAAAAGATCTTCACGACCCAGATAATCATAATGGTGTGATCACTCACATAGAGCCAGACATCCTGGAATGTGAAGTCAAGTGGGCCTTAGAAAGCATCACTATGAACAAAGTTAATGGAGGTGATGGATTCCAGTTGAGCTATTTCAAATACTAAAAGATGATGCTGTGAAAGTGCTGCACTCAATATGCCAGCAAATTTGGAAAACTCAATAGTGTCCACAGGGCTGGAACAAGTGAGTTTTCATTCCAATCCCAAAGAAAAACAATGCCAAAGAATGCTCAAACTACTGCACAATTGCACTCATCTCATACACTAGTAAAGTAATGCTCAAAATTCTCCAAGCCAGGCTTCAACAGTATGTGAACTGCAAAATTCCAGATGTTCAAACTGGTTTTAGGAAAGACAGAGGAACCAGAGATCAAATTTCCAACATCCACTGGATCACTGAAAAAGCAAGAGAGTTCCAGAAAAACATCTACTTCTGCTTTATTGACTATATCAAAACCTTTGACTGTGTGGATCACCACAAACAGTGGACAATGCTTAAAGAGATGGGAATACCAGACCTGCCTCCTGAGAAATCTGTACGCAGGACAAGAACCAACAGTTAGAACTGGACATGCAACAACAGACTGGTTCCAAATAGGGAAAGGAGTACATCAAGGCTCTATAGTGTCACCCTGCTTATTTAACTTATATGTAGAGTATAGCATGAGAAATACTGGGCTGAATGAAACACAAGCTGGAATCAAGATTGCTGGGAGAAACATCAATAACTTCAGATATGCAGATGACACCACCCTTATGGCAGAAAGTGAAGAAGAACTATAGAGCCTCTTGATGAAAGTGAAAGAGGAGAGTGAAAAAGTTGGCTTAAAGCTCAACATTCAGAAAACTAACATCATGGCATCTGGCCCCATCACTTCATGGGAAATAGATGGGGAAACAGTGGAAACAGTGACAGACTTTTTATATTTGGGCTCCACAATCACTGCAGATGGTGACTGCAGGCATGAAATTAAAAGACACTTACAGCTTGGAAGAAAAGTTATGACCAACCTAGATAGTATATTCAAAAGCAGAGACATTACTTTGTCAACAAAGTTCCATCTAGTCAAGGCTATGATTTTTCCAGTGGTCATGTATGGATGTGAGAGCTAGACTATAATGAAAGCTGAGCACTGAAGAATTGATGCTTTAGAACTGTGGCATTGGAGAAGACTCTTGAGAGTCCCTTGGATAGCAAGGAGATCAAACCAGCCCATCCTAAATGAAATCAGTCCTGAATATTCATTGGAAGGACTGATGCTGAAGCTGAATCTCCAATACTTTGGCCCCCTGATGTAAAGAATGGACTCATTTAAAAAGACCCTGATGCTGGGAATGATTGAAGGTAGGAGGAGAAGGGGATGACAGAGGATGAGATTGTTGGATTGCATCACTGACTCAGTGGACATGAATTTGAGTGAACTCCAGGAGCTGGTGATATACAGGGAGGCCTGGCATGCTGCAGTCCACGGGGTCGCAAAGAGTCAGACACTACTGAGCAACTGAACTGAACGGAATGTCTTGAAAAGTATAGTACTGTGCATCATCACTGCTTTTATACTTGCTTCTGGACATACCCGGCTTGAAATAAAGATATTCTACTACTGTCCTCTATACAGCACTGTACAGTAAAATGCATAAAAGTACAACCGCTTGTAGAGGATGCACGCACATGATAATATACTCCAGATATGTGAACTAACTTTCATGGTTGGACATGCGAACGCACATTCGCATCTTTGGAAGTTTGCAACTTGAAGGTTCATATGTAAGAGAATTACAATACTTCGATTTTAGGAAGGCAGATAGCATTTGGTGATTTCTCTTTTTTTCATCTACAAGTGGGTAGTTTGAACAATAATTACAGTTGCCAAATATGAAAACTAAGGGTTATAAGTTTCCATTCTGAGGTTCATGACAGATAGCTTTGTGAAATCTTTCTAGCTAAGCATAGGATGGAGTTTCATTTTCCTTCTCAAAGGAGTTGCTGCTAAGTCACTTCAGTCGTGTTCGACTCTGTGCAACCCAATAGACGGCAGCCCACCAGGCTCCCCCATCTCTGGGGTTCTCCGTGCAAGAACACTGGAGTGGGTTGACATTTCCTTTTCCAATGCATCAAAGTGAAAAGTGAAAATGAAGTTGCTCAGTCATGTCCGACTCTTCGAGACCCCATGGACTGCAGCCTACCAGGCTCCTCCATCCATGGGATTTTCCAGGCAAGAGTACTGGAGTGGGGTACCATCAACTTCTCTGTCTCAACACAGTAGCATAAGAAATTAGCCCAGTAGCTTTTTAATCCTGGAAGTCTATGAAAAGTATGGATGCCCATCACTAGTAATTTATCATTCAATTTCTGACTAGTTTCATTCTGTCTATTGTGTTGGTGGTTTTCCTCCCCTGAACCTCACAGCTTTATTCTTGCCTTCTTCTTCTGCTTCTTCTTTGGTATTGATGACCTGGTCTACAACCTCATCCTTCCCAGTATTTACTTTTGCTTCCAAATTGACCTGCAATTATCAGGATGAAAACTTTCAATATTTAGTAATATATCAGTAAGTCTTATTTTAACCTGGCTTGCTGCAGGGTGAAGTAATATCGAATGCAGAGAAATGTCAAGGCCTGCTTATTTAATTCTTCAAACCATGCATAATGGTGGTATTTATTATTCTTTGCAGGTGGTTTACATTCTATGCAAAAATGGGCTGTTATGTGTGCATCAGCCAAGAAATGAAAATGTCTACTACATGTATAGGATCTTCAGATGTGAACAATTGAAGTTTAAAGGAAACCTTTATGAAAGGAAAAGAAAGAGTTGAACTGAGAGATGAACTGACTCTGTGTTAATATGCTTTCTGTTAGCTTTTGCAATCTGCTTTTGCATTCAGAAATGAGAGGAATTTCCTGGTGTGACCTCTTCTATGCATTCCATTCCATTTTACGTGCTAACACAAATATCAGAAATTAACTATGTGTGTGTTCAGTTGCTTCAGTTGTGTCTGACTCTTTGTCACCTGATAGACTGTAACTCACCAGGCTCCTCTGTCCATGGGATTTTCCCAGCAAGAATACTTGAGCGGGTTGCTGTTCTTTCCTCCAGGGGGTCTTCCAGACCCAGGGTTCTAACCCGTGTTTCCTACATCTCCTGCACTGCAGGCGGATTCTTTACCTCTGAGCCACTGGGGAAGTCCTAACTATAAGAGACTACAATAATAAAGGACGAAGACTTGATGAAGTGGACCAAAAAAAAAAAAAAAAATCTACAGCTCAATGAGTCTCTGTTTTTCTCTTGCTTAATAGTCTTAAGCCAATCACTAAACTTCTCTGAGTCATAAAGCTGTTCCTCTTTGACAAGAAGTAAGTAAACTAGAAAGCACTCTAACCTTTACAGCCTTTTGCATTTCTTTGATTTAATTGGTGTTGTATTGGGCTCACAGAGGGACTGGATCCAATAAAAATAAACCTTCCATTCAAAACTCACCTCATTGTAGAACATGAAATGATGTTAGAACTACAAATACAAAGAAAAGGAAGTAGGAATGAGACTTCATTATTTTTCACTGGACTAAAAGGAATTCAGACTAAAAGCAGACTCACTCAAACTGCTACTAATTATATATTCAGTTAAGGTGCATTTAATACAATGATATTGTCCTTCTCTATTACACCTTGATCATTAAGAAACATCTTTGCAGTCACTAAAGTTTGCATATAAATATCCTAACACTGCTTAACTTTGTGTTTTCATTGGTAGGGAAAGTATAAAAGTATTTGAGACTTTGCATTATACAATGTGGAATGAAATAAGTAACACGATTTATCCTCAATTTGCAACTATCTTTCAGAGAATACATAGTTGAAGAGGAAATTTATGCCCCACTGCTTCATGCATTCTGTTGTTATTGTTGTTCTTGTGTCACTAAGTTTTGTCTGACTCTTTGTGACCCCATGGACTGTAGTTTGTCAGGCTTCTTTGTCCATGGGATTATCCAGGCAAGAATATTGGAATAGGTTGCCATTTCCTTCTCCAGGAGATCTTCCCAACATAGGGATTGAACCTGGGTCTTCTGTACTGGTAGGTCTTCTGCATTGGCAGGTAAATTCTTAGCCACCAGGAAAGCCGTCATGCACTATAGAGTTTGTGGGGTTTTTTAACCTTACAAGGATGTGATGGGTGGAGAATGTGCCTCCCACTGAAATTTATCATGTAAACGGAGGTCATAAGTCTCACCTTTTTCTTTGTTCTCTACTGCTCTTTTCATCTTTGTTATGAATCAAAGGAACATACTCTTAGAAAGTGGCTCTCTTCTCTATTTTCTTCATCCAGTTCTAAACCCACTGCATCTTATCTCTCATTCACCACTCCCTCTCCACCAACAATACCAACTACCTCTAGCTGTGTAGACACTAGGAAGCTTTATACTCCATCACTCTGTACCTGCTGTTTATTCAGTGTCAACCCAAAGCCTTTCTCCCCATTGCTCACCTGTCATCAGTTAAAGTCATGTTCGGTTGTGAAAATCTGTTGTAACATCTTAAGGGTGGTTTTCTTGCTCATCCAAATGCCTTCTGTATCACGAGATACTTTTAGTTTGTGCCTAGTATACTGTTTGTTTGTTTCACATCAAATGAAATCTAGCCATATCAGTATCTGGTTACATGTTATACCCTAAACTATAAGCAACACAAAGGATGAGACTTGGTCTTATTCTTTGTACTAGCCTCAGTTCCTTGCTCAGTGTCTGTCACATAGTATATGTTCAATTATTAGTGGATGGATCTAAATATTAATAGAATTTATTGCATACTTAAAATTTGCCAGGCACTATTGTCTGTTCTGGGAGATTTTCATGTATTCACTTAATTAATTTGCATACAAACTTTAGGAGATGGATACTTTTTTGTCATGACTATTCAGAAAATGATTCTGAGACATAAAAAAGTTACAGACGTTGCCCTAGGCCACATAATTGGGGTGGAGACCTCGGATTTAAATCTTGGAAGTCCAATTCAAGAGCTTGAGCTCTCACAGACCATAAGACAGCATGTGTAAGCATCCTGATTCAAGTTTATTTTAACATTTAATGGTAAAGTAACTAAAGATAATTTCTCATGGTTTCCAATCCAGTAGTCTTTCTACTTTATTATAGTACATATTACCATATCTACTTGCATGCTCAGTCACTCAGTCATGTCTGATTCTTTGCAACCCCATGGACTGCAGCCCACAGGCTCCACTGTCTATGGAATTTTCCAAGCAACAATAGTGGACTGCCATTTTCTACCCCAGTGGGTCTTCCTGACCCAGAGATAGAACCCACATATCTTGCATCTCCTGCATTGGCAGGGAGATTCTTTACCACTGCACTACCTACTTAATCACACACCAAACAATTTTCTGATTTCTTAAGCATGCTTCCTTTCATCCATTTCCTTTCCTTTCGTTTTTATTTAAAAAATAACATTTAAATATAATAAATTAAAAATTTTAATAAAATTGCATTTTCATTTCCAAATTTCTATGGTGAAATCAATTTTCTCAATGAGAAAGAGTTCTATTTCATTATAATTACATATAAGCAACTATAGCAGAATGTATGGTCCATAATGACAATGAATGTGACAATAAGGTATAAGAACAGACTTTTATACAAAAGATTCTATAAGAATCACAAGAGCAGATATACGACCAGTTCCAGTGAATCCAGTCTTCTGCCTTTTGCTCCATAATATATGTAGTCCATGCCTAGAACAGCTAGACTTGTCTCTCGGCCATGAAAGAAAAGAGACTGAAAAAGGTAAGTGGGGGAGGAGATCACATTCCATTTCATGTTTCTGGAAAGTTTCCGAGCACAGAGGAAACATCTATTCTTCACTGTAAATATTTCAGTTCCTAGAATCATACTTTAGAGGATCATCTGAATGAATTAATGCAATCTCATATTGGTTCAACTTTATGCTAAAAGAAGCAATAATCAGAAGAGCATTGGGTTTAAGCCCTAGCTCCCTTGCTTTCTAAATATGAAGCTTTGGGCAGAGGACTTAGCTCCATTTCTTTTTTATTTTTTTCATTTTTGTAAAATAGAGTAAAGATAATATCTATATCTTAGAGCATTTTTAATGTACTTAGCTAATGAATAATTTTATTACAGGTAGTGAATCCTAGCAGTGAGTATTTTAAACAAGTATTTCAATAATCATATAATAAAAATAATAAACTCAATTTGGGTAAGATCTACTGTTAAAACTCATATTAAAAAAAAATCCATACACATATCTACCATTCTCATTTTCCTTTACCCAATCTTTAAGTATGATCTCTAAGTGTGTTGAGTTTATTTTATGGACATTTATTTTGCGGCACAACATTCTGGATGCAGGAGCTGTGTATCCTGTTTTAAGATCTGCCAGGATCTTGTTAGCTCAGTTCAGTAGCTCAGTCATGTCTGACTCTTTGCGACCCCATGGACTGCAGCACTCCAGGCTTCCCTGTCCATCACCAACTCCCAGAGCTTACTCAAACTCATGTCCATTGAGTAGGTGATGCCATCCAACCATCTCATCCTCTGTTGTCCCCTTCTCCTCCTGCCTTCAATCTTTCCCAGCATCAGGGTCTTTTCCAATGAGTCAGTTCTTCGCATCAGGTGGCCAAAGTATTGGAGATTCAGCTTCAGCATCAGTCCTTCCAATGAATATTTAGGACTGATTTCCTTTAGGATGGCCTAGTTGGAACTCCCTGCAGTCCAAGGGACTCTCAAGTCTTCTCCAATACCACAGTTCAAAAGCATCAATTCTTCAGCATTCAGCTTTCTTTATAGTCCAACTCTCACATCCATACATGACCAGTGGAAAAACCATAGCCTTGACTAGACAGACCTTTGTTGGCAAAGTAGTGTCTCTGCTTCATAATATGCTGTCAGGTTGGTCATAGCTTTTCTTCCAAGGAGCAAGCGTCTTGTAATTTCATAGCTGCAGTCACCATCTGCAGTGATTATGGAGCCCCCCAAAAAATAAAGTCTGTCACTGTTTCCATTGTTTTCCCATCTATTTGCCATGAAGTGATGGGGCCAGATGACATGATCTTAGTTTTCTGAATGTTGAGCTTTAAGTCAACTTTTTTTTGTCTCCTCTTTCACTTTCATCAAGAGGCTCTTTAGTTCTTCACTTTTTGCCACAAGGGTGGTGTCATCTGCATATCTGAGGTTATTGATATTTCTCCTGGAAATTTTGATTCCAGCTTGTGCTTCATCCAGCCCAGTGTGTCTCATGATGTACTCTGCATATAAGTTAAATAAGCAGGGTGACAATATACAGCTTTGATGTACTCCTTTCCCAATTTGGAACCAGTTAGTTAGCTAAGAAGAGATAAATCTATGTTTCCTCATAATGAGTTGGAGAGGATGGTCACTAAACTGAAAATAAATGACTTGATATGTTTATATTCATATTAGCATTGTGAGAGTCACAAAAATTTATTTTGTTTCCATTTTCTCATCCATAATGTAGTGATAATAATTGTATCTACCTTAAAGTGTTGTTGGATCAATGAAAACTTTTAAAAACTTTTTAAAAATAATGTAGTTAGTATATGTGAAGCACCTTAAAACAGGACCTGGCATATATTATAAAATGTTCCTAATTTGCAGTGGTAATATCACACATTTGAAATGATTTTTGAAGAACTTAAACAGAAGTCTGTCCCCTTTGAAGGAATACAGGATATATTCAGGTAGTGTCTATACTGGGCTACCAGTTATAGCCATTGAATCAAATCAGATCATTTTGGACAAACACTTTTACTGAATTAACAAAGTTAACAAACTTTATTGGCATCATAGACACCAGTTTTTCCAAATTGTCTTCTAAGGAGCATGGATTCTGTCCAATGTTAAGAACAATAAAAAAGAAACAAAAGACTAAAGGATTTCATTGTTGAATATGCTCTGTGGTCTACTAGAGATTCAGAAAGGTTTATCAGTTAAAATATTTATAGACAGTATTTAACTAACAGGTGGTAACATTTCTTGAGTTATAAAAGAAAATTTTGGGAGGTGGAACATCTTAACCTTTTATTCAAGAAAGCACCTATTGACATTTCATAGAATAGTGGTTACAGGGAAAGACAGTTCAGAAAATGCTGAGGCATGTAAACCACAGTCTCTATTTTAACTTTAAATGATCTTCTTGATGACTTTCCAGCAACAGCAAATCTATTTGGCCTTTTTTTTTCTTAATTGTGCAGCCATAACAATAAATTTCTTTGTTTGCACTTATATTCTTGCCAGTTCCTTCAATTCTAACAGAAATTTAGAATGTCCAAATAACTCCTATGATCCATAAAGTAATATTATTTTGGAATTCACCATCTTAATTTGCAGTAGTACTACACACCAAAGCTTTGATTATGAGTAACAAAATTAATTTCTTCTGCTCATCAGAGGCTACATGAACACACCACATACTCCAGGAAACCTATTGAGGTGCTAGCCTATCCTAACAATGTTCTGGGCTGTGGATAGCAAGTTGAGCCCCACAACTGTGATCATTGCATAATACCACACAAGCGATACTCTTACACACTTCATTATGCCACACAAGTGTTACCTCTTCAGCACAGGAGCTCCCGCTTCTCCCCTTGAAATTCTCCCCAGGAACCATATGGGAATACATTTCCTCATGAGAGGTTCTACTTTTTAACAATAGTTTTGGAATCCTCCTCCTACCCAAGAGAATATGAAAAATAATCTATCAAAGCTCTCTACATTATAGAAACTAACAAATTAAGCCCAGCTGCTTCAATTGGTGAAAGACTTTATGAAATTTAAAATTTCTTTAAATTTGTTTCCAATATTGCCTGATTGTATACAGAATATCTTTTGGTAGAGAAGGTATTGTTTCTCTATGTGTCAGTATATCAAAAGCCACTTGAATATTCAAATATAAATTCATTCATCCATTCAAAAATAAACAGAAAGCTGGCTAATACCATGTTTGGTCAATGTATCCCATTTCCGAGCATAAAGTTAGAAACATGTTCTATGATCATACAGTTTCCATATTGCTATTCTGCAATCACTGTAAGATATTTGATCTAGTTACTTTAATGATATGAAGAGGGTTGTAAAACTTGGTTAAAAAGAAGCTGCCTTAGTATGTTTACATTAGACTCCAGTTGATTTATTCTCCCGTCACTAAGTCCAACTGGACTAAAAAGAATATATAAAGACAGTACTTTTTTTTTTTTTTTTTCTTTGTAGTCTGTAGCAGTTTGCGGTCAAGGCAAAAAGTCCAAATTTGGTAATGAACTATATCTTCAGAATCCTTGCCCCTGCCCCCTGCCTCCCACCCCCACCAAATAACTCTGGTAACTTGAGAAGTAGTTCAGTGATGCAAAATCAGTCTGGGTGTATTCCAAATGGCTTTTCCTTTGACACTTCCGAGTCTTCAGTTTGGCTCTCTAATGTGCCAACAAGATTCACAGACATCAGCTCTGTGTCAAAAAGTGAGGCTGATTGCTTTGGTCAGACCCAAAGATTTCTGCCTAGTGAAGAATAAATTTGCCTGGTGTGCAGGACTTCGGACCCTTGTTGGATATAATGTTTCCTGTGTTCCTGAGAAATATGAGCACAGTAGGAAAACCACTAGATTGAAGTCATGAGATGCATATTAGTGATTATATCTACAAACCATATAGCTGGATAAATGATCATCACATTTGAAGTGAGGTGTTTTAATTTCAAGTCCAGTGTTTTTCTATTCTAATACAAGGTTTTTAAGGTCATATATTACTGTCTAACCCAACAAATTTCTGAG
Organism: Oryx dammah; assembly: GCF_014754425.2. NCBI lineage: Eukaryota > Metazoa > Chordata > Mammalia > Artiodactyla > Bovidae > Oryx > Oryx dammah. Next base: position 68,585,796 of record NW_024070201.1, read on the forward strand.
ACCATCACAAATTTGTTGAAATGTATAATAATATTGAGTATCACTCATTAGAGTCCATTTATTGATGTCAAAATACTATGTATTCCTTTGATTCTTATTTACATTTGTGTTCACATAAATCAAGGGTAATTCTATGAGAACTGTTGTTGACCATAGCACCCTGAATAACTATAATGTGCTTCCTATATCATAGATTTTTAATAAACATTTAATAAATGAATGAATGAATGAATGTCTCCGCTTGGTCGAGTTCCGTGTAGTCCTTTTTGTTCTTCTTCTGTCACTATATCAGGCACCAAGCATTAGATAAGAAAGAAGTGCTAAGACTTGTTCACCTTTAACATCTAGCTCCAAAAGTTTTGTCCGACTCTCGTTAGTCTCCACACATAGTCCTGATTGCCAGCAGTATCCAGATGTGCTAATCCCTTCTCCTGTATCTACCTTGGTTGTGCCATGTACATTCTATTTAAATGAGCAATTTGGGATCACTTTTAACCCAAAATATTTTCAGGAGAATGCTCCTTCTACCCTAACCCAGCAAGATGCTCTCCATTCAAGAGCCACATCAGCAGGAGTGATACATCCCCTCAATTTGCAAAAGATAAACCAAACATATTTTCTTCTTTGTGTAACAAGACTGCTTTCCCCTGCTTTCTCAGTTCCACATCTCCACTCTTTTTATTTCAGTTACCTAGATCTGACACCACTTTATTTCTTAATCATTCATTTCCCAGGTAACTCTTGGTTTTCTATTTTATTTAAACCATGAGCTCAACTTTTTCATGTGCCATATTCTTGGATGGGTCTTAAAATTTCTCAACAAATGTAGATGATAGCATCACCCCATGGGTTCCAGTTCAGTTCAGTCACTCAGTTGTGTCTGACTCTTTGCAACCCCATGGACCACAGCATGTCAGGCGTCCCTGTCCATCATCAACTCCCAGAGTTTACTTAAACTCATCTCCATTGAGCTGGTGATGCCATCCAACCATCTCATCCTCTGTTGTCCCCTTCTCCTCCTGCCTTCAGTCTTTCCTAGCATCTGGGTCTTTTCAGGGCTACATTTATCTTAAGAGGAATTCTCATAATAACACAGAATGACAAGAGGAATATATTCTCCTTTAGGAGAAAGCACTAAGGACCAACAAAGGTCCAGATAGTCAAATTATGGTTTTTCCAATAGCCATGTATGGATGTGAGAGTTGGATTATAAAGAAGGCTGAGTGCTGAAGAATTGATGTTTTAGATTTGTGGTTCTGGAGAAGACTCTTGAGAGTCTCTTGGATTGCAAGGAGATCAAACCAGTTAGTCCTAAAGTGAATCAACCTTGAATGTTCGTTGGAAGGACTGATGCTGAAGCGAAAGCTCCAATACTTTGGCCACCTGATGTGAAGAGCTGATTCACTGGAAAAGACTCTGATGCTTGGGAAGATTGAGGGCAGGAGGAGAAAGGGGTGACAGAGGATGAGATGGCTGGATGGTATTACTGACTCAATGAACATGAATTTGAGCAAACTCCAGGAGATAGTGGAGGACAGAGAAGCCTTGTGTGTTACAGTTCATGGGATTGCAAAGAGTCAGATACAACTTAGTGACTGAATGACAACAAAGGAGAGACTTATTTCCAGAGAGAGGAAGAGAAGGAAGGAGGGAAAGAGAGAAGGAGGAGAGAGATATCATTAATTAAATGAAGTGATAGAGGAAATAGCTTGATATTAAAAGAGAAATGATGATTTTCAACATTGGAAACTAAGGGAGTTGATAGCTGAATATCTGTAGTGTGTGTTTATCAACTACTATGAAACTGTGTGTCTGATTTTGGAAATGAAGTATTAAGTATGTCTCATTTTGTAAAATATACTTTTTAAAGGACTTTGCTTTAAGGAATAAAACTCTGGTAAAACTCCATAGGGGGAAAAATACTATATCGTGAGCTGCATTTTCCTAGAGAGGACGAGGCACTCTAATCCTAAAACCTGCTTCAAGATGGCGAATGAAGAAGAATCTGCCCTTCTGGTGTTTATGATCGATGAAAGTCAGCCTGTGATTGCCTCCCTAGGGAGAATATACAGTCAAGAAAGAACAATTCCTTTTCTGCCTCTACGCTGCCATTTAAGCACTTAGATATTAAGAAAGTCAAACATGAAGAAATGTTTCTCTAAATTCAAACTGTTTTTCAGAATTTCATCCCTCTGGTCAATTATTCCTCCTATAGAAAGGCTTCAGTTCTATTTCAAGCCAAGGCAGCAACAGTGGACACAGAGTCATGTACTTTTGTAATGATGTCCCAAATTGATTACTAGGAGCATTTGGGGTCCTCCTGTGTCTTAATTTTCTTACATGTAAAACAGAGGTTCCAAACCTATCCAGGATGATTTGAGTATCAATCTTTTAATGTGCATAATGACACTTGAAAATTATAAAGCTCTCTAGTGAATGCAACATTTTATAATTGAAATAGTTATTTGAAACTGAGTTCTAGCTTTATCATAATCATAGAAAGACATTGCATGATGTTAGCAGAGATTATAGGATGTAGAGATCAAAGAGCAGGGATCAAGACCTAATTCAGCCTTTTTTAGGGTAAAAGAACCATAGGAACATCACTTAATCATGCTTGTGTTTAGTCACTCAGTCATGTCTGACTCTTTGAGACCCTATGCACTGTGGGCCGCCAGGGTCCTCTGTCCATGGGGATTCTCCAGGCAAGAATTCTGGAGTGGGTTGCCATGCCCTCCTCCAGGGGATCGTCCCAACCCAAGGATCAAACCCAGGTCTCCTACATTGCAGGTGGATTCTTTACCATCTGAAAGACCAGGGAAGCCCTAACCATGCTTGCTTTTCCTCATATATAAATTAGAGGCAATAGTACTACCTGCCGCACAGTGATGTGTGCATGCCTGCTCAATCGTGTCCGACTCTTTGAGACCGAATGGATTGTAGCCCACCAGGCTCCTCTCGTCATGGGATTCTCCAGGCAAGAATACTGGATTGGTTGGCCATTTCTCCTCCAGGGGATCTTCCTGACCCAGAGATTGAACCCATATCTCCCACATATCCTGCACTGGTAGGTGGATTCTTTATCACTGAGCCAATGATAGTAGTCAGTTCTTGTAAATGTACTATGGTGATTTTTAAGTGTTAAATTCACATACTTTCAGCAACACATTGATGACTTAACTGGAAAACTGTAGGAAGTAGACTTGACTATTTCAGAGATCTTTGCAAGGCTGCCATATTTCTATTGCTATTTTCTTGGTCTCTAGTAAGAAAAAAAAATCTAGCTCGAATCAGAAGTTAGATGATCTTTGGACAAATTTGAGAGATTTCCAGTGAGTCTTATGGATTTTGAAGATTTAAGTCTTACGTAAATGCAATGCTCATTTTTCTTATACTTGTTTGCTTATATAAAGTAGAAAAAAATTGTATTTGCTGGTGTCATTATGAAATTACAGTTTTATTTCATGTATTCTCTAAATAAACTTTGGCCTGCTTTGGTAAAAATACAAACAAAAACATCAGTCATCTTTTGACTAACTTATATGCTTTAGCAAGTTATAATTAAACCATCTGTGTCCTCTGTTATTAACTTTAGGAAATTTTTTAAAAGTTGATTTTATAAGACAGTGTAAAATTTGGTTCTGATTTCAGCTTGCTGATAATAACAATTAGTCATTCAAATGTTGTTATTGATTGTTGACAATTCACTCTACTAAAAAGAAAATTCTTTGAGTAGCTATTCTTTTTTCTCACAAAAAAACACTATTTTAAAAGGCCTACTGGCTAATTTGTAAGTAAATGTCAAGCAAACGCTTATGGAAAAAGGCTCTGATGCCCTTGTCCACATATCCTGTAAATGCCCAGGCTGAATTTTTCATATAACGTGGCTTACACCATCTAGGTGTCTTTGCACATGTTCTGCCTAATTCCAATTCCTTTCTCCAATAAGATATGTGTTGGTCTGTTGAAATAACTATCATGAACAAGAAAATGCTAGGCACTCAAGGACATGTGCTTGTCACTCATGCCACTTTCTGGTGACGAGAATGGATTTCCTCAATGTCACATGTTCCTGCTTGCTAAGTCCCTTACCCATGGCTCTATCCATAGCTCTGAAAACTGAGGATGGGTATTTCACAGAGTGCAGATTTCCCATCCACATGCAAACAGAATGGAATTGACCTTACTGATCCTTCTCATTGATCTAGTGCTCACAGCAGTTTGGGGCTTCCCAGATGTCTCAACGGTACTCATATTGCATAAATAATCTGCCTGCAATGCACAGACACAGGTTTGATTCTGTGGTCAGGAAGATCCCCTAGAAAAGGAAATTGAAACCCACTCCAGTATTATTGCCTGGGAAATCCCATGGACAGAAGAACATGGTGGGCTATAGTCCATGGGGTCCAAAAAGACTTGGATTTGATTTAGCGACCAAACTACAATAGACAATAACAATTACTTTTAATTCTGTTTAATACAAACATCTTTGTTTATGTGACTATAGAGCCTATATCACCATTCTTTGAGATATATAGATAGAAATAGAATATACTTAGACACTTAGTTAATATATTTGATGGGAATATAGTGTACTGTAAGTTGCTCAGTTGTGTTAGACTCTTTGTGACCTTATGGACTACAGCCTACCAGGCTCCTCTCTCCATTCTCCAGGCAAGAATACTGGAGTGGGTTGTCATTTCCTTCTCCAGAGGATCTTCCAAACCCAGGTATCGAACCCAGGTCTCCTGCATAGGAGTCAGATTCTTTACCCTCTCAACCAAGAGAGAAGCCCCTATATCAGATATCAAATTAGGTCTTCCCTCTAAAATGTTTCCTCAACACTGAAATCACCAATACCACTCATGTATCATTTTGAAGCAAAATGTATTAGCCTTTATTTTTTTCAACTTCTGGTTGTAGATGCTGGTGAAATTTATGATGTGGTCTTATAAAAGTTTTTATATTTGAAAGTGAAAGTGAAAGTCACTCAGTTGCTGCAGACTCTGTGACTTCATAGACTATACAGTCTATAGAATTCTCCAGGCCAGAATGTTAGAGTGTGTAGCCTTTCCCTTCTCCAGCGGATCTTCCAAACCCAGGGATCAAATCCAAGTCTCCCATTGTGCAGGCAAATCTTTTACCAGCTGAGCCACAAAGGAAGCACAAGAATACTGGAGTGGGTAGCCTGTCCCTTCTCCAGCGGATCTTTTAGCCCACCCAGGAAGTGAACCAGTGTCTCCTGCATTTCAGGTGGATTCTTTACCAACTCAGTTATCAGGGGAGCTCTGTTCTTATATTTGGACAAATTTAAAACCATATTTCAATATGCTACTGGTGATCAGTGGAGAAATAACTCCAGAAAGAATGAAGGGATGCAGCCAAAGCAAAAACAACACCCAGTTGTGGATGGGACTGGTGATAGAAGCATGCTGTAAAGAGCAATATTGCATAGGAACCTGGAATGTTAGGTCCATGAGTCAAGGCAAATTGGAAATGGTCAAACAGGAGATGGCAAGAGTGAACATCAACATTCCAGGAATCAGCGAACTAAGATGGACTGGAATGGGTGAATTTAACCAGATGACCCTTATATCTACTACTGTAGCCAAGAATCCCTTAGAAGAAATGGAGGAGCCATCATGGTCAACAAAAGAGTCCAAAATGCAGTACTTGGATGCAATCTCAAAAATGACAGAATGATCTCTGTTCATTTCCAAGGCAAATCATTCAATATCATGGTAATCCAAGTCTATGCCCCAACCAGTAATGCTGAAGAAGCTGAAGTTGAACAGTTCTTTGAAGACCTACAAGACCTTCTAGAACTAACAACCAAAGAAGCTGTCCTTTTCATTACAGGAGACTGGAATGCAAAAGTAGGACGTCAAGAAACACCTGGAGTAACAGGCAAATTTGGCTTTGGAGTACGGAATGAAGCAGGGCTAAGGCTAATAGAGTTCTGCCAAGAGAATGCACTGGTCATAGCAAACACCCTCTTCCAACAACACAAGAAAAGACTCTACCCATGGACATCACCAGATGGTCAACACCAAAATCAGATTGATTATATTCTTTGTAGCCAAAGATGGAGAAGCTCTCTACAGTCAGCAAAAACAAGACTGGGAGCTGATTGTGGCTCAGATCATGAACTCCTTATTGCCAAATTCAGACTGAAATTGAAGAAAGTGGAGAAAACCACTAGACCACTCAGGTATGACCTAAATCAAATCCCAGACTGGTTCCAAATAGGAAAAGGAGTATGTCAAGGTTGTATATTTTCACCCTGCTTATTTAACTTATATGCAGAATACATCATGAGAAACGCTGGGCTGGAGGAAGCAGAAGCTGGAATCAAGATTGCTGGGAGAAATATCAATAACCTCAGATATGCAGATACCACCACTCTTATGGCAGAAAGTGAAGAGGAACTAAAGAGCCTCTTAATGAAAGTGAAAGAGGAGAGTGAAAATGTTGGCTTAAGGCTCAACATTCAGAAAACGAAGATCATGGCATCCGGTCCCATCACTTCATGGCAAATAGATGGGGAAACAGTATCAGACTTTATTTTTTGGGGCTCCAAAATCACTGCAGATGGTGACTGAAGCCATGAAATTATAAGACACTTTCTCCTTGGAAGAAAAGTTATGACCAACCTAGACAGCATGTTCAAAAGTAGAGATATTACTTTGTCAACAAAGGTCCATCTAGTCAAGGCTATGGTTTTTCCAGTGGTCATGTATGGATGTGAGAGCTGGATTATAATGAAAGCTGAGCACTGAAGAATTGATGCTTTAGAACTGTGGTGTTGGAGAAGACTCTTGAGAGTCCCTTGGACTGCACAGAAATCCAACCAGTCCATCCTAAAGGACATCAGTCCTGGTTGTTCATTGGAAGGACTGATGTTGAAGCTGAAACTCCAGCACTTTGGCCACCTGATGCGAAGAGTTGATTCATTTGAAAAGACTGTGATGCTGAGAAAGATTGAGGGCAGAAGAAGAAAGGGATGACAGAGGAAGAGATGGTTGGATGGCATCACCAACTCAATGGACATGGATTTGGGTCGGCTCTGGAAGTTGGTGATGGACGGGGGGCCTGGCATGCTGTGGTTCATGGGGTTGCAAAGAGTCGGACACGACTGAGTGAGTGAACTGCACTGAAAACCATATTTAAGAAAATCTCATGATTGTTTTCTTTTTTCAGAAAGGACAAATACAGGAATCACAATGGGATAAAAACAATCTACATATTAAGATCAGATATGATTTGGAGATCTGGCGCTTTAAGATATTCCCTTGATTTTACTACCTGTTCTTTCATTTGTTTGCCTATTTCTCATATTCAGATTACCACTATTAGCACTTTGCCACTAGCTGATATTTACTGAAAGCTTATTATACAGCAAGCATTAAACTAAATATTTCATATGGTTACTTTATACAATCAGAACAACGCTGTATGAATCATGTTCTCTCACTTACCACCATTTGGTAGATAGTTCGTATTACTGGATTCCAGAAAGGTTAAAAAGAAATAGTCTGAAGTCACACAACATAAACCTGTTAGGCTGGGATTCTGACTTCAGAATAACATCTCAGTCTGATTCAGTTTTCAATAGATCCTCTAAAAATTAGTCTCACCATAATACACCCAAATCTAGTATTTTGGCATCTTGCCTTTCAGAATCGAAAGTGGACTCTGGCTACCATGATCAAAGCATCAGTGATCTTAATATTCTCAAACGTTCCCACAATTCTAAGCTATTTCACTTTGTAACAGACAGAGATTTTTATGATATGAAATGTGCTTTATACCTTCGTAGCCCACTCATGAATATACTCATTTTCCCCGGGGGCGTAGTTTCTAAAACAGAGGAATTTAAAAGAAATTCCATTTCGATGAGTAATTCTTCCATGTGAAATAATAACGACATTTTAAAATTAAATATAACACCCTTAAAGAGAGAGAAAAAGATTTAACTGTGCCTCATCTAGAGAATAAAGGGAGTTTTCTGCCTTTTCTAATCCATTTCTTGAATGTGTGGTGTGTTTTTCCACTGTGAAGAGGAAGCAGCTTTGGCTTTTACTCTCTATAATGAACTGGACTCTCTCCTGTCTATCTGATGCTCTTTGCCAGGTTCTTATCATGGTTCAAAATGGAGATGAAGCTGATCGGGTTTTTCTATGTGTGCCAAATGTTGGCTGATACACACACACGTTAAATCACACTGGAGATGTATCCACTATGGAGCACACAGATTCTCTTAAGCTTCCAGAGAGACGAGGCAGTGGAGCAAAGGTGGTAACCCCAGAATTGCTGGAGCTGTTTTAGGCTAGAGTCAGTTTGAAACTATGAAGATGTCACACTAGCAATTTCAATATGTGACAGCTCAATTTTCTGACAGACGTATGGATGCAAAACAAGAAAGGCAATTATAACTTTACCCTGGGAACTCTTAAGTCGACTGCTATTTGCATATGGGAGTCTTCAAAAAGTTTTTAGGCTCTCTTTCTTCAATTCTCTCCTCTCCTCACTCCAACTTGTTTTTTTTTTTCCTAACACATAATGGATTGCCTGAGTATTACATTAACACTATGGCACCAAAGCATCAGTCAAGTAGTTAGACAACTGTCTACCTAAAAGCAGATTCTGGACATATTGCCTGGGATCCACAGTAGTTTAATTAGCACAGAATCATTTGACCATGTTAGTTTTCTGTTGTTCACCAATCATGTCATGCACACAGTGTATCTGCCCCAGTATGTAACTGATTTGGGCTTCACAAGCCATAACATGACCTTACTGGTAGAGTATGATATTTTCTTACAACTCACAACAAAGCTATCAATGAAGGCTTTTATCTAATATTGTTTCATTTAATGCTCATAATAACCATGCAAGGGAGGTATTATTAGCACCATTTCAACAAAGAAAATTTTGAGTTTTTTTTTTTTTTTCCAGAAACGAGGTTCAGATAAGTTAAATGACTTGGCCAAGTTCATAAAATAAATAACAGCCCTAGATCTGCATTTCAGAACTACCAATTTTAATTACTGATTGATATTAACTCTGCTCCCCAGGCGGTGCAATGGTAACGAATCCACCTGCCAATGCAGGAGGTGTGGGTTCAATCGCTTGGTCGGGAAGGTCCCCTGGAGTATGAAACGGCAACCTGCTCCACTATTCTTGCCTGGACAATTCCATGGATGGAGAAGCTGTAGCATAGTCTACAGTCCATGGAGGTCTCAAAGAGTTGGACATGGCTGAGAACAACAGAACAGCACCACCCCATGCTTCTAGAAAAAAAAAATGTTTGTTAAATGAATTCACACTCAAGAAAAATGTCACTATATATTGGAAAATGAAGTCAAAATTCAGTATTTGGTTTTGAAAAGGCTGGCCCAGGCTCAAAAATGAAATATTATGTGTGATCTTTTAGGCTGGGGACATATTTTTGAATTGGTTAAAAGAACATCTCCAAAGGCAGACTGACTCAAGAGAATCATGTGTGAGCCCGGGAACTCACTCAAAGCTTCTGAAGAGTGGCCAGGGTCGGGAAGGAAGACGGATGGGACTGTTTCCTGATGTGTCCCAGGCAGACATTCTCCTTCTATTGGCCCTGTGGTATCTATACTTTAAAGGCACTAGAATTGATTCAAGCTCTGAACCCAGTGGAATGAAGATGAAAAGAAGGCAGGAATGGAATAAGGAGATAAGGTCAAAGAGAGGAAGACAGTCTATATTTTAGATGTCTACTTAAATACTGTAGCTGAAACTCTTTCACAATCTAGGGAAGCTGTCGTAAAACCTCACAGACAAGTGCCATGGAGGGCTTCCCATTACTGAACTTGGACACCACAAAGTCAGAGATTTCATCTGCTTTATCTTTGAATCTGACGTCTGGCATAGCGTGTGGTACTTAACTTGCGTTGCTTTCCCCCTCCAGTGGATTGTGACTCTGGAGGGTCTGAGCACTAAAGATACTTTAGTAATGAAAACTTTCAGGGGAACATACCAATCGGATAGCACATCAGAGGTGAGACACACTGCACAGTGCTTACGAGCACGCAGTTTAGGACGGGAATTTATGTTAATCCAGACTCAGCTCCTTCTTTCCTCATTGAAATTCAGTCCCTTTATTTTGCCAAGGTTATTCCCTTTTCTCAACCACTGTAACTCCTGTTTCCTCTTTTTATGTCCTTTATTCTTCTAATTCCTACTCAGATTTATTATCCAGTAAGTGATACTATGAGTATATGGATGAACAATGGAATGAGTGATCAAGTAGAGTCCCTAGCATATTACCAAACCAGACAAGAGAATGTGTCTTTGTCTATCGAATGTGAAAGGGATGGAAATACACACACACTGGGATGCTTGCCACAGGTTTGGCAATAAGGAGCCAGGATTTAAATCATGGCGTGGCCAAGTTACACTTTCTGAGTAGCAGTTACTTCTTCTTCAAGATAGGGACAAGACTATTTAACAGAAATAGACAAATAATATATACAATGATGGGGATTCGGAGCTATGGGAAAATTAGACATTTTTATATTTGTACTTCAATAAGATTTGGCTTTTATTTTATGTGAGCACTTTACAGAAGAAAATTGATGAAAGAAAGAATGGGAGAGAAGAAAGAAAAAGGGAGAGTGAAGGAGTAAGAGGAAGGAAGGAAAGTATTCTTAAATTAAAAACTCATTTTGCAGATTGAATGAAGTTGTGTACAATGTGGGGTAAGTAATGACACTTGTAAATGTGTGTTTCCCTCTTCCCTCCTGTATACAATGGGGTGTGGAGTATTGTGTCAGGTCATAGTTACACTTTGAAGAGCTTCAATTTCTTACAATTAATTGCCAGAATTTTAGAGTTTGTGTCTGCTTTTTAGGGTAGATGATAGCATTCGTATGAGTTGAAAAGCTTCAGAATAAAGAATACCTGACTAGTAAAGGATGGAGATTTGTTAGGAAAGGAGTACTGAGTACTGCTCTCATAATTTATAAGTCCTAGCAGTTTCAACCTAAAGGCCACTGAATTCATGCTTATGTCTTATGCTGAAAGGAGCTTGGTTTCTTACCACTGAAGATACTACAAGTGTATATAGATATGTGTGTGTGTGTCTCAAAGAATCTTGAAGTTTATTATAGTTGAAAGGAAATTATTCTCAGGGCTTATATATTTAATAAATAGATGTGTTATTTTTTTCAAATGATCTATGAAAAATCACCCAAATCAAATATTTGTTTTATTGATTTCACTGTCTTGAAGGCCAGAAAATTATGATGTTTTGTTCAACATTTAGACATAGTTTGTTTTAGAAATTATTTCTTTGTGTTTGTAACTAGAAACAAACCCTGGATTCTATTTTTTTAGTTTTGCCTCATTCTAGTCAATTTAAAGACAAAGGGGGTAGGGTTTCTGTGAGGGGGGTGGGAGGGGGATTCATGTTTGGGAACGCATGTACACCCGTGGTGGATTCATGTCAATGTACGGCAAAACCAATACAGAATTGTAAAGTAAAATAAAAAATAAATTAAAAAAAAAGATGTATTATCAAAATTATCAAAGTACAAATTGAAAAGTTTTGTCTTTGGCCATAGACCTTTTCTTACAGTCAAAGGCAGTCTTATAAATATATTCCCAACACCCCTACCTCTCTCTTCCAAATAAAAGAAGTCAAGCTGATAATCATAACAGCCTACTAGTATTTACCAGCTCTTTCTTGTCTTGCTGGTTTTGCCCTGGTGATTCACGATAAAATTTGCAACCTTGAACTCTAGCACCCTAAATGAATATATGTTACCAAAATTAATTTAAATCTCAATTACAACTGGAGCTGGTTGTCTACAGAAAAATTTCTCTTTGGCCTTTCCTAAAACACCCCAGATCCTGCCCTATGAGCCTCATTAAATTTCTCAGTTCCATTAGTGATTCTCAGGGTTTTTACAGCTAAGGGATGCTTACTATTCAAGCCTTATTGAAGGAACTTACCTTCAAGGAGAAGAGAAACAACATATACACACATAAATATGAATTATTGTCAAAGCTATGGTTTTTCCAGTCATGTATGGATGTGAGAGCCAGGCAGTAAAGAAGGATGAGAGCCAAAGAATTGATGCTTTTGAACTATGGTGTTGGGAAAGACTCTTGAGAGTCACTTGGGCACCAAAGGGATCAAACCAGTCAATCTTAAAGGAAACCAATCCTGAATATTCATTGGAAGGACTGATGCTGAAGCTGAAGCCGCAATAGTTTTGCCACTTTATGCAAAGTCAGCTCATTGGACAAGACCCTGACCTTGGAAAAGATTGAATGCAGGAAGAAAAGGAGGTGACATAAAATTAGATGGTTGGATGGCAACATCAACTCAATGGACATGAATCTAAGCAAACTCTGAGAAATAGTGAAGGATAGGGAGTGTGGCGTCAAGAGTTTGACATGGCTTAACAACTGAATGGGCTTCCCTGGTAGCTCAGATGGTAAAGAATCTGCCTGCAATTCAGGAAGTTCAAGTTCAATCCATGGGTCAGGAAGATCCTCTGAAAAGGAAATGGCAACCCACTCCAGTATTCTTGCTTGGAGAATCCCATAGACAGAGGAGCCTGGCTGGCTACAGTCCATAGCGTCCCAAAGAGTTGGACATAAGTGAGAGGCTAGTAGTTTCACTTTTCACTTTAGTGACTGGACAACAAGAACAACAAATATATTTAGGACATGACCCTGACATGGCCACTGAAATGCAGTGGCAATTCCAGGAACTCACATGCAGTAGACAAGAATTAAGAGACACTTCATAAAATGATAGTGACTCTAGAATTGAGGAAAAGGCTGGATTCTCAGGCAGAAGTGGGGAGAAGACACTTCAGGAAAAAGGAACCATGTATGAGTTCACAGCAGTTACAAGAAAAGTGTAGTGTTGGTCTGCCTTCACCGAAAAGCAGCAAAACCTTGACTGCTCAGGTCTCGGGGCAACTAGTAGAAGCTAGGGTGGCCCTGCTCCCAGGGAAAGTACGCTGATCCATGCCTGGCACTCACTGCTCAGCTAAGCTGTAGAAGTGAACCCAAGGAAATACTCCCCAACAGGCAGGATATCTGTTTCAACAGCCAGCTGTCAACAGTCTCTACTCATGGAAAATCAGCTCTGAGAAGAACTAAAGCAACTTGCATGGCAGTAGTCCAACACACTCAACTCAAGTAGTATGCCACTTGGGTAAGGCAAGGTCAGATGGTAGCATCTTTTTTTTTTTTTTTTTTCAGGAAGAGTAAGTAAAATCAGAGCTGGGGAAACTGCATCCTCTTAGGTTCAATCATGAGTATAAAAACAGGGGGATGGGGAATGACATCTCAGGAAATAAATGGCAACCAACTAAAGCCCTAAAGCATGAGAAAGCTACCACATGGTATACAAGGAGCAGGCTTAGGACAGAGAAGGGATACTGGATTTAGGGCTTCTTCCCAGGTGGTTCAGTGGTAAAGACTCCACCAGACAATGCAAGAGACATGGGTTCGATCCTTGGGTCGGGAAGAATCCCTAGAGAAGGAAATGACAACCGACTCCAGTATTCTTGCCTAAAAATTCCATAGACAGAGGAGCCTGGTGGGTTACGGTTCTTGGGGTCACAAAGAATGAGACAATACTGAATGATTGAGCCTGCACATCATCCCATCAGATTTAGCTTTCTTTTTTTTTTTTTTTTTTTAATTTATTTATTTATTTTTAATTTTTACTTTACAATTCTGTATTGGTTTTGGCATAGATTGACATGAATCCACCACAGGTGTACATGCGTTCCCAAACATGAACCCCCCTCCCACCCCCCTCCCCACAACATCTCTCTGGGTCATCCCCGCGCGTCAGCCCCAAGCGTGTCATATCCTGCATCAGACATAGACTGGTATTTCGATTCTTACATGTTATTATACATGTTTCAATGCTATTCTCCCAAATCATCACACCCTCTCCCTCTCCCTCTGAGTCCAAAAGTCCGCTATACACATCTGTGTCTCTTTTGCTGTCCTGCATACAGGGTCATCATTGCCATCTTCCTAAATTCCAGATTTAGCTTTCAAAGTGCCCACTAAGGTCCCTATTGCCTCCAGATGGGCAGGCCACCATTCAGCACACCAGGACTGCTTGGAGAAATGGCTATCCTATACAACACATCACGAGAATAATCTTTGGCATCTTCAACCAGAGAGGGAAAATAAGCCTCATTAATGGCTAGATGAGATACTTTCTAACTTGTTCAGAGTCCAGGTGGCTCAGCTGGTAAAGAATTCACCTGCAATGGGGGAGACCTAGGTTCGATCCCTGGGTTGGGAAGATCCCCTGGAGAAGGGAACAGCTATCCACTCCAGAATCCTGGCCTGGAGAATTCCATGGACTATAGTCCCTGGGGTCACAAAGAGTCGGACATGACTAACTTACTTTCACTTTCAGAGTCCAAGGCTCACTTTCTTTCTGAAAATGTTCACTTATTCCTGGAAATGTCTAGGACATCTCACATTGCTCAGGAAATATCAACTCATTCTGTCTTGTTGGTCTAGATTCTGTGTTACAGCCTCCACATGGTAGTGGACCCCCTGAGTATGTGAATTTGAGGCACAACAATCTTGTTCTGATGGCTCTTTAACACCTTCAGTTGACAACACTGCCCTTGTGTCTCAGGAAAGAGAGTCACTGCCTCCCAAACTCTGCATCTGATACCAGCCTCTGGACTCCCAGAGCAGCACGGCTCAGATCCAGGGTCAGTTACTCTTTCAGTCACCCAGATTCCTCAGGTTTTGTTCTTAACAACTCTATAGACATTTTAAAAAATGTTTTTTAATTGAAGTGTAGTTGTGATGTTTCAGGTATGCAGCAAAATGATTCAGCTATTGGTACATCCACTAGGGAAAACTATGTGGAGTTTCCTTATAAAACTAAAATAGAGCTACCATATGATTCTGCAATTCCACTCCTGGGCATATATCCAGAGAAACTCATCATTCAAAAACATACATGTGCCCTAATGTTCACTACAACACTATTTACAACAGCCAAGACATGGAAGCAACCTAAATATCCATGACAGATGAGTAGATAAAAAGATAGGGTATGTTTATATAATGGAATATTGGTCAGTGGATGGCATCACTGACTCAATGGACATGAGTTTGAGTAAACTCTGGGAGTTGGTGATGGGCAGGGAAGCCTGGTGTGCTGTACTCCATGGGGTCACAAAGAGCCAGGACTGAGCAATTGAACTGAACTGAACTGAACTGAATACTAGTCACTAAAAAGGACAAAATAATGACATTTGTAGTAACATGAATGGACCTAGAGATTATCATATTAAGTGAAGTAAGTCAGACAAAGACAACATGATATCATATATGTGGAATCTAAAAAAAATACACCAATACAGTATACTAACACATATATATGGAATTTAGAAAGATGGCAATGATGACCCTGTATGCAGGACAGCAAAAAAGACACAGACGTGTATAGCGGACTTTTGGACTCAGAGGGAGAGGGAGAGGGTGAGATGATTTGGGAGAATGGCATTGAAACATGTATAATATCATGTAAGAATCAAATCGCCAGTCTACGTCCGATGCAGGATACGGCATGCTTGGGGCTGGTACACGGGGATGACCCAGAGAGATGTTGTGGGGAGGGGGGTGGGAGGGGGGGTCCATGTTTGGGAACTCATGTACACCCGTGGTGGATTCATGTCAATGTATGGCAAGACCAATACAGAATTGTAAAGTAAAATTAAAAATTAATTAATTAATTAATTAAAAAAAATAAAAAATAATACAAATGAACTCATATACAAAATAGAAATACACCCACAGACATAGAAAACAAACATGGTTACCAAAGGGGAAAGAGGGGATTAAAGATAAAGTGGGAGATTTAGATTAACATATACACACTACTATACATGAAATGTCCTTCCCAGGTGTTACTGGTGAAGAATCTGTCTGCCAGTGCAGGAGATATGAGTTCTATCCCTGGGTTGGGAAGATCCCCTGGAATAGGAAATGGCAACCCACTCCAATATTCTTGCCTGGGAAATTCTGTGGGCAGAGGAGTCTGGTGGGCTGCAGTCCATGTGGTTGCAAGAGTCAGACATGACTAAGAGCCTAAACCACCACATATAAAATAAATAATCAACAAGGAAAACCAACAAACTTACTTTATAAGACTGGAACTATCCTCAACATTTTGTAATAATTCATAAGGAAGAAGAATCTGAGAAAAGTAGATATATATGTATGAACAGTTAAAAATTACTTCAGCAGAACCAAACCCATACCCATTTCTTTATCTCTTTTGACTCTTACTTCTCTCCTATTAAACCTGGCCTAACAAGTACAAAACAGACTCTTCTGATTTTTTTTTTAAAGCCAGGTTTAAAAACTCTTCCTTTTCTTGTCTACAGTCCACCAATTCTATTATAACCAGTCTTTAAATCTTAGTCTAACATAATTATATCACCTAGTTGAGACTAGAGTGAAGACATAAACCTACCTAACACTGATAGCGCTTTTATATAGATTAGCTTTACTGAGACTTATACTTTAAATAATTTTCTGTATTCTTGCATCTCCTACATCTCACCACATTGAAAAAACAAGTTAGTTATCTTCCCAAACCTCTTTATCTCCCCTAAATCTCTCCTTCTATAATCCTCACCATCACTGTAAAGGGAAACTTCTCTTTATTCAGAAAATCTCACTTCCACTCACAGTCTACTTTTAATTATTCCATAAATTATGTCTACTCAAAATAGATTCAGAATCCAACCAATTCTCATCAGTTGCATCTCTACTGTCATGGCACAAGAGATTACTATTCTTCACATGGATTATTGCAGCAGCCTGTTCATTGTTCTCTTTCCTCTCACCTGCTCCTCCCTTCAGTCTATACTCATCACAGAAGTCAAAGGAATTCAGCATCTTCCTCCATACCTTCCATGCCTAGGACCTCAACTCCCATCCCTTTCTCCCAAGCTTACTCCTGGTGAGCTGCCTATAAGCCTTGATGCTCCTCCAATGTGCTAAATCTGCTCACTTGAAGGCCTCTACATGTGTTTCATCTTGGAACTCAGATATTTACACATCTAAGGTCTATCACAATCTAATTTTTCTCACCTTCTTAGTGATACCTTCTCTGATTATTGGTTTAAAATTTCAATGCACTCCCATATCTATATTATTTGTTCCTTCCCTACTTTGTATTTTTCTATATAACTTGTTACCATCCAACATAGCATTGATTTAATACTGTTCTGTTTGTTGATTTCTCTGCCAACTAAAATGTGGATTGGTGAGAGCTGAAATTTGTATTGGTATAGTTCTCTGCTATAGCCCTGAAGCCAAGAATGGCTGAATCTTAGTGGGTGCTCAATAAACATTTGTGGACTGACTGAATTAACACATGTAAAGCAACAAATCCAAAGAAACACTGACTTGTGATCCAGTTTTTCCTCTTTATTAGTTCATGACCATGCATAACACTCAGCCGCAGTCACATTTATTCCATCTATAAAATAGAAATATTGTTGATTATTAACTACAATGGTAAATGAGAATTGTCTAGGGCATAGTAGATATTTAACAGATTGTTGTAGTTAGTAAAATATTTTTTAATAACTCTAGAGATGCCCTTTTCCATCTTCATTAAATGAAAGAATTTCCACTTTTACCCTAAAGAGTAAACACACAAATTAAATACCAATCTAAAATAAGTGAGACTTTCTAGCTCAGAGTTTGACCCATAAGAGTTCTAAAATGAATAATTGTTTTAATCATAAACTATCCTCAAGATTTCTTTAGTTTTTTCCCTCATTTCTGTGCACTAAATTTCTTGACTTCAAAAATAGTTCAGCAACATGGGGGACTGGAAGGATTTTATAAATTCTAAGAGTTAATATACCATGCTACTAAAGAGTGCTTTGCCTAAAGCTTTCCTATTCAGTTTTTGAGCTTAGAGTGGCTAAGAATAAGAATTCTTCAAGGCATGCTTAACAGTGCCCAGGCCCCAAAGTAGGTGGCCCTAGTTAAAGAGATTTCTTTTTCAACTTCAGGAAAATCCTCAAGATCTTCCTTGGTTTTTATCTGCTTTCAAAAGCATGGGAACTCCTGGGGAGGTATTCTTACAACTTTTCTTCCTACAAGTAGCCTACCTGGGAAAAAGTAACACTTTGTCATCATCACTTATGAAAAGTAAAAGTTAGAGTGTAAGTTGCTCAGTTGTGTCCGACTCTGCGAATTCTCTAGGCTAGAATACTGGAGTGGGTAGCCTTTCCCTTCTCCAGGGGATCTTCCCAACACAAGGATCAAAGCCAGATCTCCCACATTGCAGGTGGATTCTTTACCAGATAAGCCACAAGGGAAGCCCAAGATACTGGAATGGGTAGCCTATCCGTTCTCCAGTGGATCTTCCTAACCCAGGAATCAAACTGGGGTCTCTTGTATTGCCGTGAAAAGTCCACGTCAAAATCAAGTCAGCTAATTAACCTACAGGAAGTCGGTGGCATGATTTTCTTTTGCCAAGCCTCATGAATGCGAATCTAGGGGACTTAACCAGTAGGGGACTGGAACCAGCCTGCACCAGCCTGTAAGAGGACATGGTGCCCACCTTTTCCCACCTCTGTGCTGTGACACACATTAAAATGGTAATTGGTAATTAAAATTGGTATTAAAATGGGCCAAAGGGCAAGTATTTATACCACCAAAAGAGGAAAACACTACAAACCAGAGTTTTTTGCCTTTTTATTCCTTCTTTTCTTTTCTTTCCCTCATAGAGCTGGTTTTCCAGCACACCTTGGTTCTACTTTGTAATTTCCAAGTGTATATATATATGAGAAAAATCATTCTACAGTTGGTTACTACTGTGCCATCTCTGTGCAAGACACTCAATTTAGGAGTTGCTTTCTGAAATAGAAGCATACCATTCAGTTGAATAGAATGCTCATCCCAAATTGTTTTACTGCCTTGAAATTTCTGGTTTATGGTTTGGTTTCTTGAACAGTAAATGTGCACAGTGAAACATTTTGCTTTACTGCAGTGATATTTCATTGTATTTGCACCAGGAATACAGACCTTAAAGATGTAAAATGTGAGAAATCAAGCATAAGGAATACCCATGATATTTAGCACATTTGTCACTTTAGAAAAAGTTGAGAAAATTGAGGTACTGCCAATAATATGATCGTTCTACTTACTTGGATAGCCAGGATAGGAGACTTAGCAGACCTGGGCTGATTTTTCTTTCAAAATGCGCTTCTAATACACCTGGAAACTTCTGAGTTATGTTTAATAAACTGGAAGATGGCAAGAAGATGCAGTCTCTCTGACTGCGTTCTCTGTTTCTTACCTCTACCTCTCAACCCTCAACTATCTCATGTGAAAGTGGCTCAGAAAAAATGGCTAAATCTATATTATACAGTCAGAAAAACTGCAGAAATGCCATTTAGGATGATGGCAATAAGAAGAAACTGCCATTTTCATCCATCTTTTTGATGTTTTTAATCTCTTTTCCTTAATGAAGTGATTATCATATTATTTTATTGCTAAATTTCTAACAACAAAACATGTTTTGCTTATGCTAATGCTAATATATTTTTAAAGGTATTTAAGTTCATATTTTAAAAGAAATAATAACAATACATAAGAAATTTTTAAAATGTAATAAACTTTGTGAAGCTTAAAACTCATAAAATAGTACAATTTTCTGCTAATTCAGGTTATTTTCTACATTGAGTATTATACATCACCCTGATCATTTCAATTTGTGACAACTATAAACTTTAAATGAGAGATAGAATCTGCCATAAGTTTGTAAATTCTTGGAAGTTTTAAGGGTGTGAGTTCCAAGCGTAGTTTTCTGTCTCAGGAATCTATTAAAATGGATTTCCATGAAAACAGGTGTATCACGGGAAAACAACACCTTTCCAGTTCAACCTGCCATCCCTATTCTTCACTGAAAATCATATAAAATAGAACTCACTGCACTTCACACTTTGCTCTTTCTTTTTATTTTATAGAACTAGGCATTCATGGAGAGCTCTTCATCCAAAGAGCTAGACTCTTCTGAAAAAGCCAACCAAATGAAAAACAGGAAGTTTTTTTTAAAACTTGATCCTGTAAATAATCACTATTGAGAAAGCCTACTGCTGCTTTATCAAATACACAAGTCAAAGTTCATATCCTCTGAGTGTCTATTATGTAAGTCAGGAAGCCGTCTTTTCATCTGCCTGTGATGAGCAGAACTTTTTGCTCTCACAGGAGGCCCCTTGGCTTGCATTAAACATGCTTTTGTTGCCTCAAGATTCCTAACATCAGGGTTCTTGTTGGTTGCCCTAAGCCTCTTGCATCCCCTGATCCAGGACTGAAATGCTAGAGAGTTCGTTAACTGTGACACTGACTTTCTGCCAAGGATCTTGTATATTTGTGGAATTCTGTCCTTAGGTAACTGAAGAGCCATTGTTTATTTGATGTCCAGACTGTTGGATTTTACAATAAATTGATGACATTCAGAGCTCCTCTTTGGGTTATGTTTAAGGATGGAATTCATGCCTGTCTAAAGGACCGTGAAGTTAACTCATCTATGCTGCTATTTTTATTTATTCATTATTTGTTTTTTTCTCCTTTGTGCATGTTCAGATGAGTAGATTGACACTTAACTCCCAGGCCACCAGTATACATATACCTTGTTAAACATGAAGCTATTTTGGTTGGTATTTGGGGTTAGAGAAGGAACTATGACATAGAGGGAGCACTTGATCTTAAACATTTTAAAATATATGTATGAAAAATGATACTTTGCTCTGCTCTGCTTCTGCCAAGGTCAGAACAATAAATACCTTGCTCATTGGCAGGGATAGGATTCACACAAAGAATTCTCTGAGTTGGTAAAGGAATGTATACTTTGCTTAGTAATACTTTGTGTCCTCCGTCTGACTCTTTTGCAACTCCATGGACTGTAGTCCGCCAGGCTCCTTTGTCCATGGGATTTCCCAGGCAAGAATACTGGAGTGGGTTGCCATGCCCTCCTGCAGAGGATCTTTCCAACACAGGGATGGCGGATCTCCTGGGAGAAAGGGAACATCTTTTCTGCATAGCTTTTGGAAAATACAAGACAGATTCTTTCCCAGCAGCTCCAAGTGCTCTCTCCTCCTCTGCTAAACTCCTAGAGGAAGCCATGCATGATGACTAATGTGCTCCATTAGGCACTAGCAGCAGACAGATGAACAAGACCCTGCCTGCTCCAGGAGATGAAAGACAACGTTCAACCCTTATGTATTATAGCTATGGTCGTCTTTTCATTTTAGCAGTGTTACTGGCTTGTATATAACTTGGTAGTTAGGTCTATATTATAAATATATATGTGATATACCTTCCTTGCTGCCTAGAATATTGTTTCACATGTAGGAGACAATTCAGCAGATTAACTCATTTGATAGTTACTCCTTCATTCAATAATTATGTGTAAATTTCTACTGTGGAAGTAATCCTCTCCTTGAGATGGGTTTGCATGTATTTCTACTCAAATACAGGAGACTGGACTTAGTAAAAGCTTAAGTTTCTTTACTTGCTTGCTTTGTTTTCTTTGTCTTTCCACCTTTACAGTTCTACTTGAATTATTATTTTTAAAATTTAACAATAAAAGTAGACCCATCAGAATGTCTTCAAAAACATTTCCAAGGGGCTCTATTTTCAGGAGGATAGATTAGACTATCATTTTCCTATTCACCCCACTGAGTACAATTAAAACCCCTGGATAGTATATATTAAAAATAAATATATAAGAAGGAGCTGAAAGGTAGAGAGTAGGAAACAATCTAGGAAGCATACATCTAAGTAATTACATGATAGTGAGTTCCTGGAATTTCCTTTTGTCTCATACACACCAGACCTGAAGAAGAAGAGACCACGAACCCAGAAATACTGACATGTACAGGCTAAAAAGGGACTTCCCCGGTGGCTCAGCCATAAAGCATCTATGTGCAATGCGGGAGACTTGCGGGAGACATGGATTCAATCCCTGGGTCAGAAAGATCCCCTGGAGAAGGAAATGGCAACCAGCTCCACTATTCTTGCTTGGGAAATCCCACGGACAGAGGAGCCTGGTGAACTACAGTCCATGGAGTCTTAAAGAGTTGAACACAACTAAGCAACTAAACACAACGACAGACTGAGAAACAAACCAAATCAAAACTCTGTTGTCTTGCCCCCAAAGACACAGAAAAGGCAGTTTAGCAACATGGAAAACTCCAAGACAATTCCCTTTATCCAGCTGAACATCTCCAAAAAATATTGCTTTATTCTTAACCAATACCAAGAAAGCTTTCACCTTTCACCTTCACCAAGTTATGACAAGGTCCCTTAAACTCCCCACCAAGGTGCAATCAGACAAGGCCAAGGAGGAAACTAGAACATTCTTTTCTGCCAGGTAGCACCAAGGCCACCTTCCATCTCTTGCTTTCTCTGTGCAAGTGATATGGGGAGCCAGGACTTCCGTGTTCACTCAGGAGTAACAGGGACCTTCCCCGACATGCTCGAAATGTATCACAGTTGGCTTAATGGAAAGTCAGGACTTGGACCACCTCCCAGAAGTCATGAAGCTACTCTTCTGCCCTTAGGGTCAGTGGTGGCCAAGTGGGTAGCGGTTACACTCCCTCCTATACCTCCCAGCCAGGGATGTATCAATGGATATCTGGTAAGAGCTGGAACACCTGCCCACACTCAGAATAATGAAGAGCTCCTTCTACCCATGTGTCAACAGAGGCCAAATAAGGGCAATGAATATGAATTTCTACTCTGACTTGATGCCAACTTACCCCCACTTCCCTTGCTGAAGCAATATCAGAAGAAGGCAGCTAAAACTGAAGGTCTCAGAATATAATACCCAAATTCTTCATTATGGATGTAAAATTCAATCAATAGATGTTAGTGCCAAGAAGAGCACGTGGATATCCATAAACATGTCCTTAATGTGACTTGAGTTCATATCTTACACAAAAGTTAACACAAGATTGGTTATGGGTTATGAACTTAAATATAATAAATAAGACTATAAAAGGAAAAAAAGATAGAAAACCTTTGGGGTTTACAGATAGGAAAAGAGTTCTTATACTGGACACTGAACTATGATCCACAAAGGGAAAATCTGATAAATTGGACTCTCAGTTCAGTTCAGTTCAGTTGCTCAGTGGTGTCTAACTCTGTGCGACTCCATGAATCATAGCACACCAGGCCTCCCTGTCCATCACCAACTCCCAGAGTTCACTCAGACTCGGTCCATTGAGTCAGTGATGCCATTCAGCCATCTCATCCTCTGTCGTCCCCTTCTTCTCCTGCCCCCAATCCCTCCCAGCATCAGAGTCTTTTCCAATGAGTCAACTCTTCGCATGAGGTGGCCAAAGTTCTGGAGTTTCAGCTTTACTGAAATTCAAAATATTTTCTCTGAAAATTAAAACCACAGTGGATGCGGGGGACTGCCCGTAATGGGTTAAGTCCTGGGAGCTGCTTGGCGTGTTTGCCGAGCCCTAAGGACTTGTTCCTTAAGCGCCCTGTCCCGCCCCTCCTGAGAATGTCATCATGACCTTATAGCTCCAGGGGAGTCTAAGCAATTGCCATTCTTCAGAAACAAGTATTGTATGCCTGTATACAATAAAGGGAGTCTGGTGATCTTGTTGATTGATTATTGATTGTTGTAAATACTGCTTGAGAAATGTCATATGTCACGTAGGCTGCACTATAAATATTGTTACTGAAATAAAGGAGACTATCAGCCATTTTGGTCTGATCCTCTCAACCCCATCTTTCTGTCTCAGTCTCTTTCTTTTCTCAGCGATCGAGCTCCGTTTCCCGTGTCTCCCGGGTAGGGGAAAAACCTTGCAGTGCTGGCCGCAGCAAGTGGATATTAACTTGTACCTGGTAGACTATTTTCAACAAGGCAAATGCTGGTGAAGACATAGAGAAAAGGGAATCTTGGTAAACTGTTGGTGAGGATGCAAACTGATGCAGCCACTATAGAAAATCGTATGAAAGTGTCTCAAAAAAATGAAAAGCAGTACTCTGTATGATCCAGGAACCACACTTCTAGGTGTAAATACAAAGGAAATGAAATAAGGATCTTGGACAGATATCTATATTCTCATGTTCATTGTAGACTGTTCACAGTAACCAAGTGTCAATCAATGAATAAATTGATAAAGAAAGTATTGCGTACACAGATATAGATCTCATATATATGATATATATATCATATCACATATATATTTGATATATGTTGTTGTTCAGTCATGTCCAATTCTCCGTGACCCCATGGACTGCAGCACACCAGGCTCCTCTGTCCTTCACTATCTCCCAGGGTTTGCTGAAATTCATGTCCATTGAGTCAGTGATGCTATCTAACCATCTTAATCTTTCCCAGCATCAGGGTTTTTTTCAGTCAGTCAGATCTTCTCATCAGGTGGCCAGACTTCTTGAGCATCAGTTTCAGCTTCAGCATCAGTTCTCCTAATGAATATCCAGGGAAATTTTGCCATTTATAATAACATAGGTGAACCTTGAGGGCATTATGCTAAGTGAAATAAGTCAGACAGGAAAAGACAAATACTGTATAATCTCAGTTATATTGAAATCTAAAAACAGATTAATCTAAAAACAGATCAACCTCAAAAAAATCGAAACAGATAAAAATTATACTATTTCTTTCTATTTGTTTCATAGAAGCAACGTGTTAGTCACTCAGTCATGTCTGACTCTTTGTGACTCCATGGACTATAGCCTGTCTCTGGAATTCTCCAGGCAAGAATACTGGAGTGGGTTGCCATTTCCTACTCCATCATAGAAACAAAGAGTATATTAATTGTTACCAGGGTAGGAGGTGGGAGCATTTTCTCTTATGTGATCAGTAAGTTCTAGGGACCTAAAGTAAAGCATGATTACTATACTGCTTGGATATTTGGGAATGTAAACTCTAGATATCTCAGATGTGAGGTTTGCATCATTCTTGGGGAATTAAAACATTTTTTCCTTCATAGAAAAGTTTATATTTTGTTCTAAAATAGAAACCCCAGTGAATATGAAGGCTCTATATTCTCTCTAGTTGGCAACATGGCAGTGACTAGAGGTTAGGCTTGATCATAACTCTGTCTAAAATACAGCTTCCCAGGTGGTGCTAGTGGTAAAGAACCCACCTGCCAATGAAGAAGACACAAGAGATGTGGGTTCCATCCCTGGGTCAGGAAGATCCCCTGGAGAAGAGCATGACAACCCACACCATTATTGTCTGGAAAATCCCATGAACAGATGAGCCTGGCAGGCTACAGTCCATAGGGTCACAAAGAGTTAGACACAACTGAAGTGACTTAGCATGCACACACAGTATAATCAAAGCTATGGCTTTTCCAGTAGTCATATAGATGTGAGCGTTGGACCATAAAAAAGGCTGAGAGCCAAAGAATCGATGCTTTTGAATGGTGGCATTGGAGAAAACTCTTGAGAGTCCCTTGGACTGTAAGGAGATCAAACCAGTCAATCTTAAAGGAAATAAATCCTGAATATTCACTGAAGGACTCATACTGAAGCTGAAGCTCCAAAACTTTGACCACATGATGTGAAGAGAAAGCTCATTTGCAAGACCTTGATGCTGGAAAGGATTGAGGGCAGGAGAAGGGAGCAATGGAGGATGAGATGGTTAGATGGCATCACTGACTCAATGGACATGAGTTTGAGCAAACTCCAGGAGATGGTGAAGGACAGGGAACCCTGGGGTGCTGCAGTCCATTGGGTCCCAAAGAGTCAGACATGACTTAGAAACTGAACAACGATAATAACAGCAGTGCTCTTTGCATTACACTGTGCCAAATACTTTTTATTATTACTCTATAATTAAGGACTGATTTTCATTTGCTTGTTTCTATTTATCCTATTTATGTTTCATCCAGATTAAACTTACTATATCCTCCCCTCCCCAAAAATACACTGTATTATACAGCAAATTTTGTTGTTGTTGTTTTTTAATTTAAGAGTCCTTAAATGTTTTCACCACAAAACAATAACCAATTTGAGATGAAGCATGTGTTAACTAACCTTACTGTGGTGAACATTTCACAGTGTGTATCTTGCTCAACTCATCACGCTGTATACCTTAAACTCATGCAATGTTATATGTCAATTATCTCTAAATAAAACTGGGGATAAACCTACTATATATATATACACAACCACCATATAATCTAGCAACTGCTCTTTGGGACAATTAAATGAAATCTTATGTTCACACAAAAAGCTGTACATGAATGCTTCTAGCCATTTTGCAATAGCCTCAAACTGGAAATAATCAAGACATCCTTCAGAAGGTAAATGGTAAAATAAACAGTTATGTATCTTTACCATAAATTAATACCATTGGAAAAATCAGTGAACTGCTGATGCAGTCAAGAACTTGGATGAATCTTCTGAGAATTATGTTAGGTGAAAAAAGCCTATCCCCAAATGTTACATACTACATGATTCCATCTACATAACATTTTTGTAAAGACAAAAGTATAAAAATGCCCTGTGCTTAAGGAAATGAAGTGGGTGTGGCTATAAAAGGGCAACAGGAGAGACCCTTGTGGTGACAGAAAATCTCTTAACTGTAGAATGTAAGTCACACTGTCCTATAGTTTTATAAGATATTATCATTAGGGAGAATGCAGGAAGAGGACACTGAGGTCTCTCCATGTTATTTCCTAACACTACATGTTAATGTAGAATCATTTCACACACACAAAAAAGCTTAATTTAAAAGTCTATCATTAATATTATCACATTTACATATTATATCTATGCACTTTCAATCACATGAAAGCCCTTAGTTGTTTTTTCAGAAAAACAGATTAAGGCCCTAAGAGGAATGCTTAGCAATTTATTCTTTTATAATCCATCATCTTATGTCACTTGTTGAAGCCAAAATGGCACAGGACTAGTCAGGTGAATCTGTTAACTAAGTCAAAATTTGTGATCAAAGTGATGAGATGAATCAAGCCAATCAGATTCTTGCATTTGAAATTAAACACATACATACGCATACCTTTACATGCAAACAGGGACAGGCTGTGTGCTCACTGTTAAGTTGCTATCAGTTCAAATCCATACTCCATCTTGCTTTGAAATGCTGAGCCTGGGTCTCTGTAAAGCACAATTTTCTTTTGCTACCTGATTTCCTGTTTCTGTCAATAGACACAGTTAGAGGGAGACTGGAGAGCTGGAGGGAAAACTGCTCGTGACCTACACCCTACACAACAGTTGATTCCAGTGTGTCTCACTTTTCCCATACTCCTAAAAACAACCTCATTGGTGCCCCTCTTCCAGGTGATATAACAGCACCGGCTGCCTGGTACTCCTTCCTTAGAGATCTGGCTCCATCTTTGCCTGTGGATTCGCTTCTAATTCTTCAGGCTGTTAACATTCGCTCAACAGGGTTCCTCACAAAATGCTGAGTCCCAGGTATCTGTGGTCCCCAGTCCAACCTCTTAGAGCACTAAACCTGCAAGCTGGCTTCATTCTTCTTAGAGACATTAATTCCAGCAAGATGGAGTCTTCCTCACCCCAGCTTCTACAGTTCCTCAATCTTTCAGGCAGCAAGCCTACTCAAGATCCCTGAATTTCAGTTCTGTAAAGCCCTTCCTCCAATCTTCTGAATTCTCATCATCCCAAATTCATGTCTGCTGCTCTGCAGCCAAAGTAGCCACTTCCTGCAACCTCTATGACTTATTAGTGTCTTTGTTCACCTCTTTAATTCTCCATTATCTGGTTAATAATTCCTAAATTACATTTCACCTATTATAATACCCAGTGTAGTTTCTGTTTCCTAGGTGTAACCCAGATGCAGGCCATTAGCGGTAAGATTAGAAGGTGAATAAATAGGAAGATGCCAGAGAGGCCATGAAAAGCTAGCTTCAAGGCAAAAGTATGAAAGAATCAAATAAAGGAAGGGTAAGAAAAGCAATCAGAAGCTGAGAGAGAGAAAGAAAGAGTCAGGTAGAAGGAGAGAAAGAAGAATGGATGAAATATATATTCAAGGAGAAGTAGAGTTGCAAAGAGGATAAGTTTTCTATTGCTGATGAAAATGGAACAGATATATAAGAAAATGCTAGAACTATCTTTTTTTTTCCTGTTTTCAATTTTTTGTTTCAATTCCAGCCCATGCATGTAAACAAAATAATTATCTTTTCACTACAATCACTATTATGAGTCTTTCAAAAGAGCCAAAGTAAAAGGAAACAACATCCTCCCTTCTGTATAGACAGAAGGACTAAGTGAAAGTGAAATTTACTCAGTCATGTCTGACTCTTTGTGACCCATGGACTATACAGTCCATGGAATTCCCTGGGCCAGAATATTGGAGTAGGTAGCTGGTCCCTTCTCCAGGGGATCTTCCCAACCCAGGGATCAAACCCAGGTCTCCCACATTGAGGTGGATTCTTAAAAGGGGGCCATCATATGCTCTTAAAATACCCAATAAATGAACAACAACAACAAAAAAAAAAAAACCACTAGGCTTTCAGGTCTTTCCTCTTTTTGCTGGCTTATGTTCCTCTTGATGTGCTGCTACCTTATCTTGATCTTACCATTGCCTTTCATCTTTAGAGGACATTTACCACGCTAAAAAACACCTCCATATCTGTGCTCTTATGTGGCTTTCCAAACACAGTGGTTTCCCAGAAGACAGATAACATGTCTTCCATTTAGCTTAATCTATACAATGTGATGGACAAGATGCAAAAACAGATAGATGTCTTCAAGGAAGATCTTTAGTTACGAATCCAGGACAGGTAGCTGTTATACGTGCAACTCAGAGAGGACTAAACATTAACAGAAAATGTAAGACAATTCCACATGCCCTGGTGCCAGATGCTAAGAAGATTTCTACTTTACTCTTAAAACAGCAAGAATGATTCGAGTAAACATTTGCCAATTAAAATGGCAAGTACAAATGTCTCCCTTGCCATAGATGGACCTCAATTCCACTAAAATTTCAGCTTACTATTTTTTTTTTCTCCTTAATACAGTTGAGCCCCACAGATGAATAAGCAGATTATTTCAATATCACAGAGCTGGATATCTCCAATTTCTAGGCTCATGTGGCCTTGACAATTGATGATACAACATGTAGCTACAGATCATGCCACAGCCCATGCCCTCAGCCCATGAACTGGCACTTGTATGAGTGACCTGGACTTTCACTCTTCCCCACTGGGTCTTTCAGGCAAATTCAGCTTTCCCAAGAGCCCACGAGAAAATATTTTCTTGCTGTTACCACATCAGGTGTTCCAACCTCACCAGGTTTTCAAAGGGAGAATAAAAAACCAGTTACCTTTCCCAGACACTTTGTTCCATATTAATGACCTAACTACTGTCCTGGTTTCAAAGAAGGAGGGAGACATCACCATTTGTCTGATTGTTCCATTCTGAATCCTGGGCAGACCAATCTGCTGCTCTTTCAACTCCTGGGGCAGTACAAAGAAACATCTGTTCCAGGAACAGCTGGACTCTCACCCCTCTGCATAAATCACTACTAGTAAAAGTTTTATGAGGTGGGTACTTTTCTCCCCTGCTTCCTCCTTTTGTAATTGACTGAAGCCCAAATGAACAAGATGAAATGGCCAGACATTTAGCCATATGTTGGCATCCACATGTGTACGTTTGGGAGGCAAGAGAAGCTGTCAGCTGTACGAAGGAACATTACAATCATCTGAAATGTAATTAACAATCCCACAGTCAACGAATCTTTGGAAGTTTCTAAAAGATTAAATTACACCTCTCACTTACCTGTAGCAAATTGCCCATGGACCAGTTTCCGTATCTGGGAATGTTGAATCTAGTCAATTTATGGAGACTTCAAAGTAGTTTCAGGATGTTTCCATATTGCTAATCTACATAGGGTATCTCTGCTTTTCCAGTCACTCCTACATAAAAAAGAATAAAAGGATATACTTAGGAATATATAATGCTCAGTAAATGCAGGTTGATCAATTAGATTATAGCATCCATGCCTGTGTACTCAGTCAAGTCCTACTCTTTTTTGGACCCCATGGGCTGCAGCCCACCAGGCTCCTCTCTCCATGGGATTTTTCAGGCAAGAATACTGAAGTGGGTTGCCATTTCCTTCTCCAGGGGATTTTCCTGACCTAGGGATAGAACCTATTTTCCTGTATCTCCTGCATTTCATGTAGAATCTTTACCACTGAGTCAGTGGGGAAGCTATACTTGAACATTTTTATTATTTGTTTAATAGAAAAGGATAGGAAGGAAACATTTCTCTTTTAAAAACAATATTGCATATTAATATGGCTTTGTACCTACAGTTAGCACCTAGCAAAAGACCAGGTGAGTGGCAAAGGGTTAATAAAAGTTTATTGACTATACACTTGATATAATAGATTTCACTAAAATTGTCTTGTTCCTGCATGTCTTGAGAAAGTGAAAGGGAATTTAACTTTTGAGAAGCTACTATGGGCCTAGGGCTTTGCTAGTTGCATATATATATATATATATATATATATACACACACACACACACACATACATACACATATATGTGTACGTACGTGGAGAAAGAGATGGCAACCCACTCCAGTACTCTTGCCTGGAGAATTCCATGGACAGAGAAGCTTGGCAGGCTACAGTCTCAAAGAATCGGATACAACTGAGTAACTGACGCATATATATACACACATATAATCTTATTCCTGGAGAAGGAAATGGCAACCCACTCCAGTATTCTTGCCTGGAGAATCTCATGGATAGAGAAGCCTGGTGGGCTGAAGTCTGTGGGGTCGCAAGAGATGAACACAACTTAGTGACAAAACCACA
Source organism: Oryx dammah (assembly GCF_014754425.2). NCBI lineage: Eukaryota > Metazoa > Chordata > Mammalia > Artiodactyla > Bovidae > Oryx > Oryx dammah. Next base: position 68,616,662 of record NW_024070201.1, read on the forward strand.
TATCTTATTCCATTGGTACAACCACCTCTCTAAGCATTTACTACCCATAACCCTGTTTGGCAAGCTTTTATTAGCCTCGTTCTTCACAAGTGAACAACTTACAAGTCAGGGAAGTCAGTTTTTAAGACCAGCTAAGCTGAAGAACAGTATGGAAAGGCAAAATGATAAGATACTGAAAAGGGAACTCCCCGGATCGGTAGGTGCCCAATATGCTACTGGAGATCAGTGGAGAAATAACTCCAGAAAGAATGAAGGGATCAAGCCAAAGCAAAAACAATACCCAGTTGTGCATGTGACTGGTGATAGAAGCAAGGTCCGATGCTGTAAAGAGCAATATTGCATAGGAACCTGGAATGTCAGGTCCATGAATCAAGGCAAATTGGAAGTGATCAAATAGGAGATGGCAAGAGTGTACATCCACATTCTAGGAATCAGTGAGCTAAAATGGACTGGAATGGGTAAATTTAACTCAGATGCCCATTGTATCTACTACTGCGGGCAGGAATCCCTTACAAGAAATGGAGTAGCCATCATGGTCAACAGAACAGTCTGAAATGCAGTACTTGGATGCATTCTCAAAAACGACAGAATGATCTCTGTTCATTTCCAAGGCAAACCATTCAATATCACGGTAATCCAAGCCTATGCCCCAACCAGTAATGCTGAAGAAGCTGAAGTTGAACAGTTCTTTGAAGACCTACAAGACCTTTTAGAACTAACACCCAAAAAAGATGTCCTTTTCATTATAGGGGACTGGAATGCAAAAGTAGGAAGTCAAGAAACACCTGTAGTAAAAGGCAAATTTGGCCTTTGAGTACGGAATGAAGCAAGGCAAAGGCTAATAGAGTTTTGTCAAGAGAATGCACTGGTCATAGCAAACACTCTTTTCCAACAACACAAGAGAAGACTCTACATGTGGACATCACCAGATGGTCAACACCAAAATCAGATTGATTATATTCTTTGCAGCCAAAGATGGAGAAGCTCCATACAGTCAACAAAAACAAGACTGGGAGCTGACTGTGGTTCATATCATAAACTCTTAATTGCCAAATTCAGACTTAAATTGAAGAACGTGAGGAAAACCACTAGACCATTCAGGTATGACCTAAATCAAATCCCTTATGATTATACAGTGGAAGTGAGAAATAGATTTAAGGGACTAGATCTGATAAACAGAGTGCCTGATGAACTATGGACGGAGGTTCATGACATTGCACAGGAGACAGAGATCAAGACCATCCCCATGGAAAAGAAATGCAAAAAAGCATAATGGCTGTCTGGGGAGGCCTTGCAAATAGCGGTGAAAAGAAGAGATGTGAAAAGCAAAGGAGAAAAGGAAAGATATAAGCATCTGAATGCAGAGTTCCAAAGAATAGCCAGAAGAGATAAGGAAGCCTTCCTCAGCGATCAATGCAAAGAAATAGAGGAAAACAACAGAATGGGAAAGACTAGAGATCTCTTCAAGAAACTTAGAGATACCAAGGGAACATTTCATGCAAAGATGGGCTCCATAAAGGACAGAAATGGTATGAACCTAACAGAAGCAGAAAGTATTAAGAAGAGGTGGCAAGAATACATAGAAGAACTGTACAAAAAAAGAGCTTCATGACCCAGATAATCACGATGGTGTGATCACTCAGCTAGAGCCAGACATCCTGGAATGTGAAGTCAAGTGGGCCTTAGAAAGCATCACTACAAACAAAGCTTGTGGAGGTGATGGAATTCCAGTTGAGCTATTTCAAATCCTAAAAGATGATGCTGTGAAAGTGCTTCACTCAATATGCCAGCAAATTTGGAAAACTCAGCAGTGGCCACAGGAATGGAAAAGGTCAGTTTTCATTCCAATGCCAAAGAATGCTCAAACTACCACAAAATTGCACTCATCTTACACGCTATTAAAGTAATGCTCAAAATTCTCCAAGCTAGGCTTCAGCAGTACGTGCACCGTGAACTTCCAGATGTTCAAGCTGGTTTTAGAAAAAGCAGAGGAACCAGATATCAAATTGCCAACATCTGCTGGATCATGGAAAAAGCAAAAGAGTTCCAGAAAAACATCTATTTCTGCTTTATTAACTATGCCAAAGCTTTTACCTGTGTGGATCACAAGAAACTGTGGAAAATTCTGAAAGAGATGGGAATACCAGACCACCTGACCTGCCTCTTGAGAAACCTATATGCAGGTCAGGAAGCAACAGTTAGAACTGGACATGGAACAACAGACTGGTTTCAAATAGGAAAAGGAGTACATCAAGGCAGAATATTGTCACCCTGCTTATTTAACTTATATGCAGAGTACATCATGAGAAACACTGGGCTGGAAGAAGCACAAGCTAGAATCAAGATTGCTGGGAGAAATATCAATAACCTCAGATATGCAGATGACACCACCCTTATGGCAGAAAGTGAAGAGGAACTAAAAAGCCTCTTGATGAAAGTGAAAGTGGAGAGTGAAAATGTTGGCTTAAAGCTCAACATTCAGAAAACAAAGATCATGGCATCTGGTCCCATCACTTCATGGGAAATAGATGGGGAAACAATGAAAACAGTGTCAGACTTTATTTTGGGGGGCTCCAAAATCACTGCAGATGATGATTTCAGCCATGTAATTAAAAGACACTTACTCCTTGGAAGAAAAGTTATGACCAAATTAGCATATTCAAAAGCAGAGACATTACTTTGCCAACAAAGGTCCATCTAGTCTAGGCTATGGTTTTTCCAGTAGTCATGTATGGATGTGAGAGTTGGACTGTGAAGAAAGCTGAGTGCCAAAGAATTGATGCTTTTGAACTGTGGTGTTAGAGAAGACTCTTGAGTTCCTTGGCCAGCAAGGAGATCCAACCAGTCCATCCTAAAGGAGATCAGTCCTTGTTGTTCATTGGAGGTACTGAAGCTGAAGGTGAAACTCCAATACCTTGGCCACCTCATGTGAAGAGTTGACTCATTGGAAAAGACTCTGATGCTGGGAGGGATTGGGGGCAGGAGGAGAAGAGGACGCCAGAAGATGAGATGGCAGGATGGCCTCACCAACTCGACGGGCATGAGTTTGAGTGAACTCCAGGAGTTGGTGATGTACAGGGAGGCCTGGCATGCTGCGATTCATGGGGTCGCAAAGAGTCGGACACGACTGAGCAAGTGAACTGAACTGAAGCTGAATGAGTAGGACACAACTTAGTGACTGAGCACACGTGCACACACAAAAGCTGAATCCGTTACTCTTTTCTTACTCAGGTCTGGGAGAGGAACATAGAATATTGTTTTGTTTTAATAATATTGAAACATATTTTACACTGAATTTATCTTAAGACACTGCTTTCCTGATACCTCAATTGGTAAAGAATCTGCTTGGAATGTGGGAGACCTGGGTTTGGTTCCTGGGTTGGCAAGAACCCCTGGAGAAGGGAAAGGCTACTCACTCCAGTATCCTGGCCTGGAGAATTCCATGGACTATGTTCTATGGGATTGCAAAAAGTAGGACACAACTGAGTGATCAGAACATACGCATCTTAAGACAAAGAAAAATAATGGCTTGGATATTGGGCTATGGTGACTTCCAAGGAAAAATTGATACTAAATTCCATGTCATTGTATATCATATCATAATTATGGTCCTTTTTCTTAACCATATGATTTTTATTTCTTCCACCACAATTGTTCTGGCCTGAAAGTTCAAATGTCTATTTTGGATTCATGGGGCTCTTGTAACTAAATTCAGCATAATCATTTCATGCACATCAAAACCATATAACTTCTTAAACTCTCTCTTATATTAACTGGTTTATAGTAAGATACCATCAGCCATAGTGATCCTATCTTCCCAATCTAAAAGGAGTATTATGACAGCAACAAAGAACCCTATGGACATCTTCCTGTTCTAGGAAATGGTCATAGAAAATTCTCTGCTCTCAATATTGAGCAATCCTTACTCTTTTGAACCCCAAACTTGTCTTTCCTCTTCGGTTCACCACGAAATGTCAAATATACCAATTAGAACATCTCCCATATTTCCAAAAATCCTATCTTAATAGAATGCTTGCCAGTTAGATACAGTCTCAGTATTTTCCCCTTTTACCCCTTAAAACTGACTCCCTTGTTCAACACTTTGAACTGTGGCTTGGACAGAAGTGACAGCAGGAGAGTCTTCCTTCCACAAACATATGAATAAACAGCCATTGCTAAGTTTGTCTCAAACTTGGATTTTCTACTGCCATTCCAGATTACTGTAAGAATTCCCATTAGGATAATACTGTATTTAATGCTAGAAAGAAACATCTACATTTATTCAGCAATTTGCAGATTCTTCTTAGCATATGTTAAAGAAACAGAGTAGAACTAGTATTAAAAAAGAGGAAGAGGGCCATGAATTATATGAGGGGACAAATACCAAACCTGAGAAATATTAATAGATTAAATTTTTGTTACAGTTGCAGTTCTTATTCAATTTATTGAGTATTTACAAAAGAGACTATTTCCCTGTTGCATATTTTAAAAGTAACTGTTTATTGAAAATTCGCTATGTGCTAGGCACAAATTAAATAATTTACATGATTATCTAATTTATTTACATGTGGAAATTTTGATGCTTCAGTGGAAATCTATATACATTGTCTACAGCACATTTTTCTGCTCATGTGATTCTGTGAAAGAATTCTACAGAATTCACAACTCTGCAAAATATAAATAGCTGTTAGCAATACAAAATAATTCTTCTCTATAGTCAATATTATCATGTCTAGGAGATGTTCAACTGACTTCCCTCTTCACTGTGCAAGAAGACAGTTTTGCCTCCTTAGCACATTAATTTCAATATTCTTAACCTATAAATGTATCTTTATTTGGATTTTTCTCTTAACTGGTTGTAACTCTCTTGGTTCTCTCACTGATTAATGAGTTATATAAAATCTTTTACACTTGAAAATTTCATGTCTATATGATAGTAATGAATTTACCTTGTATTAAATGATCTTTTATCATTTTTTTTTACAACAACTCTATGGGGGATAGATATTGTTAAGCACATTTTACAGCCAAGATGAGCCCCAGCAAGATTCCATGACTTACCTGAGAGCCACAAATTTTCCCTGGGCATTCCTGATTGTTGGGCACACAGCTGCATACTGGATGTGCAAAGCTGAACAAGGCTGTTTCTATCTTCATGGTCAAAGAGACCAGAATAAATCAGTATTGAGGTAGCTTATGTGCAAGGTGCTTCCATAGATATCCAGGAACCAGAAACATTTGATAAAACCTCACTATCCAAAACTCACTACTTGATAAATGAAATACTGAACTTGAATAAACTCAAACAGTGTTATACCATTAACTAACTGAACTCACTCTATGAACTCTTAATAACTGAATTGAGGGATCAGGTAGATTTGTACAGGGAAACATACTAAATTGCTAACTTTTAATCCTCAAAGTCATCTTGTGATGTACACATTCTTCCCATTTTTACAGATAAGAAAAATGAGGCTCAGAGAAAATGATGTTAAAAAAAAATCACAGCATGTTATAATAGAAAGAAATACCAAGATCACAGCACAGTGGCCTTATTTTACAGCTGGAAAAGCCATGCTCAGGGAAACAGAGGGCTTCTCTCAAATCTCTCACACAGCAAGGGGCTGGGTCTGGCTCAATATCCACCCATCGCTTCTACAGTATCTGACACTAATAACTAGGAGAATGAGCCACATATCCATTAAAATCAGGGAGAAAGGAAAGGTGAAATTTAACACTTGATGAACAATGCAAAGAAATAGAGGAAAACAACAGAATGGGAAAGACTAAAGATCTCTTCAAAAAATTAGAGATAACAGGGGAACATTTGACGCAAAGATGGGCACAATAAAGGACAGAAATGATAGGGACTTAAGAGAAGCAGAAGATGTTAAGAAGAGGTGGCTAGAATACAAAGAACAACTATACAAAAAAGATTTTCATGACCCAGATAATCATGATGGTGTGATAACTAAATAGAGCCAGATATCCTGAAAGGTGAAGTAACGTGGACCTTAGGAAGCATCACTATAAACAAAGTTAGTGGAGGTGATGGAATTCCAACTGAGCTATTTCAAATCCTAAAAGATGATGCAGTGAAAGTGCTGCACTCAGTATGCCAGAAAATGTGGAAAACTCAGCATTGGCTATAGAATGGAAAACCTTTTCTCATTCCAATCCCAAAGAAGAGCAATGCTACAGAATGTTCAAAGTACTGTACAATAGCACTCATTTCACATAGTAACAAAGAAATACACAAAATTCTCCAAGCTAGGCTTCAACAGTACCTGAAATAAGAACTCCCAGAAGCTCAGGCTGGATTTAGAAAAGGTAGAGGAACCAGAGAATGAACTGCCAACATTGGTTGGATCATAGAAAAAGCAAGAGAATTCCAGAAAAACATCTACTTCTGCTTCATTAAGTATGTTAAAGCCTTTCTACAGCAAACTGTGGGAAATTCTTTAAGAGATGGGAATACAGACCACCTTACCTGCCTCCTGAGATACCTGTATGCAAGTCAAGAAGCAACAGAACCAGACATGGAACAACAGACTGGTTCCAAATTGGAAAAGGCAAGGCTGTATATTGTCACCCTGTTTATTTAACTTATATGCAGAGTCGGACATGACTGAGCAACTGAACTGAACTGAACTGAGAGTACACCATGAGAAATGCTGGACTGGATGAAGCACAAGCTGGAATCAAGATTTCTGGGAGAAATATCAATAATCTTAGGTATGCAGATGATACCATCCTTAAGGCAGAAAGCAAATAGGAACTAAAGAGCTCTTGATGAAGGTGAAAAAGGAGAGTGAAAAGTCTTGGTTAAAGCTCAACACACAAAAAATGAAGATCATGGCATCTGGTCCAATCAGTTCATGCCAAATAGATGGGGAAGCATTGGAAACAGTGACAGACTTTGTTTTCTTGGGCTTAAAATCACTGCAGATGGTGACTGCAGCTATGAAATTAAAAGATGCGTGCTCCTTGGAAGAAAGGCTATGATCAACCTAGACAGCATATTAAAAAGCAGAGACATTACTTTGCCAACAAAGGTTTGTTTAGTCAAAGCTATGGTTATCCAGGAGTCGTGTATAGACATGAGAGTTTGGATGTGAGGGTTGAACCACAAAGAAGGCAGAGCACCAATGAATTGATGCTTTTGAACTGTGGTGTTGGGGAAGACTCTTGAGAATCCCTTGGACTGCAAGGAGACCAAACCCATCAACCCTAAAGGAAATCAACCCTGAATATTCATTGAAAGGACTGATGCTGAAGCTGAAGCTCCAATACTTTGGCCTCCTGATGTGAAGAGCTGACTCATTAGTAAACATCTCAATGCAGGAAAAGATTGAAGACAGGAGGAGAAGGGGATGACAGAGGATGAGATGATTGGATGGCATCACCAACTCAATGGATATGAGTCTGAACATGCTCTGGGAGATGGTGAAGGACAAGGAAGCGTGGTGTGCTTCAGTCCATGGGGTCACAAAGAGTGGGATTCAACTGAACAACAATAAGACTACCAGGGAGTCTCAGCGTCTCTTTTCCACCTTACTGCCTCATTATTCATCCAATTATTCTGAGGTTTCCTGTCTCAGTTCACTTCCCTTTCTATTGATACTTTAATCTTATCATTTTATATACTTATTAGTCTTTAAAATTATTATTTTATATATTAGTTAATCTCCTATGTAAGAATCAGGTCAGTTCAGTTCAGTCGCTCAGTCGTGTCCAGCTCCCTGTGACCCCATGAATTGCAGCACGCCAGACCTCCCTGTCCATCACCAACTCCCAGAGTTCACTCAAACTCATGTCCATCAAGTCAGTGATGCCATCCAGCCATCTCATCCTCGGTCGTCCCCTTCTCCTCCTGCCCCCAATCCCTCCCAGCATCAGAGTCTTTTCCAGTGAGTCAACTCTTCGCATGAAGTGGCCAGGGTATTGGAGTTTCAGCTTTAGCAGCAGTCCTTCCAATGAAAACCCAGGACTGCTCTCCTTTAGAATGGACCAGTTGCCAGGCACTAATTTCAATATTTCAAAAGAGGCAGTGAGGAATAATCATCTACAATAAATAAGAGCTATTTAACAGATCAAGTGTCTTTGGGCTTGGTTTAAATCAACTCAGATGAAACCATGTTTTCTATTGTCAATCTTGAATGACAATAGAAATATACAGTGGATTGCTTAATAACAGCATGAAAAACACACTGAGTGCCATTACATCCATGGACTCTTCAATAGAAAAAAATTCAAATTATGGGGTTCAAATGTGCTGGAGGAAACTTTGGTGGTGAGAGTTTTGTGAATCACGTGTCTACATTCTACCACTGCCCAAGAATTTTGAAGATCTCTGCAGACACCCACTGTCATGGACAACTTTGCTCTTAAGTTGTCTTTTGCTCACAAATCCAGGTACAATTTCCTACTTATATAGGAAATTGTTCCTGTCAGTACCAACAGGAGGACAGCATTGATTTCTTATCATCCTCATCTGCAGAGTGTGGCTGGAAATTTGGGCAGATCTCAGAACCTTCAGAATCTTCTGTACATTAAACTACGTTGTATCTGCTTATAATACCACATTCTAGAAACACTGGGGATCACATTTTCACGGCTGCTAAACCATAAAATCTAGCTAAATTCATAGTTTTCTTTTTTCTTTTCCCTCTTTTCTCCACCTCATCCCTACCCTTCTTGTCTTCCTCTCCTCTCCCTTTCCTCTTTTCCCACTTTTCTCCTCTCTCTTTCTTGATTTTCTTCTTCTCCACTGGGAAATATATTTTGATGGGGTCATAGTTATCTAATGAATAGGTTTATACTATATCACTTATCAATAAGCAGAAGAGAGAAATCCTACCAGTTATTAGCATCCCTTAAAAAGTGAGAGGACCATATTACACAAGCTATCACGGGTCACTGTTAGTTAAGAAAAATGCAACACACTTGTCCTAGGATGATGAATTTTCTTTATTTTCAGCCATTCACAGCACACCTGCTAGTTGGTCTGATTTTGTTTCAGGTCTTCGCACCCTCCAGAGACGTTCCCTTAGGAAATTTACAACCTTCTGTTCCTTTCCAAGGCATCAAAATTCTAATGGAGCTGTATTCTATGTAAACCTATGCTAATTTCCATCATTATGCAGATGTCCAAGTCTATTGCAGGTTTCCACCTAAAAGTGTTATTTCCCTCTAGAGTCAAAGGTACTTGGATGAGCTGTTGATCCCTTTGATAAAGTACAACCCATATGTCATGAGGCCACCAAATATGTTGAACTTCAGCCAGGAAAACAGAGACCCTGGTGAATGGACTGATGTTGAATTGCAGCTTTTATTTAAAATGAATTGATGAAAAAACATTCTAAAGTAACTTAACTTTTTAATTAATCATAATCTCCTACCATTATGCATTTTAAATTTTTCGGCTTTTGTTTTCATTTAACAAGCTCTATTTAGCTGCCTCTGAGTGTCAGAAAAACAATGTTTTTTTAAAAAAAGGTATTTGTGTGTGTGGTCCCATTTAATTCTCAAAACAATTTAGAAGTCTCTACCTAGAATGCATAATTTCAAACATTAAGAAGCTAATGTTTAGAAAAGTTACAAGGTACATGCAAGAGCACACAGTTACTTCTTTAACAAGTGTTAAAATACAGACTTTACATCAGTCTCCATGTTCTTTTCTACTTACACTATAGATGTTTTCACTTTAAAAATGGTTAGTCTAATGATAGCTCCAAGTTGGAATTCCCTCTTACAAATATCTCTAAGCATTTAAAGTGAATATGTTCTAAACGAAGATGCTTCAAAGAGAATAATGTTCCACCTAAAGGAAATAAGTGTTAGTCACTCAGTTGTGTCTGACTTTTTGTGACCCCATGGACTGTAACCTACCAGCCTCCTCTGTCCAGGGAATTCTCCAGGCAAGAATATCTGAGTGAGTTGCCATACCATTTAACCTTGTAACCAAATTATATCTATAATATTAATACATTTGGATTAAGGAGAAGTTGCATGATTAAAATATTTTCAATGTTAAAGTCAGATTTTTATGATGGAAATAGGGTATAAATTAATATTTGCTTAGATACTCTCAATCACTGTCATCTTTCCATGTCTGAATCAAAGCTAGTTAGTTGCTCAGTCATGTCTGACTCTTTTTGACTCCATGGACTGTAGTCTGCCAAGCTCCTCCATCCGTGGAATTCTCCAGACAAGAATAGTGGAGTGGGTAGCCATTCTCTTTCTCCAGGGGATGTTCCCAACACAGGAATTGAACCCAGGTGTCCTGCATAACTGGCAGATTCTTTACTGTCTGAGCCACTAGACGGAAATGAAAATATCTGCTATATCAATAAACAAGAAATGTCACTGCCATCAGCAAGTTCTGGCCTCCAATTGTGAATAAGGGCTCTCAAAACTGCAACCTAGAGGATGAAGCCACCCCCCATGGTGATTGCTGAAGACCTGGGAGAATGCAAGAAGCAGCCATTGGCCACTCCTTAGGTGAACAAGGAACTGGGCTGAGACAGAGTATGAAAGGAATGAATTCAGTGAGCCCAGAGGCTTGCATCTTCCCATATATAGTATGCTAAATTCCTTACCTTTATACCTGATATTTGATGTTCAAACAGACTGTTCCCTTTGCTGTAATTTGTGTAAGACCTGACTTCCCCTAGCCTCCTTGGAGCAGTTATCTCCAATCTACTGAGAATCTTGGTCTCCAGGTTAAAAATTTCCACTAAATGTTTCAGGTTGTGACTATAATTCTTAGTTGACACTAGTATTTCTGGAAAAAAAAAAATATATATATATATATATATCAAAATAAATGAATTTATCTGGTAGTTAACAGTAGGCCAGGAAAATATCCACACTTCTTTACAAGTATGAGCTCACAGGGCTTCCCTAGTATCTCAGTTGGTAAAGGATCCACCTGCAATGCAGGAGACCTGGGTTCAATCCAGGAATATGCCCTGGAGAAGGAAATGCCAACCCACTTCAGTATTCTTGCCTGGGAAATCCCATGGACACAGGAGCCTTTTGGGCTACAGTCTCATAGGATCACAAGAGTAGGACACGACTTAGTAACTAAACCACTTCACATAAAAGGGAGGGCAAAGTTTTGGAGTTCTAAGGTGGGCTGATGTGGCTTCAGGCCTCTAATACAGAGTTTAGAACAATTACCTTCAAACCGTGCCCACCATCCTTCCTTGATATGTGAAATAAAAAGAGCTGAATTTACACTGTGTGTTACTTTCTGCTGTACAATAAAGTGAACTAGCTCTATGCATGTGTATTTCGCCTCACTCGTGGACCTCCCACCCACTCTCCTATCCCATCCATTTAGGCCATCACAGAGCAGTGAGCTGCGTGTCCTGCACTGTACAAAAGGTTCCTACTGTTGCAGTGAAATGGGGTGGAGGTGGGGAGAGGAATTTGTTCCAGTAAAAAGGGAAAAAAGAGGAATGGGTTGCAGTGAAAAGGAGAGAAAAAGAGGAATGAGTTTTTTTCTCTCCCTTTCCTGAAAACAAAGACGAATATATAGCGAGCAGGCCTGAACATTCCTAGGTTTGTTTTTTTCCTTTTTTTCTTTTCACTTTAACTGCTCCTAACTCGGGGTGTCTGTGACTAAGTTTGCTTTTCTGCCCCCTAACTCTGCAGGAGCTACATTTCACAGCTACTGTCCTTTGCTTACACTTACAACACTTCCTTCCCCTTGTAGCTACATATCAGAAAGAAGGCTGCAGAGACACAGAATGGCCAGACTCAATTACTGGCTTATTGACACCAGCCTATGGCTGTTTTTGAGACTATCCTAACAACTTTGTTCCACATCACCAATCCCTGACTGGGAGCCCTCGTTTTATATAAGCCCCTAGACTCCTCAGGGAAGGGGGAAAGTTCTTGAGCCTAGAGCCCTCTGTGTTCCCCTCGCCACAAGGTGAGAATTAAAGTCACCTGTCTATTTCCTCCAAACTGTCTCCATGATTTTTTATTTGGCTTCAGTGGGCACAGAAAGCCACGATTTTGGTCAGCAACACTGCTAGCTATCTGTTCTACACGTGGAAGTACACATATGTCAATTCCCATCTCTCATTCACCCCTCCTCCACCCCTCCATGGCTACATATTTGTTCCCTGTGTCTGAATCTCTGTTCTGTCCTGCAATGGTTCATCTGTACCATTTTCTAGATTCCATATATACGTGTTAATATATGATACTTGTTTTTCTCTTTTTGACTTACTCTGTATGATAGACTCTAAAGCATCTATACCCCAATTTAAAAACTTAGAGTTGCATATCTGCCAGTTCCTAGCCATTTCCATACTGCCCTACCCCTAACTATGTTTTCTGATTTTCTGAATTTTTTTTGCAAATTTATTTTTGCCACTGAACAATCATGGAATTAAACCTTTTTTTTCCTCTTATTAAAAAAAAACTGCATTTATCGTAGCATCATATGCTTAAATATTGGGACCCATCAATAGTAAGAATTCTTCTCATTTCTTCTTTGTTTGGCTAGAGATCTGTCTTAGGGATTCTCTCTAACAAAGACCCAATTCTCTGTGTCCAGCTGTGTATTTTGCCCCATGATGCTATCAACTCACAGGGTAAAACACAGCAACTTTTAAGGGAAGTGGAGATACAGCGATTCTTGCCTGATTCTTAGACTTCCCGAAGATGCTGACACTCTCTCAGGTTTCAAGGCCTGATGTAAATACACACTGTTAATATCATCTTTTGCATATCTGACCATGCCCCTTTCAAAACTGACAGATGCTGTGTGCCCACTTACTGTGATTATTCCCAAAGTGTATATTTTCACCACTTAATTGTAAACACTGTTTATAATGGAAGCCAAAGAAGAGATACTGATGCTAAAGACAGAGTCTTTGGAAATTATATCCCAAGAAATAATAAATTTAATAAAGAATCATGAGACCCAAAGTGCTAATAATCAGGAAAAGAGAATGTATCATTTTCTAACATTGCCTTATTGAATATAAATGAATGAAGTTTCCCTTATTATATTTGTGTCATTGGGCACTCCAAATCACAAATAGGACTTTTGACATAAACGTACAGTCAAGAACTAAGTTATTATATTTATAATGACCATATCCTATCTGGTATCTTCAATTAAAAACATGATGAATAATCTCAATTCATACAACTCAATAACAAATGTGTTAATATATTGATTTGAAAAAAGAGACTGATGCCAGTGTATATCCTTCTTTCATTCATTCTTGTATTCTATTTTTTAATGTTTTGAAACAAAATTTAAGTTTAAATATGCTTATGATACTCTAGTTAGCTGTTCAAGTCCCATTTGCCTAGGAAAACATCAAAGTACGAGGCACAGAGCATACAATCATGTTGCATCCAACAGCTGTTTCAGCCAGGTTTTCAGGATAAGGTTGACTTCATGGAAAATCATGACTATTTTTTCATTCGTTCATTCTTAGGGAAGCAAATACTTAACAATTATCTGATCTCACTATAAAGTCATATGGTCTCAGTTCAAATCCAGGTGGCAATCGCTTATGTCATTACCATTATATTGTTACTTTCTGAGTTGTTTCCTTATCTTCCAAAGGATATGACCACTAAAAAACATAGTCACGACCTGAAAGTAGATAGTTATTTAATTCAGTGGGAATGTTTAGGACTATGAGCCTGGGAGACAGCAACTCAGTAACTCTGTGAAAACTGCTCCAAGGAGGTGGGTGGGGGGAGTTGAGGTTAGTTAGGCTACATACAGTTTTGCAACAAAGGGAGCAGACAGTCTGAAGCTCAAAAGTACGCATCAAGTTAAGGAATTTCTCATTCTATGTATGGGAAGATGGAAGCCTCTGAGCTCACTGAATTCATTCCTTAATATGCACCTGTGCTATCTGGTACTAATCCTGTTTCTTTGCTCCCCTTGCTTCTTGCATTCCCCCAGTTCATCAGCAATCACCTTGGGAGGAGGTAGCATCCACTGGATCACAGTTTTCAGTTCAGTTCAGTCACTCAATTGTGTCAGACTCTGTGACCCCCTGGACTGCAGCACGCCAGGCATCCCTGTCCATCACCAAATCCCGGAGCTTGCTCAAACTCATGTACACTGAGTCAGCGATGCCATCCAACCATCTCATTCTCTGTCATCCCCTTCTCCTCTCACCTTCAACCCAGCATCAGGGTCTTTTCCATGAAGTCAGTTCTTCGCATCAGGTGGCCAAAGGATTGGAGTTTCAGCTTCAGCATCAGTCCTTCCAGTGAATATTCAGGACTGATTTCCTTTAGGATTGACTGGTTTGATCTCCTTGCAGTCCAAGGGACTCTCAAGAGTCTTCCCCAACACCACAGTTCAAAAGTTGGATCACAGATCAAAAGCTGGATCTCAATTTTAGGAGCTCTCATTCACATTTAAACACCAGAAATTGCTGATGGTGGTGACATTAACTGTTTATTGATATGGCAGGAGATATTTTCATTTCACAGATATAATAATGATATTTTCCTAAACACCTTATTTAAAATTAAAGTAGATAATCTATGGAAAACAAAAAGCATGACTTTTGGTATGAGATAGCTCTGATACTTCTCTGCATATCTGAATAGAAACTGACAAGTCTCTAACAGAAGAGGGAACTCCTACAAAGCCTAGAGTTATACAACTGTAAGGTATACCAGTCCTAAATTTGAATGCATCTAATAACAATAATGGGCTTCCCTGATAGCTCAGATGGCAAAGCATCTGCCTACAATACAGGAGACCTGGGTTCAATCCCTGGGTCTAGAAGATCCCCTGGAGAAAGAAATAGCAACCCACATAATAATGGGCTTCCCTAGTGGCTCAGAGGTTAAAGCGTCTGCCTCCAATGCAGGAAACCCAGGTTCGATCCCTGGGTCGGGAAGATCCCCTGAAGAAGGAAATGGCAACCCACTCTAGTACTCTTGCCTGGACCATGGACAGAGGAGCTTGGTAGGCTACAGTCCACGGGGTCACAAAGAGTCAGACAGGACTGAGTGACTTCAATTTCACTTTCACTTTCACTTTCAGTACTCTTGCCTGGAGAATTCCATGGACCGAGGAGCCTGGTAGGCTACAGTCCATGGGGTCGCAAAGAGTTGGATACGACTGAGCAACTTCACTCAATAACAATAACACAGTTCCGAAACATACAAAGCTAAAGATGACAGAACTAAGAGAGAAATAGCCCGTCTCATAATCATGGCAGCTCAGATAGTAAAGAATCCACCTGCAATTCAGGAAACCTGGGTTCTATCCCTGGGTCAGGAAGATTCCCTGGAGAAGGGAATGTCAACCCACTCCAGTATCCTTGCCTGGAGAATTTCATGGACTGAGGAGTCTGGTGGGCCATCGTCCATGGATCCACGGAGTCTCAACGAGTCAGACAAGACTGAGCAACTAAAGTGACTAACCCTAGCGCAATCATAGCAGAAGATTTTAACATGCCTCACTAAATCACTTAAGCAACATATCATGACAATAAAACAAATGAAGAAACATAGGAATAGTAACTACACAAGAGCCATAAGGATTCTCAGCAAAACCAAAACTAGTTCCAATCCTGTTGATTTTGTCTGATCAAAATGTCAAGTTTATAAAAGGCTTGAACCCGAAGAATGAACTTAACCTAATTGACTTATATAGAACATTGATCAACTTAATTATTTATGTAAAATAAGAAAAATATACTTTATATTATAAAATATTTGGAAATGAATGACAGTGAGTACAGTATGTTTTTAATATTTAAGGGAAGCAATGATAAAATATATTTAGGAGATTAGGGCATAAGTGAATGAATGTAGACTCCTGAAACCTCCCCATTTTTATTCTTGGAAAAAACTAAATTTGTTGATTTCTGCAAAGTTTCTAAGGGTCTTCCTCAACAGCTCAGTGGGTAAAGAATCCACCTGCAATGCAGAAGATGCAAGAGAGGCAGTTCGATCCCTGGGTTGGAGAGATCCCCTGGAGGAGGAAATGGCAACTCACTCCAGTATTTTTGCTTGAAGAATTACAAGGACAGAGGAGCCCAGTGGGCTACAGTCCAAAGGGTCACAAAGAGTCAGATAGGACTGAGCGACTAAGCACATACACACACATGCAAAGTTTCTATAAAGTAAAGAAGCTGTGGGTTGAGAAGAACCCAGAGATCTGGGATCATTGTCTTTTATGTTGGGAGTGAGAGTTGGAGACACTAAAGAAAAATCTGCTACCCATAGGTAGAGAATTCCACTTTCTTTTTCAGGTTGTGTTAGGTACATTTTCAGTTCAAATTAACCATGATTCTTTATGAGAGTCTCAATAGCTCTCCAAATCCAGACAAGGATAGTTTGAGAAA
This sequence comes from Oryx dammah, assembly GCF_014754425.2. Lineage (NCBI taxonomy): Eukaryota > Metazoa > Chordata > Mammalia > Artiodactyla > Bovidae > Oryx > Oryx dammah. The sequence continues at coordinate 68,633,020 of NW_024070201.1, forward strand.
ACTGAAATAAGCCAGACACAGAATGACAAATACTGTGTGATCTCACTTATACATGGAGTCTAAAATAGGAAAACTCATGGAAACACAGGATAAAATGGTGGCTTCTAAGGGCTTAGGGTGGGGGAAATGAGGAGATGTTGGGCAAAGGGTACACATTTCAAACCACAGGATGAATAAATCCTGGAGATCTAAGGTACAGCATGATGCCTATAGTTAAAAACACTGTATTGTATTCTTGAAATGTGCTAAGAAAGCAGATTCTAAGTGTTCTCATGACAAAAAGAGAGAGAGAAGGAAGGAAGAAAAGAAAAACACCAACTATATAAGGTGATGGATGTTATTTAGTTCATTATAATGATCATTTCATAATATGCATGTACATCAAAATATCAAGCTGTACATCTTAAAATAAAATGTATACAACTTTTATTTGTCAATTTTACTTCAATTAAAAAAAAAACTACATGTTGTGGGGGACTGAGAAGAAAGCAGAAAATATAAGGAAACAGGAACTTATTTAAACCACTTCTGAGATTGAAAATTTTTAAAACTCTTTAAAGAGCAAGTTAGCAATATAAAGAACTTGAAGATGCTCATTTTCTGTAATAGTTCTGTTACTAGGTGTATAGCCTAATAACAGCCTTCCATGGTGGCTCAAAGGGTGAAGAATCTGCTTGCAGTGGAGGAGACCTGAGTTTGGTCCGTGAGTCAGAAAGATCCCCTGGTGAAGGGAATGGTGACCCAATCCAGTATTCTTGCCTGGAGAATTCCATGAACAGAAGAGCCTGGTGGGCTATGGTCCTGTGATGTGTGTGCTGTGCTTAGTCACGCAGTTGTGTTCAGTCTTTGCAACCACATGGACTGTAGCCCACCAGGCTCCTCTGTCTATGGGGATTCTCCAGGCAAGAATACTGGAGTGGGTTGCCATGCCCTCCTCTAGGAAATGTTCTCATCCCAGGTATCAAACCCAGGCCTCCCACATTGCATGCAGATTCTTTACCATCTGGGCCACTAGAGAAGCCCATGGGCTATGGTCCATGGGATCACAAAGAGTTGGATATAACTGAGCAGCTAACACACTAGCCTATGCCATCATTTTTCAAATTGTTGACTACGACTCATCAAGAGATTGCCAATTCAATTTAGTGGATCTCTATGTATGTACGTGCCTGATAAGTTGCTTCAGTCATGTCCTACTCTTTGTGACCCCATGGACTGTTAGCCCACCAGGCTCCTCTGTCCATGGGATTCTCCAGGCAAGAATACTGAAGTGGGTTGCCATGCTCTCCTCCAGGGGATCTTCCCAACTCAGGAATTGGACCCGCATCTCCTACAGCTCATGTATTTTTTACCACTGAACCACGGGGGAAGTCTTAGTGGGTCTCTATCCACTTTAATTTACCCACAAAATAATAGAAGACAAAACAGCAAAAGTTTATTCATAATTTCCATATGTATGTGTGTGTCCATGTGTATGTGAATGTAGAAAAGGTAAAGGTAAGTATCTTTCCACGTGTAGGTATGCATGCACATAGGCAGGTCCTGAGCCACAAAATAAAATGTATTTATTTATGTGGGATTATAGTACAGCAAGTTGAAATACAATTTTCCTGGAGAAACACTCCCACGTATACACATGGATATGACATGTAAATGTTTACAGAGATGCTTACTGAATCATTTGCTATAGTCATGTGTAATGGTAAATAATTAGATGTCCTTAAATTAAAGATGGGTAGGGAATTATTATTAGACTTAACCGCATGCTACCAGTGAATAATGAAAATAAATGAACTAGTTTCTTATGAACCACATTATAATACTGAACACAAACAGCAAGTTGAAAAAGTATATGTATAAAATTTATGAAATGAAACATAAATAATATCACATACCTTTATAGATAGATGTATAGGGTGTGAATATATAAAAATAATTGTATACATGATAAGAATACAAAGGGCTTCCCAAGTGGCTCAGTGGTAAAAAAAATTCGCCTGCAATGCAGGACACATGGGAGATGTGGGTTTGACCCCCAGGTCTGGAAGATCGCCTGGAGGAGAAAATGGTAACCCAGTCCAGTATGCTTGCCTGGGAAATCCCATGGACCAAGAAGCCTGGTGGGTCAATGGAGCCACAAAGAGTTGGACACGACTGAGAGACTGAGCACGCGCCCACACATGCAGGAGGATACAAAAATGCTCCAGGCAGTAGTTACCTCTAGCTTGGTTATCTTTATCCAGTAAGGACAGCAGGTCATATTTGGGATAATTAGCAATCAGCTATAATGCAAAATTATATTTCTTTCCAAAAAGGAATATAAGGAATATATGGCAATATTATATCAGTATACCTGAGTGTTTGCAATGTCTCAAAAATAATTTTTAAAATGAAGTTAGATGAACTAGGTTTAGAAACTGTTACTGGAGCAAGAGGAGAATTATAACTAGTTATAATTACGACATCTGTATTTAAATACACTAATAAAGCAATAGAGAAACTGATACCTCCCCAAGAACATCCAACATATGCCCGTGTTGTGACTGTTGTGACAAGATGGAATAACTTTAAATTTAACAGAAAAAAAGACAGTGGAAAGAACTTCCCAACTGCAAAATTAGGAGACTTTAGAGATTTAAAGGCAGATGGCAATTGACTAAATTTCAGACTTACATGTGTTATCTTAGCCAGGGGTCAGTTAAAATAACCAGCTTCTTCCTGAAGTGCCTCCACATATCTGTGAAATGTTAACTCCAAAAATATTTAAGTGGCTATAAAAATGCTAAAAATGGGAAAACACCTTCAACTCACATTGTCATCCATGTTTTTGCCAAATACTTAATTTTCCTTTAGGCTGAAATGTTTACCAGATGAATGATTCCAATCACAAATGCAGACTATTTAGAATGTGGTTGCACTCTCCACAAAAATCAGACTTTAGCAGAAAGTAGTATTTTTCAAACCACTGCCATATGTTAGGGCCAAAGGCTCTTTGTAAGTTAACTGTTTCGTATTTTTACAGACGCACTTTACCTACATGTAAGAGGAAAATGAGCAAACTCATAAATTAGTGCTTTCATGTTCTACAAAGAACTCAATGCAAAAATACACATTTATTATATCAGCAGAGAGAAAGATTTTGTCTTTACTTTTGTTTGCTATTAAAAGACCACCCACACTTATAAGAAAATTCATAGTGCACCAATTTGTTATATAAACTCATTTGATCAGTTGAGCTCTTTGGAACTTAGCTACCCGTGGAGCAGAAACTCTGAGGTGATCCCTGGTGTGTCAAATTTTTATGTAATTCTTTTCTCTTGAGTGTGGGAAGAAACTGAGACTTGCTTTTAGTCACAACCGAATATGACAAAAGTGATGGGACAGTCACTGGGATTACATTCCGCTACAAAAGAATGCATCTTAGGAAGATGTGCCAAGAGACATTCCTGGGGTTAAAGGCATGGCTGCCGTGTTGTAAGATGGTCTGTAAGAGCATCTCTAAGAAGGTGTAGGAAGGGACTGTAGTGCCCTATAAGAGCAGTGGGCCACCCTCAGCTAAGCAAGTAATAAGCAGGGAGCTCAGTCCTAGAATCACAAGGAATTTGACTGAAACCCACAAGAGGTAGAACAAGTATTCTGAGCTTCAGAAAGGAACAGAGAACTGGTGATAAATTGATTGCAGTCTCATTAGACAATGAGCAGAGAACCACTTCTACTGTGCCTGGACCTCTGATCCACAGAACTGTGAGTTACTACATTTATGCTGTGCTAAACATCTAAGTTTGGGTAATCTGCTATGCAGCAATAGACAACTAATGCAATTGCCCTTCTGTGAAAAAGCTAGGTTATCAGTGTCCTCAGTTCTGAGTGTGCATCACACTTACTCAATTTCTCTTAAAAAAAATTTTTTTTTTTAATGCAAGGGTTATATGAAAATCTGAACCCCTCCAGCAAACAGATTGATCAGAATTTTGAGAGATGAGGCTGAATACTAATCTTTTAAAGATTCCCAGGTGATTTTGATGACACTGATTTGATCCCTAAGATCCTTTTTAGTTATAAATATCTGTATAAACAACATTTGGCATTCATAGGCTGCTGCACTTACTTCCTTTCATCTCTTTGTATAGTAAATCACACAGGATATTTGCTGTAGCTCCAGAGACCAATTTTTAAAATATGGAAATGGTTGTGCTTGATAAATATAATCTATCTTTGGCCCTCTTCCAAGCCAGTATGTCCTCAACCAGTGTGTAGTGATTTGCTTTCCCTCTTAAAAAAGAGAAGTAAGGAAGGAGGGAGGGAGGGAAAGAGAGAGAAGAACATATACAGATAGAAATATACAGATTTTAAAGACCTACACAAAAGGTGGCTTCAAATCAAGTTTGAGGTGTGGGAGAACACGTACATTTTAATACTTTCATTTTTATTATATCTAAACCCCAAACCTTCTCATCTCAACTTCTCTTGGACAAAAATCCTCATATTTTCTACTGACTATTTTTCATGTCAATACCTGAGAAAAGCTGTGTTCCTCACCATCATCAATCTATAATAAGAGAGGAAAATATAGGGAAGGAGAGTAAAAACTAAACCTTTGAGAATGCTCACCTAAAAATTAAAGTTCTATCTTACTTATATTTTAAAAGTAATAACCCAGTGGAATAGAGCCAGAGAGTTTTTCTTTCCTCCATTCCCTTTTAATATATATTTTCCCAAAGCCAAGACACTATGAAGAAAATCTGTAGAAACTTTAGGGCTAGATGAATTGATTTTTGGTTTTTGTCTTCAAAGAAGAGGAATAACTAGAGCAGACAGAGCATCAGATGGTTACTTATCAGGGCACGTGCCTCAATTAATGATCTTGCTTTGACATACTGACCTTTATAACCCTGGTTCGAGGCCCTGTGCTTGTTGAGTTTTTAAACGCAACTATAAATCCTGAATAGATGGGTCATTCTGGGTTGCCCTCTTTTTGAATAGGGTCAAATCACTTTCCTGGCAGATTTCCTTTAGGCTGATTTATTATATTGCTGGGAAAAAAATGAATGCATGAAACTTTTCTCCCTTTCTTCCAAACACTATCCCCATGCAGCATTCATAAAATCCATGCATGGTGATTGAATGAGTCATTAGGAGTTCAAAAGGCAGCCTCCTAGAAACTCAAATGGAACATTTCTTTTATGAATGCAACAATAAACCACAAAAGTTAGATGGGAAGTAAATATTTGGCAGTCTCATCTTCAAAGTCAAAGAATTCTCAGAGATTCTTTTTTCTCTGTTTTTAGATTTCAGGTCATGGCCTGAGATTATGAGTCCTTAAATAGCTGATGTTTCTCATAGAAAGTTGGGTGGGTGTTTTCTATTTCTCCTCTTCTTTCTCTTTCCAGCACTACTCCTCTCTCCTCTCACCTCCATCCCAAGACCTACTATTAGGTAGGTTCTGTTGTAGTTGCTTTTGGAGCAAAGGTTGACCTTCAATCAGCACTCGTGCTCTTTTAATAAGACCCTTTATTGTATTTCAATCAACATTTATACTCTCAGGTAGGGGCCTCACGTTTCAAATTCTGATTGGGCTGCCACTTGACACTTTGATAGGGGGATATCGTCTGTCACTTGCACCTCTTTTCTGCTTTATAAATATTTATGTTCAATTTAAATCTCTGCTGGCTATACTTAGCTTTTTCGCTATGACACAGAATCTAATATCTCTCCCCAGGATATTCTCACTGAATATTGAACTCATTATAGGGATAGTGGATATGACATCACTTCTCTTATAATAAATCCAACCAATCATATCATATTTTCATTGCCACTAGAACATTCAATTTCCTTGATAATAGCTTTAATTTTTGCTAACAACAATATGCTTTCAGAGCTCTTCATTTTCATCAGCAACAGAAAGATTTGTTTGTCTCTTTTTCCAGGAGCAACCTTTCCCCCAGGGGCAGGGGTGGGGAATGTTACTTCAAAACCATGAAAAATGCATTGGGCATGCCTAGGGAATAGAGGGGAGAAGGCAATGGCATCCCACTCCAGTACTCTTGCCTGGAAAATCCCATGGATGGAGGAGCCTGGTAGGCTGCCGTCTATGGGGTCGCAGAGTCAGACACGACTGAAGCAACTTAGCAATAGCAGCAGGGAATAGAGGAGGGGGCAAAAGAGAACAAGATGGTTGGATGGTGTCATCAACTCAATGGGCATGAGTCTGAGCAAACTCTGGGCGATAGTGAAGGGCAGGGAAGGAAGCCTGGTCTGTGGCAGCCCGTGGGGTCACAGAGATGGACAGGACTGAGCAACTGAACGACAATAAGGGAGTAGAGAAAAATGTACCAAATAGAACAGTAAAGTCTGGAGTCCGTGGTTACCTTCCCTAGATGAGGACTTTGCTCTTACACTTCAGAGTCCCCTCATCCTTAATGAAAATTTCTGCCTTGGTAACTAAGCTAAAGTTTCTCCACTTGCATGATAGTGATCTCACTGGTACACAACAAATCCCTATGCTGTTACAAAGTACACTTCTCGCTCTTCATCTGTCCTCACGAAAATGGTCAGAATATGAGGGGAAGAATGGTATGTTCTTATACCTCATTGGTCAGTTTGCTCACTCACCTCAATGGACCTATGTTTACCTATGAATCTGGACACTGAATTAGATCAATGATGAGGAACTGTTTTTATGTGCAATGACTCAAGTAGAAAAAGTATAGAGACTGATTTTTGGAAGCAGTTGCAAATATCTATACATATACCTTTTGAACTGTGGTGCTGGAGAAGACTCTTGAGAATCCCTTGGACTGCAGGGAGATCAAATCAGTCAATCCTAAAGGAAATCAGTTTTGAATAATCACTGGAAAGGTGCTAAAGCTGAAACACCAATAATTTAGCCACATGATGTGAAGAACTGACTCCTTGGAAAAGACCCTGATGCTGGGAAGGATTAAAGACAGGAGGAGACAGGATGACAGAGGGTGAGATAATTGGATGGCATCACTGACTTGATGGACATGAGTCTGAGCAAGCTCTGAGAGTTGGTGATAGACAGGGAAGACTGGCATGCTTGCAGTCCATGGGGTTGCAAAGAGTCAGACATGACTGAGCAACTGAACTGAACTGATACCTATACCTACATCTACTTGTATGACTACCTGAATCTATATTGATATCTTTCAGAAATAAAACATCTGTAATTGTAATTGATAATTTTTTTATGTTTTGAAATTAATAAAGTTTATTTTAGAAAAAATTTCAGAAAATACATTACTAGTCTTTGAAATAGAATCTTCTATTAAACTATAAATATTCAATGTTAGGGAAAAAAAATCCAGTGATGTAAACAAGCTAAGGGAGTGGATATAGATATTACAGTATCCGAGTTCAGCCACACAATTGGATTTCAGCTCATTATTGACTGGGATATTTTTGCAAAACCAATGCCTGTGCCCAGTGATCTTTCTTTTAACTGGCCCCAAATTAAATCTGTTATTTCACTAACAGTTTTATGGTTATTACATTCAGTAGTTAACACCTGACCCACCTGTAAAGTCTTCTAATTTTTGTGAAATATTGCCTTCAATCCACTCTTCTGTAGACGCAAAGGAGCTTTCTCTCCTAGCACTGTTTCATTTTCACTTTCTGTATCAGACTGGATCACTAAGATTTTTGTCTTTTTTGTTGGTCTAATATTCACATTGTCTGAATCAGAACTATCATAAGCTCAGTTGGTAAAGAATCTGCCTGCAGTGCAGGAGACCCAGGTTCAATTCCTGGTTAGGAAGATCCTCTGGAGAAGGGAAATGGCAACCCACTCCACTATTCTTGCCTGAAGAATCCCATGGGCAGAGGAGCCTGGCGGGCTACTGTCCACAGGGCCACAAGAGTCAGACACGACTTAGTGACCTAACCAGCACCATCATCTTCTGAGACACTAGTAGATATGTTGCTCAGACAATCAGAGAAAGTAACTGCATAAAATTCACTGAACAGTTCTACTTCACTCAAAATTCTTCATTCACAAAACATAAATTAATTTCTATCTATGCTATTAATTTCTAAATATGCTAGCTCAGAGAGAAATCCTGACCTCCTTATAGACTTACCTCCCATTTATCCCTGTTTGTAACATTACTCTGTTTTATTTTCTCAGAGTACCATCACTATATAAAATAAATATAAATACATTTATTATCTGTTTCTGTTTGAGAATGTTAATTTGTCGAGGTTAGAGATTTTGTTTGTCTTTTTCACATTACTAGCATATAGTCAGTGCCCATCAAGTATTATTTGAATAAATGAATACTTTTTTCTTGTCCCTGAGATGATGTCTTGGGTCAAGTCTCAAGACATGGTAAGTCACTAGTTGCACCTTACTGGAGTATATGGTTGTAAAAGATAAATGAGATATTATAAACTTTTAAGGAAAACTATGTCATTCTGGTGGTAGATCAGCTTCAGGATATTGACAGAAAAGCTATTTTTAATGTCATAAATTAAAAAATGTTCAAACTGCACTGTTTTGCCGGGTACACAGACCTCTCTTAATATCTGTTAACAATGAAACTCTAATTTCATTCTGAGAGTTTTTATAGCTGTGAAAACAAGTTAACATCATATACTGCAAAAGCAAGTTAAGCTTGCTTTTTGTCAGAGGAATAAAATCTCAGACAAATCATGTTTCATGAAAAAATAGTTTGCAATTTATTGAGTATACTTAAAAATATATCCAGGGACCCTGACTTTTTCACCCCACAATATGTGCTAGACATTTAGACTATTCACTTTATATTTGAATCTCAGAAATAGTCCTACTTTAGTAGAAACACAGATAGTAGACAAATTATGGACTTCTTAGAAAGTCAGAGTCAGAACTTTACCGAAGCCTACTCTTATTAAAAAAAAACAAAACTGAAAACAGGAGATAAAGATCCTGATTATTTGCATTATATTATTTAATGGAGTTGTACATGTGATTTCTTTTTTCATTTGAAATAGCTACTTGGTTTTGTACCCTATTTTGTATTTTTTCCTAAAGGAAAGCCATTAAAAATATTATAAACTTTAGGCCTCAGAACAACCAGACCTGCCCTGATCATGAGTGTTAAGTTTGGACAGAGATAGCGAGAGACTCGGGAAACCAGTTAAACCTTATTTTTTCACTCTTCTCTCTTCCTACTCACGCTGCAGCATGGCATTGCTTTCTAACTTGCTGAATCTAGGTTAGTTTCCTTTTCTGTGTTCTCCCTAGTAACCATTTCTTCCTCTATCACCACATTTTCACAATTTATCTTATATTACTCCTCAGGTGCTGAGTTAGTGAGACCTGAAAGACACGCTGTCTGACCTGCTTACCATTTTATCTTCAGTGCCAACTTCAACAACTGACACAAGGCAGGTATGCAAGGACTCAATGAATATGTACTGAATAAGTAAATGTCCTTCTTTCTCCTTAGACACACTCATTCAGTTCTTGAATGTCCCATGTACCTTGTTAAAAAGAGAACTATTTTTATTTAACCTGTTTCATAGTACTATATACTTAATAAAGAACTGAGTCCAAAATCTCTGGATTTAAAGACAAATGCAGACAGGAAATTCACACACTGTTCATGTGAACAGTCAAAGCAACAGAAAAAGAAAACTTCCAAACATAGCCACATGGATTCAGATATCAAGAAAAAAAAAACAAAAAAACTATACCCTCATTTCACCAATCAACATAAATTTCAAAACTTACTAAACATACATTTACGAAAAAAATTTCTATAGAACAAAATATATTTCATAAAGAATAAAATGAAACTTATATAGAGACCTTTCATTTCATGATAACTCCCTTTGTCAGAAATCCAAAGTAGATCAAATGGCCCCTAAAACTCTGTATCAGGAATTCAAATAGATCACAGGGTCAACTGGAAAATGAAGATTGAATAATCTTAACTTTTTGGCTGTTCTTACAGGAGTAGCATAAATCTTTCATGGCAGCTTGCAAGACAATTTGATATGTTTCTGTAGTTGCTTCATTCCTCTCTGGATTCTACTGAATCAATACTTGTCCAATACTTGCCTTTGGTTTCATACAGTCATAGAAATATGCAAGTCAGGGTTAGATGGAACCTTATAGATGGTCTAATTTAACTCCCACACTGAAAAGTCCTCCTTAGCAGGCTTGAAAACCAGTGAGGGAACCTCTCCAGGCAAACTTCCAGACTTGAAGCAGTTCCAATTATTGGAAAGGGTGTTTATTTTTCTTCATTTTATTTTTGATTTCCTTTCAGGTTTCATCAATACCTGTCTTCCTAAAAACTACTTCTCCTAGATATTGTTTTGCCTTCATGCAATGCAAGATAAATATTCCCTTTTGCTACATGACAGAGATCAGTAGTACAAGATGGCTAATGGGGCTTTCTTGGGATTTCATGCGTCCAGTTGGCACCAGTTTCACATTGTATACAGACAGATTATCTGAAACAAGATTGGCTTAATACACCTTAGAAGACACTGCTGGATGTGGTTATTTACTATAGGATGGGCTATGAGAAAACGAGCCAGAGGATTAATAGAGTTTAAGGGAATTATGCTACCAAAATATGTGCATGTGTATGCATGAGAAGTTGCTTCACTTTGTCTGACTCTTTGCGACCCCATGGACTGTAGCCCACCAGGCTCCTCTGGCCATGGAATTCTCCAGGCAAGAAAACTGGAGTGGGCTGACATACCCTCCTCCAGGGGATCTTCCCAATCCAGGGATCAGACCCATGTCTCTTGTGTCTCCTGCACTGGCAGACGGGTTCTTTACTACTAGGTCCCCTCGGGAAGCCCCCACCAAAACTGGAAAGGGTGTTTATTTTTCTTCATTTTATTTTTGATTTTCTTTCAGGTTTCATCAATACCTGCCTTCCTAAAAAGTATCAATTTTAGGATTATCAATCCTAAAAAGTAAAAATTGTGTTTTCTTAATCTTGCAGTGAAGGATATAGCCCCTCAAGAAGGGCATGTTTTCTAATTCCCCTCTTAAATACAGACTTAGAGATGAATGAATAATGAAGATCTTTTTGAATGACAGAACAAGAGTAAGAAGCTTTCACTATTCCTGCCCAGCAGTTTTGATCATTGTGGTTTACTCTTGACTACCCTTAAGTTTCATATTTTCTCTTTTACTGAAAAAGGAGTTTAAATTTTCTTTCTTACATTTTATATATTAGATGCTTTAGCACTGAGTGACATTTTTAGTCTATCGGTCTTTAGATCACATAAAATTATATCTGAACCTGCAGGAAAGGACAGGCCACCACTCAGATTTCCTTGACTTTGTGTGGATAGAGTAACTATATACATTTTGAAGCCTAGGGAGGCGGTATATGCCTTTTTGTTGTTGTTTAGTTGCTCAGTCTTGACTGACTCTTTGTGACTCCATGGACTGTAGCCCACCAGGCTCCTCTGTCCATGGAATTCTCCAGGCAAAAGTACTGGAGTGCGTTGCCCCATTTGCCTTCCCCAGTGTATGTACAGATATTGGGAGAGCAAATGTATAGATCACAGGATGGTCTGCTACTGGCTAACCCCAGAATCTACTTTCTCATATTCCTTTATTAAACAAAAATGCTGATTGAAAAAACACAACAATTTTTAGCAGTGTTTTTGCTGCCCAGTTAAACTCAGACGCACACACACACACATTTTCCAGTCTTTGCACACAGAAATGTGTTCATGTGATGGAGTTCTGGCCAATGAGTTTTAAGTGGATTTGTTATATAAGAATGTATAGACATCACTTTAAAGGGATTAATGATACAACTATTATATTTATGATTTTTCTCCAGTTGGCTTTCTGAAGCACATATCTGGAGTTTCACCTGTTTACTTGGATCACAAGGATAAAACATACAACCCAGGAATGGTGGAACTGAGAGTTGGAAGAAGACTGTGTTTCTGATGGTTTCATGAAGCTGCCATAGCTACCTTAGAATGTCAATGCCTACCTTTCTTTTTGTGAAAGGATAAAACCATGAGCTGTGAGCCAATTTCTTGGAAAAGAGGTGTCCTGCTAACACCAGATGATCACAACTCCTCACACAGTACTTTTCAATTGTTCAAAATAACCTCTCTTGGTATTTCTAAATAATTATTTCCTTTTCATCTTTGAACTTTGTTGGTTTCCAAAGATTTCAAATGCATGTATTCTATCTAATTTCATTTAAATAAGCATATTATAAATAAAGTTACAATAATGCTTTCATTTATATATTATGTTTCATTATTTTTCATAAATTGCTTATTAACACTGAATATGTTTATAGACAATGTACTAAGTGGGAAATGGATATGGGTCTAGGGATATAAAATGTCAATTAAATTATAAACATATAAGAAAAAATCATGAAGGAAAACTCTCTCACCTTGTCCTCTCAAAAGGTATATGAAATCACAAACTTATAACTGAATTTGGGATAATTATAATTTCAGATTACTTGAATATCTGTTTCCTTATATTCACATAGTTCAACAACTATACAATTGTTAGATATCCGAAGCTCCTTTTTCCACAATGAATCAAAAGGGTTTATATTGAATAGTTCAATTTCCTGAAAAATGTGATAAAAGAAAATGATAAGCAGATAAACATTTATGACTCCAGTTTTGTTTTCCTTTATAAAATATTTTTTGGTCAATGTTCAAGAGATATCATTTCATATCACATCACTAACAATATTTATATTGATACGTTTTCCTTTGAAGATAAGATCTAACCTTAAAAGCAATGTTGAATGTGCAAGAAGGCATTAGACAGCAAAGCTCAGGCTGCAAATTTATCTCTGATACTACCCCATTCTATGTTCTTGGGTAACACTTCCCATTGCCTGGCTTCATTCTGCAAAACTACAAAATGAGGGAATTAAATATAATTTCTTTGTTAAATATCAAGTCTAATACAATGCTTTGAAATAAAAATATGATATAAGCCATATGTGTAATCTTAAATTTTCTTATAGCCACATTATAAAAGATAAAAAAGAAATAGCTATAATCAATTTTCATGTTATATTTTATTTAACCTAATGTATCCAGGATAGTATTATTTTAGCATGAAACCAGTGCAAAATAATTCATGAGATATAGTCAATCCACTGTCTTTAAAATGTGATGAGCAGTTAACACGTACAGCACACCTCAGTTTGAACAAGTAACATTTCAAGTATTTAATTGCCAGATGTGCCTTGGGCCATTGTTTTGGACTGCATAGGTCTCATATAATCCATAAGCTGGTCTATGTATCTATGAAAAATCCCCTACACTTTTGTGTTGAGTGGAAAGGAGTAGAAGAAGAATCAGTGGCTGAAAAACTCTAGTGATGCTTCCCTGAACTCACAGAGCAACCTAACAGAGGAGATAATAAAACCATTTAATAGTCAGCAGAGCATGAGTACTGACAAACCAAAATAGAGAATGGTCCCTTCAGGACAGCCATAATTCAACTAATCAGTCAAGAATACATGAATACAGGATTCATATAAGCCAAGCTTGTGTATCTTTCCAAAAATCTCAGTCACAACTATTATTGATTAATCCTATGATAACTATTTGCCCCAATATACACTGTTCTTTTTGTGAAAAAGTCCTATATATTTTCATTTGCTGTAATCCAGGAGGTAGTAAAGGATGAGGAAGCCTGGTATGCTGCAGTCCAAGGGGTCACAAACAGTCCCACATGATTGAGTGACTGAACACCAATAACTTATAAAGTCGAGGGCAAATAAAATACAGTGCTTCTCATTCTACATGAGGAAATATTTGGCCTGACATGGTAGCAGTAAGGCAGGCTTTGACATCTCATTTGTAAATAATTTTACATAATTTTAAGAGTAATGTGATATTAATTCAAAAAATGTGGAGGGAGTTAATGAAAATGGGTACTGGGATTAAAAGCACATGATTATGGCATCACTAACACAGTAAGGCCTCTTGATGAAAGTGAAAGAGGAGAGTGAAAAAGTTGGCTTAAAGCTCAACATTCAGAAAACGACGATCATGACATCTGGTCCCATCACTTCATGGGAAATAGATGGGGAAATGGTGGAAACAGTGTCAGACTTTATTTTTGGGGGGTTCCAAAGTCACTGCAGATGGTGACTGCAGCCATGAAATTAAAAGACGCTTACTCCTTGGAAGAAAAGTTGTGACCAACCTAGATAGCATATTCAAAAGCAGAGACATTACTTTGCCGACTATGGTCCGTCTAGTCAAGGGTATGGTTTTTCCAGTGGTCGTGTATGGATGTGAGAGTTGGACTGTGAAGAAAGCTGAGCCCCGAAGAATTGATGCTTTTGAACTGTGGTGTTGGAGAAGACTCTTGCTAGTCCCTTGGACTGCAAGGAGATCCAACCAGTCCATCCTAAAGGAGATCAGTCCTAGGTGTTCATTGGAAGGACTGATGCTAAAGCTGAAACTCCAATACTTTGGCCACCTCATGCAAAGAGTTGACTCACTGGAAAAGACTCTGATGCTGGGAGGGATTGGGGGCAGGAGAAGGGAACGACAGAGGATGAAATGGCTGGATGGCATCACTGACTCGAAGGACATGAATCTGAGTGAACTCTGGGAGTTGGTGATGGATAGGGAGGCCTGGCGTGCTGCGATTCATGGGGTTGCAAAGAGTCAGACATGACTGAGTGACTGAACTGAACTGAATACAAATGAATAAATGTCTTCCATAGAAACAACACCCCATAAAATTTGTCAAGTGTGGTTCTTACTAGATGCCTTTCACCAATAGCATGGACATTAAGAAATGTTTTCTCATCATGTAACATTTTTATCTAATGGCATCTTGATTTATATATATTCTTTCATAAGTAATAATTGACAGTCACTAACTCCTCTTACTTCTGTTAGGTCCATACCATGTCTGTCCTTTATTGAGCCCATCTTTGCATGAAATGTTCCCTCGGTATCTCTAATTTTCTTGAAGAGATCTCTAGTCTTTCCCGTTCTGTTGTTTCCTCTATTTCTTTGCATTGATCGCTAAGGAAGCCTTTCTTATCTCTCCTTGCTATTCTTTGGAACTCTGCATTCATATGCTTATATCTTTCCTTTTCTCCTTTGCTTTTAGCTTCTCTTCTTTTCACAGCTATTTGTAAAGCCTCCTCAGACAGCCATTTTGTTGTTTTGCATTTTGCTGAGGCTGAAACTGCAATACTTTGGCCACCTCATGCAAAGAGTTGACTCACTGGAAAACACCCTGATGCTGGGAGGGATTGGGGGCAGGAGAAGAAGGGGACGACCAAGGACTACCAAGGATGAGATGGCTGGATGGCATCACCGACTCAATGGACATGAGTTTGTGTCAACTCTGGGAGTTGGTGATGGACAGGGAGGCATGGTGTGCTGTGATTCACAGAGTTGCAAAGAGTGGGACACAACTGAGAGACTGAACTGAACTGAACTGAACCCCTCTTGCAATAATTGACTGATTAAGAGATACTTGAGCTATTCTAAACTGGATCAAAAACTAACTGGGTTGCTGGCTATTTTTTGACCTCAAAGGCAGAAAATACTACAGAAGAGAGAGAAAGGTTGATGGAATTGTATGAAACTTTTGGGAAATAGTTGGAGGTATCCAGGTGTGAGAAAGAAACAGTAGCCAAGAATAAAATACTACCAAGTGACATATATTAGGAAAATTCAAGGAAGAACTTTAGAGCTCTGCACTTCTTCTTCTCATGGTCTGCTTCATGCTAATGCAGTGCAGTAAAGAAGCAAATGCTTGAAGCAATGGGGTAAACTTACAGGAATGTTGCCCTTGTTCTGGAGAGCACTGGAGAAAAAAGTTTTACTTAGATTAGGTATCATCTCTTTGGTCGACACCAGCTCCCCTTCCCCTACCACCTCCCTTAACATGAACTATACCATCAAAATATCCAAGGAACAGTACAGTATATTTGCATTTTTTGAAACTTTACTCTTGGCTAAGATACTTTACAATATTATTATAACCTTGATACCAAATACAGCAATAGGTTTATATTTAGCAAAATGCCTGACAAAAAGAAAAGAAAAGAAAAGAAAATTCTGCAACAAATACTTGGGAATATAGGATAAAATACTGCCATTTTAAAATAAATAATTGACACAGGAAAGAAGAAATTCCTTGGTACAAGGAAAAATGAATCACAGAGATATAATTGAGCATACTAATATTGCAGCTGTTCCCTATAAGTGCAGAGATTTGGACCTGCGGGGAGGAAGTAGATGTTCTTTAAGGTTTATACAGAAATAGTAGAAAAGGTTTGGTTCTGCATGAGGCAAATTTGGGACCCTCTATAAAGCTGAAAACCCATGAAGGCTTCACTTTCAATAGAAAGAAAGACCAGAAAAATCCCACAGTACAGAAAACCAATGAGGAAACACAAAAAGTGAAAGTGGGTCAGTCGTGTCAGACACTTTGCAACCTCATGGACTATACAGAACATGGAATTCTCCAGGCCAGAATACTAGAGTGGGTAGTCTTTCCCTTCTCCGGGGGATCTTCCCAACCCAGGTATTGACCCCAGGTCTCCTGCATTGCAGGCTGATTCTTTACCAGCTGAGCCACAAGGGAAGCCCAAGAATGCTGGAGTGGATACCCCATCCCTTCTCCAGGGGATCTTCCCAACCTAGGAATTGAACTGAGGTCTCCTGCATTGCAGGAGGATACTTTACCGACTGGGCTATCAGGGAAGCTCATCACAACTAGAAATTTGGGAAGGAAAAACATAGGCACAGCTGGAATTTCAGGCTCACTGTTCTATGTACTGAGTTTAAATATACCATAGTTATTTGTCATTAGAACCTGAAATTAGCATAAAACCTTGCCAAGACTAATGACATTGCTGGTATAACTCTTACTATAAGCATTAGCAGAGTTGCACTGGAGTGATTTCCATAAATACAATAAAACAAAGTCCATTTTACAATATTACAAACTAAGGAATATTTTTACCATGAATGACAATTCAGCAGACATAGTATGTAGGTATGATAAAACCAAATATTTTTAAAATTTAAACAATAAACTAAATAAAGACTGCATAAAATATGTTTACAAATTTCATAAACAAAATGATTTCATAAAAAGTATAAAAAACTAATTTGGATAAAGAACAGGAAGAGTTGAAAAATAAACAGAACTACTAGAATTAAAAAAGAAAAGCTGGAAACATTTTTAAATCTTAATGTATGCATTAAATATTTAATTAGACACAATTGAAAGTAATGTAAACTGGAAAACAGAATTGAAGAATTAACATATAATCCATTTAAAAAAAAATGCATGAGACACATGAAATAGAAAGAGGAAAGTCAAGATTTGCCATAAGGATATCCAAAGTCTAAAGTCCAAAAGAGTTCATAAATGGATGTTCTGAGCAATTTTTGTGAAGTAATTCATAGAGAGTTATTTTACACATTTTTCTAGAATTGACGATGGTCACGAATATCTTGATTAAGGAGCATAAAGAATCTTGATAAGTTAAAAGTCATAAAAGTCAAAGGAATACATTATAATGAATTTACCAAATATCAAAGGCAAAAAATATTTTAAATGAAATCAGAGAGGAAAACGTAGGTTACATGCAAATGAAGAACAATTTCTCTGACAAAAACTTAATGACAATAGAGACTAGAAGACAATGAAAATAAAGAGAAAATAACATCAACCTAAATTCGATACCCAACTATTGCTTCTCATCAGAAAAGAATATTATAGAAAGACACCTAACTGGTAACATATTTGAATAAGACTGTCACAAAGTCTAAAGCGATTAACATAAATAACTTTTGCAAGTCTATAAGAAAATTTCAATAAACTATTTTTTTGAGTAGGGTAAATGAAACTGAAAAAATGAAACAAACAGCTAATAGATGCACTGAGACGTTCACACCCTAGTAATATGAAAACATGAAACAAAACAGAGAAATAGCATAAGATACCAACTGGAATGACATTTTTTTAATCAAATGCTATAGATGTGGATAACTGGAGTTATTGTGGGGGAGTAAACTGACACTGTTCTTCCAGAGATCAAAGTACTTTACAGATATTAAGTTTGGCCTAACATCCCTCCGTCTGTGTGGGAATATCAATAAAACTCTTGTGTTTTGTTGTAATAAGAGGTATCAGCAGCTTTTCCTCTGTAATTAGAACCATGGTTAAATGGTCTTAGATTTTTACTTAAAAAGGGAAATATATAAGTAAAATATCATAGTATAATCAGAAATGATAAACTAGGTTTAAATTTGGCAACCTGGATAGATCCAAAAACATGAAGAAAGTTTAACAAAATAATAACATTTACAATGAAATATCATTTATAAAAATATAAAATGCACAGAACAGGAATGTGTTTTAATTTTAGTATATCAATATCTAGAAAACATGTGACAAGTATTAACAGAATGAAAGGAAATATATTAAATGCTTTAGAGCAAAGAAGGAGATAAAAATGAAGATATAGAATGAAGGAGAAAAATGATAAAATTAAAAAGAGGATTTGAACAAAAGATGTAGTACAATTCTGTATACTTGAGGTCTAAAAGATAGTTTAAATACAAATGTAAAAGTGTATGTATATGTCATGTATACATACATATATATATGTATATATATATATGATACACAGAGAGGAAGGAGAGGAAGAGGCAAAATGAGAAAAGAAACTTTGTTTTCAATTTTGTGCTATGTTCTAGGTTAAAAAAGTTTCAATCATATCATTGGAAAACATGATTCTGACCTTAAGGATTTTGTACTGTACCTGAGCATAAAAGCCAGTAATATATATATATAAGAAGTCCAAGGTGGGGAATTGTAAAGAACAACTTCCAAACTTAAAACTACATACTTCTGTTTTTCCCACAGCTTACCACAGCCTCCTAGGGAACACGGTTGTCCTGTGAGTCAGTGCTTGGAGTTTGAATCCCCACTCATTAGCTTGGGACCCTAGACAAGTTGGCCTTCCCTGTGTCTCAGACAGTAATGTGCCTGTAACACAGGACACTCAGGTTCAATCCCTGGGTTGGGTCAGACATGGTGGAGCACAACAAGAACCACTACCAAGGTACTGATACATTGTCGCTACTTATCACTCCTTTTTATTTTTTCACTTTTTTGTATCAGTCCCACTGCCCAACACAACCCTGGCATGGAGTAGAAGTTCAGTGCATGCTAAGTGGATAAAAAAAGATCAAGTAAATGGAACATAGAGAATCAGATGAACAGTGGTGTTCAACCAGAGCAGCATACTGGAGTCATCCTCAGATATATTGAATAATTTGTCTAGTGGGGGGCTCAGGCACTGGGTATGCCATGGAATGGTCCTAGGAGATTCCAATATGGAGAACCATGAAGCTAGAGTATGGTAGGTGTGGGCAGAAGAGATTGTATAAACTTCAGAGCCAGGATCAATGACTAGCCTTTGCCTAAGTAAGAGGGAAAGAGAAGGAAATTCAAATAAAATTTTAAAAATTAAGATATAATCCATTTTAGAAAGGGATGACTCTCCCTAATTATGTCCATATTTTGAGGGAAGTGAAGTTGAAATCAGCATTATAAGACACATGTGCCATATCACTGACCCTGTGCCTGATGACTAGTCTTCCCATCAGTCCTCCAAAGGTTATCTCTGTTTTCAGGGGGATATAATTGTCAGCTAGAACTTCCCCACTTAAAGCATAACCACAAGGCAGGTAGGGTTAACCTCACCTGGTAGCCTCTGAGAAACGCAGCATCTCAGGCCCCATGCCAGGCCTCCTCTATGATCACCTGCATTTCCCCTAGTAAACAAGGCAATTGGTATTCACATTAAAGTTTGAGAAATAGATTAATCATTCTCTATCTTGGATGCTCACTGAAGTCACCCTGAAATCTAAGTTTTACAAAATTCTGATGTCTGAGAGTGGGGACTTTTAAAACCACCTTAGGTAATTCTGATGTGCAGCAGTTTGACAATCAACGGGCTAGAAAATTTGTATAAAATGTGTCAGGTCACACAGCTAGGATTGATGAACCTAGGGTTGATGAACCTAGGATTCAATCCAAGACTCCCAAACCATTGTATCATATCCCTTCCTGAATTACACCTCTTAGATTCAATAAACTTTTAAGTGCAAATAAAAATATCAACTAATACATTTCTGTGTTTGTTATATAATATATGTATACACATACACTTTTATACCTTCTTCTCAATGGGAGTATAACATCTTTGATGGTCATGACCATATTTTAAAATTATTTATAGGTAAATGCCCTTATGCTCCAACATTCAGCGCAGAGCTAAGCAAATACTGTTGCTTACTAAATACTGTTTGTTTAACACACATTGCTATTCAAACAATGAGATTGACGCTAATTGTACCAAAAATACTTCTTTGCCCTTTCAAACTGAAGCTCAAATATTACATCAGTACTTCCCTGGTGGCTCAGACGGTAAAGCATCTGCCTGCCGTGCGGGAGACCCGGGTTCTATCCCTGGGTTGGGAAGATCCCCTGGAGAAGGAAATGGCAACCCACTCCAGTACTCTTGCCTGGAAAATTCCATGGACTGAGGAGCCTGGTGGGCTACAGTCCATGGGGTTGCAAAGAGTCGGACACGACTGAGCAAATTCACTTCTCTTCGGTAATATAAGAGAAATTTTAAATCTTGTTTTCCTTATTATGATTGATGCATGCAAATTATTCAAGACAAAACCTGTTTATAATTTCATATTGAAAGTGATAAAATAATGAGGGCTAAAATCTAAATTTCCTAATGTGTAAATGCCTGAAAATAAGCTTTATATTTATTCATTAGCTGTTACAGTGACTACCTCCCAAGATTATTTTCTGGCGTGGAATTAAACTTTACAAACAACCAGACTATCTCACTCAATAGTTAATTCACAGCAAGATTATTATCTTATTATAATAAATACCTGGATAAACAATATTTGAATAAGCATAGTCCTGCTTTACAGAGTTTTTTTTTTTATTATTTTACTGATAATAATGTAATCACTATTGTTCCATAATAATGTCTGGCAAAGAATAGAATGTAGTTTATGAAAAGAATTTGAATTATTTTTGTCAGTCATTCAGCAACAGATTTTCCTGTGCAGCATTACAAATTCATTACCCTATAATCAGGTCTTAAAATCTCAGAGCAGAGGGTAAAAGTGAGCTGAAGTAAAAGTGCTAAGGTCAGAAGTTGTCACACAGACTTACCCACATCATATTTAAAGGATATGGAACATTTGCAAATATATTTGATTTGACAGAAGTGTTTCAAGACATTTTCCTGTTAACTTTGATGTGAATATAGTCAAGATTAGTGTAAGAAACACAGTAAACTCCTAAAGAATGAGGAGAAGTGCTTCCTTTTATAATTCTTTTCCTTGAACAGTGATCTGGCAGCTCTTAAATATTCATTCATTCATTCCCCAGTTAGGAATTCAGTAATTAGACATTAAATGTTGAAAGGCTCAGGCCATCATGCTCAAACAGCTCACAAGGCAGAGGGGGAAATCAGACAAGGAGATGATAGTAACAGACAAGACTGGAAGCTCTGACTGCAGTAACCACAGGATGGATGCCACAGAAACACAGAGAGTTCCCCATCTTAGTGGAGAAATTAGAGTGGAATACCAAGGAAAACTTTTTTTTTTTTTTACAAGAAATGACACAGAAATTTATTTAAAAGGCCAGTCTATACTGTACAGATACTTAGGAGACATGTTTCATTGGTGGGAGACTAATTTAGTTTTACACATAATAAGAACCACAATGATTTTCAAGTTGTTCCATATGTAACCAAATAAGACGCAATTTAGACCTGCAACCCAGGTGTTACAGGAACTTCGTTTTCAGGGCTATGGTGTGGTAGAGGTTACAGCACCTTCTTGGCAAGAGGTATAAACAAGAAAAGGAACAAAGAAAGTATCTTTTGTTCTGGAATTTTTCAGCTATGGAAATTCTAGTCTGAAAGTAGATGACAATAGTGTTTTTCTTATAAATTCTGTTTTCTAATTCAAAATCTAAAAAAAGTCCTAGATTAGTAACAGCATTAATTTGGGTTCTAGGCCCAGTTCTGTCTTTAGTTTGGCTAGCGAAAATGGGCAACTAAAGTTAACACTTTGGACTTTAATTTCCTCATTGGTAAAGTTAAAGGATTTGTCTCAACCAGTGATTCTCAACATGGGGTACTAGGAAATGTCCAAAGACAATTGTGGTTGTCACAATGTCACAACTTGGGGAGTTTCTATGAGGATCTAGTGGGTTGAATTCAAGGATATTGCTAAAGATCCTTGAATGTGCACGACACACCCCACAGCACAGAATGCCCATGGTACCCAAGTCCAGAAACCTTGACCAGAACCTTGTCTTTCCCAGCTGCATCAATCAGCAAGTTGGCTGTGACCTCTGGGAAGCACCAGCTGAGATGCAGTTAGCATGCTGAGTTAGAACCGACAAAGCCTCTTTCAGTCGAATGAACAGTCTGGAAAAGACTACCCATCTGAGGAAGCCTGTCTTGGATGGAAATGAAAAAGTCCCTGAACCCTTAAACCACTTCCTTGCTCTGTTACTTTCTGGGAGCTTTGTTGGGAAGAGCGGATGTCAGCTACTTGACTTGCATGGCCACTGGCTGGAGTCTGGCTAAAGAGGAGCATGACTTTGACTTGAAAACCAAGACAGATTCTGAATAAATGAATTACCGTAGGCTTTTGGATCATCACACTCCTTGCTTCTGGGCAGTGAGTGCTTTCTTGTAGGGCCAACTCTGAAGAACTAAAAGGAAACAAATGGCTCTTTTCCACCTTTAAAAGCGATAAGGTGCAAAGAATCATAGAGACTTATCTACTGGTACTGTAGTAGAGATTATACTAACTTCTCTTTGATGTGTAAACAAACAAACCAAACTAAATCAAACCATCCAAACAAATAAAAACAAAGAATAATGGTTTTTCCTCTGGAGTTTCTGCATCACCTTATTTAAATCTCCCAATAACCAAAGGAGTTTGCATATAAATAAATGTTCTCATTTCACAGAAGGTGATGGAAAGAGGTTCAGTGTCCTGCTCAAAGTCAGCTCAAAGTCAAAGGGAAGGACAGGTATGGGATCTGAACCCAAGTCTGTCTGATTGAGCTTATCTTGTCAGAAATGTGTTTCCAATAGTCTCTCTAACCCTCATATTTTTAACTGAAAAGATGGGATTTTAATGTCTGCTCTACATGCTTCACCAGAGAAGGCAATGGCACCCCACTCCAGTACTCTTGCTTGGAGAATCCCATGGATGAAGGATCCTGGTAGGCTGTAGCCCGTGGGGTCGCTAAGGGTTGGACACGACTGCACGACTTCACTTTCGTGTTTCACTTTCATGCATTGGAGAAGGAAATGGCTACCCACTCCAGTGTTCTTGCCTGGAGAATCCCAGGGACGGGGGAGCCTGGTGGGCTGCCGTCTATGGGGTCGCACAGAGTCAGAATGACTGAAGTGACTTAGCAGCAGCAGCAACTACATGGTTCACAAGGTTATTACAGAGATGAAACCATAGGAGGGAATATGGATGTGTAAACCATTGTAAACATGAGATATTTTAATAAGTATCATTAATCGTATTAAATAGCATTAAGAAATAGTATCGTTAATAACAACCATGACGTCTTGGTAGAAGTTCTTCACATGGAGAGCTCTAGATTAGCTTTCATTTATAGTGGCCATGAATTGAACCTGGAGTAGGTATACAACAAGAGTTGTCTTGTCCATAAAATACCTGGTACCCTACAATGCAGCTTAGTGGAAACGGCTCTGCACAGAGAGCAAAGAGGAAAATACAGGAAGCAGAGAAGGAAGGAAGGGAAGGAGGAAGGAAGGAAGGGAAAAGAGAGGGGAGGGAGGAGAAAGGAAGAGAGGAAAAGAGAGACAGAGTTGCAAGTTCCTTCTACTGCCCAGGATCCTAAATTCAGTTCGTCCTTCCAGGACCCTCCTGTGAAAAGCTGTCAAGAACTGGTTGAGAGCTTTGCAGGTTTTGTGGCCCCTTTGCCTGGGTTAGAATCTCAATTCTACATTGACTATATATGTAATCTTGGACAATGCACTCAATGTCTCATTGGCCCCAATATATTCATCTCAAAAATGAGAATGGTAAGAATAGTACATCACTGGGCCCTTGAGAGGGTTAAGTAACTATGTATAAAAGTACTTAGGACAGTAACCGGTACATATCAAGTCCTCACAGCTTTCCTGTATTCTGTATGGAACTTTCTATCAAACAAGTCTAAGACATCATGTTTGTGGAAACTCCTTGCAAAGTGCTTGCATAATACACTTCATATGGATCTATAATATATTTAACCATCTGCATGATATTGTTCATGTAAATTAATGTTTTAAACTATTCTGAATGCTTCAAGGGAAAAAAAAATGTGAGCTTTTTGTTTTATCTATATTTCCTTTTTTCCCCTGGTTTGTGTTTTCAGAAGTGGAATAACTAAACCAAAGAGAAGGAACAACTAAAAGCCCTTGACCTGGATGACTAAACTGCATTTCAAAAGGTAGTATTCATCAGAGTCTCCATTCACTGTACCCTTGGCAGCCTAGGTGAGAAATCTATGTTGTTTGGTCACTAAGTACTGTCCAACTCTTTGTGGCCCCATGACTGCAGCAGACCAGACTTTCCTGTCCTTCACTATCTCCCAGAGTTTGCTCAAACTCATGTCCATTGAGTTGGTGATGCCATCCAACCATTTCATCCTCTGTCTCCCCCTTCTTCTGCCCTCAATCTTTCCCAGCATCGAGGTCTTTCTCATATGGGGAAATCTGTAGGTCAGCTTTAATTAACTTTTTAGATTAATGAAACAAACCACACTCCCTTCCCAGTGTTTTTACTATTTCCATGATATGTTTTATGAATTAACTTTACTGACTTCTACCTCTTTCTCTATCAGCCTTTTTGTAATCTCTTTCCTTATATATAATTTATGTATGAATGATAATATCACTGGTCATTTTTTTCTCCAGTTTATCTGTTGCCTTTTATAACATCAATAGTTTTGATAAAGACACAGATCTAAGACAAACATCTTAGTCAGTATTTTTTCAAGTTTAGGCTTTGTGTAGCAGACATCATCCTGTCCAGGCTGTAGCCTGGGTTACCCTGGAGGTCTTCTGCAGATTTTTCCCAAAAATACCTGTTACTTCTCTGGCTAGAAACGGTCTCTTGTCATCAAAGAGCCTGTAGTTTGTAAGAGATGCAAACAAGGAGATCATGGGAGTTATCATCCCTCAGTCCAAGATGGACTGAAGTCTTAGACTCCTCAAACCTCATGGAGACAATTCTGTACACTACTCCTCACTGTGGCCCGAGTATCCCCAGATTAGTTTAGCCTCAGTCTCCTATAGCAATGATATGTTCATCAGTGCACGTGCTATTGGCCCTACCTTACTTTCTATCTCACTTCCTATCTCTTGAGGTATTCCCTGGAATTATCTCTCAAATAAACTACTTGTACACAAATCCTTACCTGAGGATCTGCTTCACAGAGAATCCAAGCTAAAATACTTGAGTGGCTTCTTATTTTAATCATGATTTACCCATTTCCTGAAAGTTATGATTGATATGATAGATTGTTAACAATATTTACAGAAAAAATCAAGTTGAAGACAGAATTGAAAATTTCTCTCAGCCTCTCATTTAAAACCAAAAAATGACTTATGAATAGAGTTTAGTTTGATTTTGTTACTATTTCAATATGACAGTAGAAGCTTTTACTTTCTGAATCTCTATGATTGTGGGGTTTGAAAACCACAGAATTAAGTGATCTGTAATATAATTTCCAGCTCTCAAATCATTTACCTCTTTACAAGATTCAATACAACTTAATTCTAGACGTTGGTTGATTAAATGATTCCTCCCTTTATCCACATTTGTACTTTCAACTTAGGTAACAAATGTACTCTGCTCACTTGTTTCCTTATTCTTTCTTGCATTCATTTGGAAACCACTTGCTAATTGTACTCTCCATGCTTTTGCTTGAATTAGGAAAAGCCACGCTAGACTTGAACCTAGCAGGGTTTGCACCCAACTCAGACATTGAAGCTCCATGGACTTCAAGCAAGTCTTTTATTCTCTCAGTTTATTTCCTCGTGTCTAATAATAAATAAGTATAATCAATAAAATGATTGAGAACTATTATGGGCTTACAGTGTACCAGACCCTTTTTTAGGAGTTTTACATGCATTTTATTCACTGAATTTGATTCTACGTGGTAGGTGTTACTAACATCTCCCTCTAGACCATGACTGAATAAAAATAATGGAACTTGTATTCTTCAGTCATGCAACTGGCACACCCAGGATCACACCCATCGTCCCTAGATGGAGACCCACACAAGCATGGCAATCTGTATGGATGGGATATTCTCTTGAATTCTGAAATATTTCCCACATACTTGGATGCTAGTTGGGGAAAAGGAGAGTGAGAAGCACAGCTCTGCTGGATTGCTAAATGGTGAGTTGATTAAAAATGTTACCTTATAGAGATTACACTGGAACTGTTCATTGGCAGATTTTAGATAAGTCTTTGTTGCCTCACTTTCCCCCTAAATGGGGTGGAGTATTGAGAAGAGTATTAAATGAGTTGTAGAAAATAAAAGTTGGACTTCTCTTTGCTCATTTCAGGAGTTGTGGAAATGTGACAATTTGCTAGTGAAATATCCCCTTCACCACCCCCCCTCCACTCTCAGCTGGTATTATAACTTCCTTTTTCATGAAGAAAATAGAAGACATCTGAAGGGAAAGTGTACAACTTTCCATCATACAAGTACTCATCTACAAACTTCCATGACCAAATGCTCTATTTTCACTTCTGTAACTACAGAGGAATTGTTTGCTATCCAATCCATGGAAACATACAAGTCTGTATTCTTACTCAGCTTCAGCCAGACAGGACTGCAGCCAAATATGGCAGGAGATTTAGATTTTTATATAAAAACTTTTGATGTAGAAAGGCTGACAACTGGTTATTTTCTAAACAAAACAAAGCATATCACAAATAAATAGACAAATGAAACTTCCCAGCAACCAGAGACCACAGCTTTGAGTTTCATGTGGCCTTCTGGCTACCAATATAAACCAGTATGTAGAGAAACATTCCAGAACACTCAAAGGGGACTCATAGGGGATTCCTCTTACACCAACGGTGGGCTAATTAGGTTCCCCAAGCTTTTCCCTTTCCCAAGTATCTTATCTCCTCTGTATCTCCAGAGCTGTAAGAGGACCTGGAGGTGGGAATCAACATATGTTCTTTCACATAAACTTCATGGCAACTCAGTGAGTCAGGTATCATTATACCTTCAGGCATTCATGAAACTAGAGACAGAATGCAAATAACTGTGCAAGAGGATATGAAAATAACTATACACTGGTGTGCAGAGGAAATACACAGCAAAGAAACAGTCAATGAGGTTAACTACTTTTCCTCCAAGGTGGGGAGCTTAGAGAAAATCCTTCAAAGAAAGTGGCTAGAACTGGTAAACCTAACATTTGCCTCAGGTTACAATTCTGGAAAAGGACTAGAATTTGTTTAAATATATACTAACTTCAAATATGTGCATTCTTAGCAGAAACAGATTGAAATTATTATATGGAATTCTCCCTAAATATGTTGTTGTTGTTTTTTTTTTTCCCTTTACCTTTGTGTGTCAGGCAAGTGGGATCTTACTTTCCAGACTAGGGATTAAATCCACACCACCTGCAGTGGAAGCACAGAGTCTTTACCACTAGACCATCAGGGAAGTCTCAATATGCATATATTTTAAAGAAATTCTTTTCCTTGAGGGGCAGGGCAAAATAGCAGAGTAGGAGATCCCAGACTTGACTCTTCCCAGGGATGTACCCAAATTACAATGATCTCAAAGAAACTACCTCTGAGAATGACTAGCAGAAAAAAATTTTCACAACCAAAATTTTGAAAAGCCAGGTTGAGGTGAGTAGGAAGGACAGAGATGTGGTCTGGCTAAGACTTACAACTCAGGTGCTGTGATGCACAGGCAGGAAGGAAATAACAGTCTTAGAGGACCTCCCTGAGGAGCAAGGGCTCCAAACCACACATCAAACTGCCCAGTCCAGGGACCTGCACCAAGAAAATGAGACCCTTATAATGCCTGGCTTGGAACACACAGGGCTTCGGGGCTTATGGCTGAGAGAGCTGGAGGGCTGTGGAAAGTGGAGAAAGACCTGTTAATAAGCAGGCTCATAAATTCACTCTCTCTAAGTCTTAGCGCAGAGGTAGCAGTTTGAAAAGCAATTCAGTCATACATGAAGTTTATTGATTAATTTTAGGGCATGTACCCAAGGGCAGGGATCTGTTGGAAATTTCTCTGTGTCTACAAGAGTTGACAGGTGCCAGTTTCAGGGTTTCTTTGGTTTTCAGTTTGCTTTTGGTTCACACTTTACCAAGCTTGCTCACTACTGACAGGGGCCAGCTGACTCTCCCCCTCTAACTTAGCAGCATCTCTTCCCCCACCCCAGGCTCACCTGGAGACTTAGCTGGCACATTTCCAAAGCAGATCCTCACCCTGCCAGGCCTGGAAGGTCCCCTCAGCTAGCACCAGAGCCCCTTTACAAAGTGAAGTCCATCCTGCCAGATCCTGCAGGAGCCCTCAGTCAACACCAGAGCACTACCAAAGTGGCCCCTTGGTCTAGGAGCTCTCCCCAACACCATAATGTCTACAACAGATGCATTTGAGCCTTGCAGAGGTCTTTACACACACTAATAGGTTTGCAACACCCACTTACAATGGGAGGACATATGAAGCTCTCCCAGGGGACAGTCCTGGGCCACCTGTCGCTTGCAACCAGGGAGGACCCTACTGCTGATTCCAATAGGACATCTATATAAGGCCATTCTTCCAAGACTGGGAGATTTATTTAATCCACTTAATAAGTATAAACAAACACAGAGAGTCAGACAAAATGAGAAAACAAAGGAATATATTCCAAACAGAATTACAAGATAAAATCTCAGAAAAATAACTAAAGGAGATAAAAAATCTTCCAGACAAAGAGCTGAAAGCAACAAGTCTAAGCATGTCCAGTGAACTCAGGAGAAAAATAGAGGGACACAATGAGAACCTCAAGAAAGAGATTCAGTTCAGTTCAGCTGCTCAGTCGTGTCCGACTTTTTGTGATCCCATGAACTGCAGTACACCAGGCCTCCCTGTCCATCACCAACTCCTGAAGTCCAGCAAACCCATGTCCATTGAGTCGATGATGACATACAACCATCTCATCCTCTGCCGTCCCCTTCTCCTCCTGCCATCAATCTTTCCCAGCATCAGAGTCTTTTCAAATGAGTCAGCTCTTTGCATCAGGTGGGCAAAGTATTGGAGTTTCAGCTTCAGCACCAGTCCTTCCAATGAATATTCAGGACTGACCTCCTTTAGGATGGACTGGTTGGATCTCCTTGCAGTCCAAGGGACTCTCAAGAGTCTTCTCCAACACCACAGTTCAAAAGCATCAATTCTTCTGGGCTCAGCTTTCTTTATAGTCCAGCTCTCACATTCATATTAATAAAGAATTAGTCAGAGCTTTAGATTATAAGAACTTATATCAAAAGTACACTAGATGGGACCAACAACAGATTAGATGTTACAAAAGAAAAGGAAACTAGAAGACAAACCATTGGAACTCACTCAATTGGAACAGCAAAACAAAAGAAGAAAGAAACAATGAGGAGAGTTTAAGGGATCTCTGGGACAACATCAAGTGTACTATCACATTACAAGGGTCAAAGGAAAAGAGAGAAAGAGATAGAAATTTTACTTTAAGAAATAGTCACTGAAAACTTCTTTAACCTGACAAAGGAAACAGATATCCAAGTTCAGGAAGCACAGGAAGTCCCAAACAAGATAAAACTGAGGAAACTTACACTGAGACACA
The DNA here is from genome assembly GCF_014754425.2 of Oryx dammah. Classification (NCBI taxonomy): domain Eukaryota; kingdom Metazoa; phylum Chordata; class Mammalia; order Artiodactyla; family Bovidae; genus Oryx; species Oryx dammah. The sequence continues at coordinate 68,662,968 of NW_024070201.1, forward strand.
TTATTATTATGTCACAGTCAAGATAAAGAGAGTATCTTAAAAGATGCATTATGTTATGCATAGGGGAGCCTCTGTAAAACTATCAGCTGAATTTTCAGAAGAAATTTCAGAGGCCAGAAGGGAGTAACACAATATATTCGAAGTATTAACAGCAGAAGAAAAAAAAAAAAACTTCTAAAGAAAAATATTCTATCCAACAAGGTTATTATCCAGAACTGAAGAAGAGAAATAATTTTCCAGACAAGCAAAGGCTAAAGGAATTCATCACCACTAAAGTAAACTTAACAATAAATGTCAAAGGGACTCGTTTAAGCAGAAAAGACCATAACTAGAAATGAAAAAATATATGTAAAAAGACAAGTCTCACTGGGAAAGGAAAACATGTAGCAGAGGCATTCAGTCAGCCAGCTACACTGCCAGTTGGAAGGTTAGATGACAAAATTAATAAAATCACATATGTCTATAATAATTAGTTGAGATGCCCCATAATAAAAATATGTCCCCTACCTCAAAAACCTACCAGAACTAATTAATGAATTAAGTACATTTCAGAATACAAAATGAATATACAACACTTTTTTTTTTGCATTTCTAAATACTAATAACAATATATCAGAAAGAGAATTTAAGCAAACAATTGCATTTACAACTGAATCAAAAAGACTAAAATACCTAGGAATAAATTTAACAAAAAAAAGTGAAAGACCTGTACACTAAAAACTATAAGACACTGATGAAAGAAATTTAGGATGATACATATAAATAAAAGAAAAGATTTACAGTGATAATGTATGGGAAGAATTAATATGGTTAAAATGACCAAACTACCCAACAAATTGTAAGGTTTCAATGCAATCTATGAAAATACTAATGATACTTTTCACAAAACTAGAACAAATCGTGCTAAAGTTTGTAGAGAACTACATAAGACCCTAAATAGCCAAAATAAGTCTGAGAAAAAAGAACACACCTAGAGATATCATGCCCCCTGATTTCAAACTATATTACAAATCTACCATAATCCAGTACCATGGTACTGGTCCCAAAACAGACATGAAGATCAATGGAATGTAATAAAGAGCTCAGATGTAAACTTACACTTAAATGGTTCATTTATCTACAACAAAGGAGGCCAGGTTCAGTAGTATACACACAGCCTTTCTGATAAATAGGGTTAGGAAGATTGGACAGCTACACACAAAAGTATGAAACTGGACAATTCTCTCACACCTTTCACAAAAACAGACACAAATTAGATTAAAGATATAAATGTTAGACCTGAAACCATAAAACTCCCAGAAGAAACAAGCAGTATAGTCTTTGACATCAGTTTTAACAGTTTAATTCTTTTTTGATCTGTATTCTCAGGCAAAGGCAAGAGAAGAAAAACTAGACAATTGGGATTACATCAAACTAAAGAGCTTTTTCATAGAGAAAGAAACTATCAACAAAATGACAAGGCAATCAAATGAGTGGGAGAGGATATTTGTAAACAATATATCTGATAAGGCATTAATATCTAAAATATAGAAAGGAATCATACTACTAAGTATCAAAATACAAATTGATTAAGAAAAGGGCAGAGAATCTGAATAGACTTTTCTCCAAAGAAGAAATACAAATGGCCAACAGACACATAGAAAGATGTTCAACCTCACTATTCACCAGGGAAATACAAATCAAAACCACAATGAGATATTTCTTACACATGCCAGAATTGTTTAGTCACTAAGTCGTGTCTGACTCTTTTGCAACCCCCTGGACTGTAGCCCCCGAGGCTCCTCTGTTCATGGGATTTTCCAGGCAAGCATATTGGAGTGGGTTGCCAGAATGACTATTACCAAAAAGATAACATAGTTGGCAAGGATGTGGAGAAAAAAAATTTCTGGTCCACTGTTATTGGGAAGGTAAATTGGGTCATTTGCAATGGAGAAATGCATAGAGCTTCCTCAAAAAATTAAAACTAGAACTATCACACAATCCACCAATTCTATTTCTGAGTATGTACCCTAATAAAGCAAAAATACTAATCCAAAAAGATGCATGCACAGCTATGTACATTTCAGCACTATTTATCTTAGCCAAATGTGAAATCATCCTCAGTGATCATCAAATGATGAATTTATAAAGAAGATGTGAGCAATGTGTACATACACATACATCACTCGCACAATGGAATATTACTCAGGGATAAAAAAGAAGGAAGTATTGTCGTCTGTGACAACATGGATTGACCTAGATGGTATTATGCTAAATGAAATAAGTTAAACAGAGAAATACTAGTACAATGTCATCTCACTTATATGTGGAATCTATACAATAAAATACACAAAAGAAAACAAAAACAAATTTACATATACAGAAAGCAAATTAGAGGTTGCCAAAGTGGAAGAAGGTGGAGTGTGGTTGAAACAAGTGAAAAAGATTAAGAGGTACAAACTTCTAGCTATAAAGTAAATAAGTCACTGGGATATAATATATAGCCTAAAGAATATGGTCACTAACAGTGTATACTTTCGTATGGTGACATGTGGTTACTAGACTTATCATGATGCTCATTTCTTAATGGATTTAAATATTAAATTACTATGTTATACACAAGAAACAAACATAATACTCATTTTAAAGAATTGGTCTCTTAATGGATGGCTCCTAATTTGGGATTATATTCCTCTTGAAAGTCATTTGTTCCACCACTGACTCCATAGGTAGACAGAGATTTTCTTGAAGATAAGCCAGACATTTCCTTTCCTTAGAACACTGAAAGGACCAGCCTCTTTCCTTTCAGAAGAAAAAGATGCATATTATTTTGATTTCCTTCTTTGCACCTGAGTTTTCAGGCAGGTAATTTAGGATTTAATCTCCCCCACTCCAGTCAAATAATCAGGAATGTACATAGTACAGATGAAATATCACTATGCCTGAGAAAATGAACCCAAGAGTGAGACCCACATACAGTGCATCAATTTCCTAGACATTCAGGAGTAAATGAAACATGCATGGACCAATGAGTGGAATAACAGCTTTGTTGACAATGTCAGTGGAGGTGTTCAATCTCCAGCCATAGAGGGAGGAGAGACAAAAGGAGGGACACAAAGAAGAAGCATCTCTGCTCTCTTCACCGCTCCATCAGTTTTTCCAACACATGGGTGGGCAGTTTCTAGCATACGGTTATATTATTTTGAAAGTGAAATCTTTGTTATTCTCTTTTTATGAATAGTTTGGTTCACAGTTCAAAGACCTTAAAAGATGAAAATAGTAGAAATAGCAGCAGTGGAAATAAGGCAAAAAGAGAGGAAAACGGGAAACCACTAGAGGGTCAAGAGGAGCAAAGAAAAGCTTTTTATTGCTGAAAGTGAAAGTGAAGTCGCTCAGCCGTGTCTGACTCTTTGAGACCCCATGGAATGTAGCCTGCCAGGCTTCTCCATCCATGGGATTTTCCAGGCAAGAATACTGGAATGGGTTGCCCTTTCCTTCTCCAAGAGATCTTCCTGACCCAGGAATTGAACCCGGGTCTCCCACATTGGAGGCAAATGCTTTACTGTCTGAGCCACCAGGGAAGACTGCTAAAAGCATTTATAAACGGGAGTCCTTCAAGAATTCTCTTTGGTCATGGGACGATGTTGATACTCTCTTAGGAAGTTAAGGAAATTCTCAGCCAATCAATCACTCCAAATAATCATCTGCTTTAGCACACTATCTCAGTTTTTATTTTCTTTTGTTAATTTTTTTTTTGATATTTACATGAATTAAGAAGACATAATGGGTACCTATTTCAATTATATACATAGGCTGGTGCTCATCCCATGATACCACACATTCAATTCCATTACAAACATCCTCATAGTATGACAAGGACCTTATCTATGAAATTTATACATTAAACAAGATAGGAAAGTAAGCTTTGTGTGGAGAATCAGAAAGGAGGCAAACTGTCTTATATGTAGCAAAACTGTGGCATTAGTACAAAAAGTGAAATTGGAAGTCCTCTATAACATCAAACCAATGAGCCAGATAAATACTGCTCCCAGGCCATTTTGTAGTGGATTGTTATGCAATGTGTTATGATTGCTATTGTTGTTTACTACAATACACAGTCACACATCTTCATATATAGTTTAAAATTAGAAAAAATTGATTATGCAACATTAGAGAAAATCTGGTCAGGCATATCACCAAGATTTATAAAGAAGTAAGATAGAGACAAATAAAATAAAATCTAAATGGCTGACTAAACTCATCACATTACAAATAATGAGCTTTCAGCAAAGAGAATACCAAAAATGTGGAAATCTGTGTAGAATGATTAGCACCCTATTTGTACAATGTTGGCAGTAATAGATATTGAGTTGACAGTGGCAGTAATTCTTTAGCTAAAGATGACTGAATAGAACTGAAAGTTTACTTACCAATTTTAGAATGACACTAAGGGAAGCAGAGTATGTGTGTGTGTTGTGAAGGTGAGGTGGATATGTCTCTAGGGGATAACTGGTCTAGGGACCTTCTTTATATCATGACTCTCATATCATACCTTTAAGGATAAAGCCAAGGAGTTTGTTAGCTGCTACATACATCTAGGAAGTTACTACAGTGAGTTAGCAGGGAGGTGAACCAGATAAGCCCAAACCCCTCTGGAAGGAGAGATTACTAGAGAGTCATTTTTGAGCTACCTAGCAAGAGACACAGTGACAGAGGCAGGATTGCATAGTGTGTCCGTGGCAAAGAAGGAAGAGTTAATTCATCCTAAAAACATTCTCCAGATCAAGGAAGAGGAGGGAAAATAAAAGGTGAGTTGGAATGACACAATGATACAGTCTATTTTCCACCAGGGAATGAGCACTGACATTGCCAAAAGCCCTATTGTCTCCAGACACACTCTGTTATTACTGAGCTGCTCTCAATGCCAACATAGCAATTCCGAACACTTTTTGCTGCATCCTGATTTGCCCTGCAGGGTGTAAGTGGCTGATATCTAGTCATTTTGAGACCGTGGAAAACAAAACAATTGCATTTGCTACCTGGGAGACGGAAGGCAATGCACACTAGCTCTGTTACCTTCTGCAGCTGTCTCTGGCAGGGTACCGATGTAGCTGGAAGTAATTGAACCAGAATCGGGATGTAAAATACCGCCCCCCACCCCCCACCCCCCTGCAATCTTCATACCAACAGGTTTTTATCAAAGGAAATAAAAGCAAGAACAAGGTAAACAGAACATCAGGGAAATTGGCTTCAGCTATTAGGCCTGGAACGGCTGGGGAGAGACGAACAATTTTCCATCCAGGAGGAGGACAGCATTTGAGAAAACAAGTAGTGAATACGGATGGAGGCTGCATTCTTTCCTAGCTCTTTCCGGAAATCATCTGACCCGTTTTCATCACTTTCTTTCATTGAATTTTATAAACTAAATGATTCGAGAGCCGCGATCAAGCACAGTCCACCAATAAGCAGAATTCCGAGAAACAGTTTCTGTTTGCTAGATGCGATAGCAGTTAAATGCTGCCTTTGTATGTGGTACACTCATAATGTATTACCCTTAAAATATCAGAGTTGTGGTGTCCTTTCATGGACTCCCGTGGCTATGAGGGAACATTATAGAAGTCAAGTGCTACAGGCAACACAATGTCTTAGGTTAATGGGGACGGTCTGTCTTAAGGAGACAGCGGTGTCCACAGCCAATAAGACAGACACAGTACCACACCTATACATGGCAGCAGAGAAGCCTTGCTGCCTAAGCGCCCCACCGCATAAATTGCTGCCAGTTGGCTTGTTTATGGGACTGGAATGTATTGAGTTCACTCAGGTATAACACTGTGGGCTTCCCCGGTGGCTCAGTGGTACAGAATCTACAACAAGAGAAGACTGTGCAATACAGCAATGAAGACTCAGTGCAGCCAGGTAAATAAAATAAGTTTTTAAAAAATAGGAATCCTGCAAGAAAATTGGTATTTTTTTTAAATGAACATAATTTTCTTGTCTTATTAAATATACTTGTATATGTCAAAAATCTGAAATGAGTCTCATGGAGCTGAAGTCACAGTGCTGGCAGAGCTGTATCCCTTTTGGGGGCTCCAGAGGAGCATCCTTCTCATGGTGTTTTCAGCTTCTAGAAACTTCCCACAATCTTGGCTAGTGGTCACCGCCCATCTTCAAGAATAGAAACCGCATCATTGTAGCCTCAGCTTCTATCATCACATCTGTTTCTCTGACTCTCCTGCCTCTCTCTCTCTCTCACTTATAAAGACACTCGTAACTTCACTGGGTCCACTTGGATAATTCACAAGAATGTTCTCATCTCAAAGTCCTTAACTATATCTTTCCCAAGACTAGGACATGGACATCTTTGAGAGGTTGTTACTCTGCCACAAGCTTCATTCTTTTTCCCCATTTCCAATCCATTCACCTCTTTCAATTAGTTCCCTTCCCTCCAGCATTTTAAGGAATGCAGCAAACCTCTACCCTTTTCTATCTTTCATTCCTATTTATTTCTTTGAAAGGGACATGAAGAATGATTCCAAATATCTGTATGAATTAACCAACTCCAAGAAGCAATATTTTACCCAGACTAAAACAAATCTAGAAAGAGATTTGATAATTCTTCAACTTTTTATTGACTTTCATGGCCTCATGATTTCAAATATCAGAATATTATAAGAAGCACAAAGTTTAGAAACTAGAACATTCCTCTTTAATTTTTGTTAATCTGAGTCTTGGGAAAACAACTGAAAATTTCTGAGCCTCAATTTCTCATCTATTACTATAAAATGGAAAAAACAGTATCAATCCTATACCTTACATATAATGCATTTTTGTTGGTTGATATATTAGTTAATTTGGGCTGTTATAACAAAAGTACCACAAGTGAAGAACACATTTAATTCTCATTGTTCAAGAGACTGGGAACCAGAATGGCAGATGCAATGCCTGGTGAGGACCTGCTTCCTGGTTATTTTTCTTGTTGAAGCCTCACATGGCAGAAAATTACTCTCTTGAGTCTCTTCGATAAAGGCACTAACACCATTAACAAGGACTCCATCCTCATGACCTTATCAACACTCAAAGGCTCCACCTCCAAATACCATCACATTGGGGATTAGGCTTTAACATATGAATTTGGGGGACACAACACTGTCTTATATATAGCATTTGGGCTGTTCATTCTTTTATGTATTCAATGAATATATCTGTGTCAGATGCCTTGGTTGAACATATAGGAGTAAAAACATTATTCGAAAAAGATTGACTGGCAGGTTCAGCAAAGACTTCATGAAACAGTGACATTGAATTCAGTCTTCAGAAGTAAGGTGAGTATCACAAATGAGATTGGGAAGGAGGGTGCTTATTTTTAGATTCAAATAAAATGATGTAATCAAACTTCAAAGCACTCTTTGGATGTAAATTATTATTATATTCTAACTAAGGAACCTGTGATTCTCTAATAGCACTTTCTTTTTATGAAAAATGTATTTTTACATGAAATGTTGAGAATATAAGAGAAGAAAGAGATTTAAAAAATCAGTCAATTTGAATATTCTGAGATAACTGTTAATGATTCTACATCTTTTCTCTGCTTCTTTCTTTGATCTCTTATTACATTTTACAATCTGTGCATTACACTTGAATTTATTTTTTCCCTTTCCATAATTGAGAGTGAGCATATTTCCATTAGATATTGTTTAGGAATATCATTTTGATGACTGCATAGTATTCTGACATGAATGTACGATTACTTGTAACCATTCTGTTCTTTTTGACCTTAGTTATTATTAATTTCTGCAATTATTAAAAACCACTGCAATACCCTTTAGCATAGATCTTCATACTTATCTTTGATGCCTAAAGGCTATATTCATAAAAAGATGTTTACAAACTTCAAAACAAATGAACATTTAAAAAATTGTTTTTCCATAAGCTTGCACAGTATAGTACAAGTGAATACCCATTTTAATACTCCTTTTTAATAAATATCTCTCCTAATATTTATTATTATTCTAAAACTTTATTCATTTGACAGCTATAAATTGCTATCTCATTAGCATAATTTGCATTTCTCCTATTGACACTGAGGTTGAGCTTTCTGCGAATGCTTATTAGTTACTTTCATTTATTCTCTATACTCTCAGTTCTTGGGTTTTGGAGAAGAATCCTATTCTGGTGAAGGCAAAGAATTGATTAGAACACCTCTACCTTTTACTCTTCCCCTTATTCAAATCCTGACCAATCCTGCCTCACCTATGGTCCGTCTTCTCCCATACATACTTTATTTCAAGAGGAGAATGAAAAAAGGGAGAGGAGAGAACAAAGATAAACTTCCTATAAAGAAGGAAGGGAAAGAATTTAGAAAGATGGTAATGATAACCCTCTATGCAAGACAGCAAAAGAGACACAGATGTGTAGAGTGGACTTTTGGACTCTGAGGGAGAGGAAGAGGGTGGGATGATTTGGGAGAATGGCATTGAAACATGTATACTATCATGTAAGAAACGAATCGCCAGTCTAGGTTCGATGCAGGATACAGGATGCTTGGGGCTGGTGCATGGGGATGATCCAGAGAGATGATATGGAGTGGGAGGTGGGAGGGGGCTTCATGTTTGGGAACTCATGTACACGCATGGGGGAATTCATGTCAATGTATGGCAAAACCAATACAGTATTGTAAAGTAAAATAAAGTAAAAATAAAAATTTTAAAAAAAGAAAGAAAAAGAAAAAACAACAACTAAAAGGAATTGGAAAAAAGAATATCAAAATTTTCATGCCTGAGTGCCTTACCATCCACCACATCAACTCAGTCTCTCTAAACATGCACACAGCTCAGTAGACAGAATGAGATTAAAGCCCCAGTGTGCCTACTCTATCAACTCCATTCATTACAATTATCTGAATGCTGAAGAATTTTGAAGTATTTGCAACAAAATTGTACCCTGAAGAATTGAAGGAAATATACAGTGAATTGTCTTCTTTCTCTCCAGAGCCATGGATCAATTACAACATTATTCAGAAATGAATTAATAATTAAAGATGCCAAATCATCTTTGGTAAAACACACCACATAGCTAAGCAAAGACTGACTCAGCTCAGCAAAGAAAGTGTCTCCATATGGTCAAAAACACATAACTATTTTTTGATCATTTAAATTGAAAAAGAATTTAAATTGTCTTATCCAACCTGTTCATTATGAAGATCAAAAAATTAAGAGATGACAGGATGTATTCAAAGACACAGAGTAAGTAAATGAAGGATACAGGAATCTAATTCAGTCCTGTATATTTTCCGAAATACCATGTTATCTCTGATTTTAGGTAAATAGAAATATAGTAAAATTTCTAAAAAGTGTACTATTTAATGTCTTAGAGCTAATAACTCCAAAATCAGTTAAATTGGTCAAGTAATACAGCAATGATATGGTAGGTGTTAGTGATACAACAAAGAAATACAAATACATACACACAAGCATGAGATAACCATCTACACAAAGCTAATTTTAAGGCATTGATGGAGTTAATATCCACTTGCATGAATGACAGTACAGGAAGCAATTCATTTATTTTCGTCTGTAGAATATTCATAACACAATTGTTACTATTAAAAAGTATCATATTGTGGCACCCGAGAATACAAACAGATAATCTCACATTAAATATATACAAATAAATAGAATTTCTAATAATTAATTTTGAAAGTCTGTGTTATTTTTTAAACATAAGACAATCTTTGAATATATCATGGCTGGGAAAACAGCAATTATAGAAACACACATCGGTTTTTAATCATTCTTTTCCTTGTTCTTTATTGTAATTTTCACTTACCTTCATATAGCACTTATTATGTAAAATAAGAATGTTGAAAGAGGTGAAATTTTAGCATTATGTAGCAAAAGTTCCAGAAATATAAAGTTTTAAAATTAATATTAATAAGCTATATATATCAATCTAAAGTTTCAATGTGATTTCATTTCATTTTATCTCTTGTAAACATTACATTAACTCTAAAAGGGAGATATTACTTGAGGGGCAATGGAATGTGGTTCAAGGAGATTAAGTTATTTGCCCAAGATTAAAAAGCTGAAATGACAGAATTAGTACATGAATTGTCTTGGGAATCCAAATCAAGTGTGCTTTTAACAAAAACAAGGACATATATACTGGATTCATTTTAATTAATATCTTTGTCCCTTAATTAATAATTATTTACCCAAAGTACAATTTCAATATTTTAGGAAAAGCCGTGCGTGTGCATGCTCAGTCGTGTGTGACTCTTTAAGACCCCTTGGACTGTAGCCCACCAGGCTTCTCTCTCTGTGTGATTCTCCAGGCAAGAATACTGGAGTGGGTCACCATTTCCTCTTCCAGGGGATCTTTCCTACCCAGGTAATGAACCCACGTCTTCTGTGTCTCCTGCCTTGTCAGGCAGATTCTTTATCAGTAGCACTACCTGAGAAGCCCAAGGAAAAGCCATGCAATAAAGAATAAAATGAATATTGCTTTTATTTATCCATCCATTTGAAAGAGTCAATACTTAGGTAGGTTGATAAGAAGTCTGGGGCCCCTGAGGAGGAGAAAGGGGTCTGGGGCTCTCAAGGAGGAGATAGGACAAACTTTTTTTTCTACATTACTTAGTCACATAAAACTTTTTTTTTTTCTTTAAGCCCAGAGCTGATGGTGTTAAAGTGCTATATTCAATATGCCAGCAAATTTGAAAACCTCAGCAGTGGCCGCTGGACTGAAAAAGGTAAGTTTTCATTCCAATCCCAAACAAAGGCAATGCCAAAGAACGTTCAAACGACCACACAATCGCACTCATACACACACTAGCAAAGTAATGCTCAAAATTCTCCAAGCCAGGCTTCAACAGTACATGAACCTTCAAATTCTAGCTGTTCAAGCTGGATTTAGAAAAGGCAGGGGAACCAGAGATCAAATTGCCAACATCCATTGGATTATAGAAAAAGCAAGTGAAGTGAAGTGAAGTCGTTCAGTCGTGTCCGACTCTTTGTGACCCCATGGACTGTAGCCCACCAGGTTCCTCCATCCATGGAATTTTTTAGGCAAGAGTACTGGAGAGTTCCCGAAAACATCTACTTCTGCTACACTGAATATGCCAAAGCCTTTGACTGTGTGGATCACAACAAACTATGGAAAATTCTTCAAGAGATGGGAATAGCAGACCACCTTACCCGCTTCCTAAGAAGTCTGTATGTAGGTCAAGAAGCAACAGTTAGAACCAGACATAGAAAAACAGACCGGTTCCCAATTGGGAAAGGAGTACCTCAAGGCTTATATCGTCACTCTACTTATTTAACTTACATGCAGAGTATATCATGAGAAATGCCAGGCTGGATGAAGTACAAGCTGGAATCAAGATTGCCTGGAGAAATATCAATAACCTCAGATATGCAGATGACACCACCCTTATGGCAGAAAGCTAAAGAGAACTAAAGAGCTTCTTGATGAAAGTGAAAGAGGAGAGTGAAAAAGTTGGCTTAAAACTCAGCATTCAAAAACCTAAGATTATGACATACAGTCTCATCACTTCATGGCAAATAGATGGGGAAGCAATGGAAACAGTGACAGACTTTATTTTGTTGGGCTCCAAAATCATTGTAGATGGTGACTGAAGCCATGAAAGTAAAAGACACTTGCTCCTTGGAAGAAAAGCTATGACCAACCTAGACAGCATATTAAAAAGCAGAGACATTACTTTACCAACAAAGGTCCATCCAGTCAAAGCTATGTTTTTTCCAGTAGTCATGTATGGATGCAAGAGTTGGATCATAAAAAAAGCTAAGCGCCGAAGAACTGATGCTTCTGAACAGTGTTGTTGGAGAAGACTCTTGAGAGGCCCTTGGACTGCAAGATCAAATCAGTCAATCCTAAAGGAAATCAGTCCTGAATATTCATTGGAAGGACTGATGCTGAAGCTAAAACTCCAACAATTTGACCACCTGATGCAAAGAACTGACTCATTGGAAAAGACCCTGATGCTGGGAAAGATTGAAAGCAGGAGAAGGGGACAACAGAGGGTAAGATGGTTGGATGGCAGCACTGACTCGATGGACATGAGTTTGAGCAAGGTCAGGGAGTTGGTGATGGTGATGGACATGGAAGCCTGGCATCTTGCTGTCCATGGGGTCACAAAGAGTGGGATAGGGCTGAGCACCTGAACTGAACCAATGATTACACAACAAAACAGCTTAGCTTAAACTCTGTACTGCTACTGCTAAGTCACTTCAGTCGTGTCCGACTCTGTGCGACCCCATAGATGGCAGCCCACCAGGCTCCCCCGTCCCTGGGATTCTCCAGGCAAGAACACTGGAGTGGGTTGCCATCTCTTTCTCCAATGCATCAACGTGAAAAGTGAAAGTGAAGTCGCTCAGTCGTGTCCGACCCTCAGCGGCCCCATGGACTGCAGCCTTCCAGGCTCCTCCAACCATGGGATTTTCCAGGCAAGAGTACTAGAGTGGGGCGCCATGGATTATATAATAACAATGTATCCTGCTTGAGAACCTTCTGACTAATCCTGACATCTTAAAATGTAAACTGTGGGAGTGGGTCCTGTAAGATCTTTACAGCCTTGAGACATTCTTTTGATTCACTGTAATAGCCAATTGAAAAGTATATTATTCCCTTACTAACACTAGTGAGGGGGCGCTCTCCATCCCCTTTCTGATGTCTATGTTAGAAACTTTCTATGGCCTTTTCTATACTTTACTAAGCCTCAGCTACATTACAGCCCTTGAGCAATCTTGCCTGGTCCCTTGTCTGGAACCTGAATCTTCTTCAGAGATCAGGAATCTGACACAGTTCACATTTATAGCTATTGCATTTACAGATATGCATATATCCATGCCAAGGTCCAGTCACTGACATTGCTCTGCCCAACTTATTCCCCTCCCAGAACTTTGAGAATACCTATTTCCATTTTCCCCTGAAAGGACTGCCATATTGTTTTTTATCCTTTACATTATGAATCCTTCACTATATGATCAAGAAAATATAAATTATGTGGCTTCACCTCTCCATAAAAATGTCTAATTAAGATTAAACTTGTCCCTGTGGTAAATGTAAAATGATTTAATTATAATCAAAATGATCTCAATTGAGTAGCTTCTGTTTCAAAGAGTCACACTCCTAGTGCTAAGAAGCTCATTAAATTCAATTTGCAGTAACGCGCTGCTGTCATGTTTCCTTTCTGAACCACAGTATTATATTAAAGCTCTTTGATTATTTCCCTGTAGGGCAGCATTAATGTGACACACCATGTAAAAGAAAAGCTTAAAAGAGACTCAAAGATGCACTACCTTTTTATTTTCTCAATGGATGTTAATGTTGAGCAGCATGAACAATATGCAACAGTTTTTTTTGCAGACTGTTCAATGAAGGTAGAAAAAATAGTGAAAAAAGTTTATATTACTGTTTTACCTAAAAGTCTAAACACTTTATTCTATACATATATGATTGCAAACCTGTGAATTTCCATAAAATGTAGATAATGCATTTATATTTTTCTTAGGCATATGTTTTTCATATATATATGAACATTACAGCTTTATTGCTCATCTCAAGGAAGTTCACTCTCCTAGAAATGTGGAATTGGTGTATCTAAGATGATAAATAATCCTGAATCAATTATTAAGTATTTCAAAGTTTGTAAAACAGTCACTCTGTTTTAATTATTGGAGAGATTTAAAGCATGCCTTATCCTTTTGAGGGTCAGACATGACTGAGCGACTTTACTTTCACTTGTCCCTTTCATGCACTGGAGAAGGAAATGGCAACCCACTCCAGTGTTCTTGCCTGGAGAATCCCAGGGACAGGGGAGCCTGGTGGGCTGCCATCTATGGGGTCGCACAGAGTCGGACACGACTGAAGTGACTTAGTAGTAGTATCCTTTTAAAGATTAAAAATTGCCTTTTGGTTCATCTCTTCACCTAACATATGTACTAAATGATTTGAATTTTGAGGTAAATAACCTGCAACTTGAAATTTAAAAAAAAAAAAAATCAAGGGATTTAAGGGATGCTAGACAAAATAACTATATAATAGGCACAGTTGAAATAGCTGGTTAAAATAATACACCCAAATCTTTAAAAAAATGTACTTTTTTCAATCAACAGTCATACCTAAAATTATGCCACATCTGTTTGCAAAATATGTTCCTATCATTTAAAATTTGTTACAGAAAGAAAGGTTATTATGTAACTGGGAATTTGGAAAGCTGTTGAGATTTGCACAAATATATATACATCAAGGTCGTTTCACTGCTTTGGTTATTCTATCAAATAAGGCATCAAGACAAAAATATTGGGTCAGCCAAGAAGTTTTATTCAAGCTATTCTGCAAGATGCAATGGAAAAACCAGAAGGAACTTTTTGGCCAACCCAATATAATGCAAAAAAAAATATGGATGATTCTGTCCAGCATCAAACAACAGCTCTTTTAGCATAGCTTCCAATGAGTCAATTAATTAAATAAAATAATCTGTCTAGATATTGCATAAAGAGCAAGCTGTCCCAAACTTTAAAAACTTAACTTTTGAAAATATTTTGTTTATTCCTTTTCTTTCCTTCCTTCTTTGCTTCCTTTTCTTTATTTTCTTCTTCCTTTATTCCTTCCTTTTTTAAAATATAAATTTATTTATTTTAATTGGAGGTTAATTACTTTACAATATTGTATTGGTTTTGCCATACATCAACATGAATCTGCCACAGGAAAATTGCAAATGTTTGTCTTCAATTATTCAAGTTATATAAAAACATTCTATTCAGAAAGATTATGGAATGAATATTGCTGGGAGAAATATCAGTAACCTGAGATACACAGATGACACCACACTTATGGCAGAAAGCAAAGAGGAACTAAAGAATCTCTTGATGAAAGTTAAAGAGGAAAGTGAAAAAGCTGGCTTAAAACTCAACATGCAAAAAAACTAAGATCATGGCATATAGTCCCACCACTTCATGGCAAACAGATAGGGAAACAATGGAAAGAATGACAGACTAAAATCACTGCAGATGGTGACTGCAGCCATGAAATTAAAAGACGCTTACTCCTTGGAAGAAAAGCTATGACCAACCTAGACAGCATATTAAAAAGCAGAGACATTCCTTTACCAACAAAGGTCTGTCCAATCAAAGCTATGTTTCTTCCAGTAGTCATGTATGAATGTGAGAGTTGAACCATAAAGAAAGTTGAGTGCCAAAGAATTGATGCTTTTGAACTGTGGTGTTGGAGAAGACTCTTGAGAGTCCCTTGGACTGCAAGAAGATCCAACCAATTCATCCTGAAGGAGATCAGTCTTGAGTGTTCATTGGAAGGACTGATGCTGAAGCTGAAGCTCCAATACTTTGGCCCCCTGATATGAGGAACCTACTCATTGGAAAAGACCCTGATGCTGGGAAAGATTGACGGTAGGAGGAGGAGTGGATAACAGAGGATGAGATGGTTGGATCGCATCACCGACATGAGTTAGAGTGAGGTCCATGAGTTGGTGATGGACAGGGAAGTCTGGCATGTTGCAGTCTATGGGGTCACAAAGAGTCAGACATGACTAAGTGACTGAACTGATCAAATGCAGAAAGATTGGATCAATTCATCCTCTTTCAACAGCAAGGTGGTGCCCCTTTTTCTATATCTTCATAAACATATTTTAGTTTTGATCAAGCTGACTGGTAAAAAATGAAATCTTGTTGCCAGTTTAATTTGTACTTGCTTGATTATTAGCGAAGTTGAACATTAAGCATGTTTTATATATTAAAACAGGTACATGTGTTGCTTTCTGTCAGTGTTTTATTATCTTTGTTATTTTCCTGTTGGTATCTTTTATCCAATAGGAACATTCCTTTTTCTTATCTACGATTAAGTCTCTCTCTAATAAAAATATTTGCTGCCATATTTATATTAGAAATATTTCTCCCATGTTGTCAATGGACTACCTTTAATATTTGGCTTATATATCAACAAAAGAAAAAGAAATTAACTTGTGTTCCAAACTACTCTTTTTTTATATAGAAAGGTAATATATGATCAAAGAATCTGGCAAGGAGGAATATAATTAATGAAAGGATATTTCTAGTTCTGTTTCTGTACCTGTTCCTTATTTTTCAACCTGAGAATATTTGTAATAGGAGGTAGAAGAATAAAGCTTTGATCAGGGATTGGGAATTGGAAACAAAAAGAAGAAAGTGTAAGAGAAAATAAGGGGAGAAGAAAAGAGAAGACAGAAGAATTATTTCTCTTTTAATAAAGGGTGTTTTACAGCCTTCCATGCTTTCAGAGTGACCGAGATAATCATAGCGTTTAACTAATTAGGAGACAAAACATGCAATTGAAGACAAACGCCAAGTCTAATAGAGGAACAGGGAAAACCAAGCCCTACCTAGGTTATGATGACTCAGAACATGTTTCACTGAAGCCTGGAGAAGAGCTGAGTTTAAATCAAGCAGTGATTGATAACAGCTAATAATTGGGGTACAATGTCCTGAGTTGTCCCCTGATTTTGACATTTTCTTTTTCTCCAATTTTGCTATATTTTCATTCACATTGTGTGTTTCAGCAACTAATCTTAATACTTTATAAAGAGCTGGAAACTCAAAAGGATAATTGCATAGAAAATGGGTCTGGGGTTTTAATTCTAAGTTAGGATACTTTTATACTGTAGAATTTCAGTGGGAAATTTGCAAAATAAATAATCTACAAACAAATAAAGAACAAACTAAACTTGTTACTCAAGCTCATGACCTCTGACACATGTCTAACTCTTCAATTAATATAGTCATTTAGGTAATAAGACAATACAACCCTTCATAAAACCCCATCTCCAACCAGACTGGGTTTTGATCTACCTTAGGTAACTCTGCATTTAGACTATAGTCGTTACAGAGTTCAGCAGTGAAGAGTAAGAAACCTGAGGTACAAACCCTGATGATTTCTGACAACACAATCTTGGGCTTTAATCTCTCTGGGCCTCAGTTTTCTCAACTGAAAAATAGAGATATTAATAATTACTATATCATGAAGTTATTGTGATGATTAAACAAAGTAATAAAAGTCAAGAGCTTAAATTAGTGCCTGGTTCATTGCAAATGTTCAATAAATGTTAGATACTATTTCTACCAATATTAATATTTATAATTTTATTATATATACTTTCCCCAAGGAATTACAGTATCTTAAAAATGAGAATATAGCTAATTTTTTATAAGCATATATGTGCATACGGCTGTGTGTGTATAGACACATACATTATAGATAATCTTTCCATCATTATATTTTAAAGAACATTAACTTTTAGTGTAACCTATATGCCATTCATATATTTCATCATAAGAAGTTTTAATATTTTTTAAATTTTTATGATAGGTTTTAAATGAATATTTATGGCCAAGTACTAAAGCATAAAATTTATTCCTTAGGAATTATGTATTTTATTGAAGAGAAAACATGTTAACAATTCCACATGTTGTATACAAACATTATATTTTATAGGAGTTTATAAGGATACTAATATTATATGTGAATAACTAAGTGTCTTTACACAGATACACATAATTTAATTCATATAAAAATTCAGTTTTGTAAATTCCACAGCACTCCCATTTTACCCTTGAAAATGTCAAGATAAAGTAACTTGCCCAAAATATCACAAACTATTCAGTTGATCCCATGTTTGAACCACAAATTTACTTAATATCTAAGTCCATCTTCTAAATTTTTGCTTACTTATACCTCAAACAGGGGCATATCTTCCACAGATACTGATCAAATGTTAGTAGAATAAAGTAATTCGAAAACTGTAAATTGATTATCAGAAATAATGTGAGTCATGGTGGAGAGAATGTTTTATGGAGGTAACAATCTTAACGTTTTTGAGAAATATGTAGAAATTTTGTTAACAGAGAATAGAAAATTACATTTATGTTATCCTGTAGAACTAAAAGTGAATATTTCACTACACCTTTTCCTTTTGGATAAGTTTGGCTGATACTGTATAGACATGTCCTGAATAAAGAACCAGGGAAATCTGTGAGTGGGAAAGAAAACATACTTTGTGGACCTAGAATTTAAACACACACCCACACCCCTCCCTACCCACATGCAAACACGAAGATTTTTTTTATCATGGATAGTAACTGAAAAAATGTTCTTCCTTTTTAGTGAAATTGTGAAAGAAATAACTGTGCTTAATGTTTTTTTTTTGTTTTTTTTTTTTTAATTTGTAAGTTTGGAACATAAATGCGTGTCCTAATGAGAAGTCGAAAATAGAATACAAATTAATCACATTAAAAGAACCTTGCCCTTTGCATTTCTTTGCTCCTGGGAACTTAAATGTTGAATTTTAATGTTGCATTAACATTTGCAATAAACGTTAAAACCCTAAAACTAAAATGCAAACTTTTTCACAGACTACTGTAGTAATTGTACAAAACAACTACATCTAATAACTCAGAAGGGCTAAAGAAAAGGATAAATTGTTGCCACTTGAAATTACAAAGGAATTTCCAAGGAGGTTTGATGAAGTGACTGACTTAATTAAAGTCTGCCAGAATATCAGAGAAGACACTGCACATTTGTCTTTCTTTATTTATTGGACAACTTCTGAAAAGGCATGTATCTCAAGTTGTTGTAAATATTACCTCAATTGCTAATGTTATTATCTTAGATATATTATACTTTAATTGGGTTCAAACAACACTTGAATTTTTGTTTCTGACTTAAAACACTTTGATTTTCATTTACTGGATTTTACCAGTGCCTCCTGGCTAACATATTTGCATAATCCATATGCAGGGAGATTTAAAGAGCTAAAAGTCAAAATGAAGTGCTATAAAATATTTTTGAAAGAAGTATTAAACTTGAGCTTCTGTAGCCAAAGTTACTTGTGAGAATAAGAATTAGAAACAATTATAAAGAAAAAGAATAAGTAACATGGTTTTTTTAGGTACCCCTTCCCTGGTGGCTTAGAAGGTACAAATTTGCTTGCAAAGCAGGAGATCCCAATTCGATCCCTGGGATAGGAAGAATCCTTGGAAAAGGGAATGGCTACTCAGTCCAGTATTCTAGTCTGGAGAATTCCATGGACAGACAAGACTTGTTGGCTACAATTCATGAGGTCACAAAAAGTCAGACACGATTGCAACTAAGCATGTAGCTCAAATGATATTATCTTTCTCCTGAACCCAGGATGAATTCTAAATACCTTTCGAAGAGGCAGAAAAACCATTTTTCACACAAAAGTATTTCTAGAATAAATTCACTTATGAAAAGTGAAAATGAAGTTGCTCAATCATGTCCAACTCTTTGCGACCCCATGGACTGCAGCCTACCAGGCTCCTCAGTCCATGGAATTTTCCAGGCAAGAGTACTGGAGTGGGTTTCCATTTCCTTCTCCAGGGGATCTTCCCAACCCAGGGATTGAACCTGGGTCTCGCACTGTACGGGTAGATGCTTTACCATCTGAGCCACCAGGGAAGCTGGTGAAATTCAATTATAGATAGTATTTATAGGGTTGTTTCATTTTATCAGTATTATTCTACCTATGTAATTAATATATCCCCAATACAGTGTGGATCAGTGTGGGGAATAAAAAGAAAATTTTTAAAAAGGAGGAGCACCATCTCATGACTACCTTGAAAGAAAGATTTGCATGGCATATTTAGAGTTATACATGTTGTGAGTATTTGATATTAAAAAGACATGAAAAAATAGCATTCCATCCTGAAGTTATTTCCATTTCAGTGGAACTTTTTGCAGCATCTTTTACATTTCTGGTCTAAACAAATTCCTTCTGGTATCATTAAGGGAGGAGAGATTTCTTAACAGAATGACTGAGCATTTCTGCAGTTCTGTCACTCATTCGAAATGTGAATGGAACAAATAAGCCACCCTTCAGAAAATTCATACCTGACGAGTTACGCCCAACACTTTTATCTGGAAATGCGAAGAAACTCCTCCTACATATTCACTGGGCAATTGGGTACCTGGAAATCACTTGAGATTTGAGGACTAAGGCAATGGCACCCCACTCCAGTACTCTTGCCTGGAAAATCCCATGGACGGAGGAGCCTAGTAGGCTCCAGTCCATGGGGTCGCTAAGAGCGACTGAGCACCTTCACTTTCACTTTTCACTTTCTTGCATTGGAGAAGGAAATGGCAGCCCACTCCAGTGTTCTTGCCTGGAGAATCCCAGGGACAGGGGAGCCTGGTGAGCTGCCATCTATGCGTTGCACAGAGTCGGACACAGACAGGACTGAAGCAACTTAGCAGCACCAGCAGCAGCCCAGGTTTAGAAGCACATCTCTGACACTATGTAGCTATTTACATGTGAAAAAGTTACATGAGCACTGGATTTCTTTCTTCAACTTGAAAATGAGTATATAAATACCTACTTTAAAAGGAGTAAGTGTAGTTATGAGGATTAACATATATCAGTTCAGTTCAGGTCAGTTGCTCAGTTGTGTCCGACTCTGCGACCCCATGGACTGCAGAACACCAGGCCTCCCTGTCCACCACCAACTCCCAGAGTTTACTCAAACTCATGTCCATTGAGTTGGTTATGCCATCCAACCATTTCATCCTCTGTGGTCCCCTCCTCTTCCCACCTTCAATCTTTCCCAGCATCACGGTCTTTTCAAATGAATCAGTTCTTCATATCAGGTGGCCAAAGTATTGGAGTTTCAGCTTCAGCATCAGTCATTCCAGTGAATATTCAGAACTGATTTCCTTTAGAAAATTATACCTGAGTGAGTGAGTGAGTGAAGTCGCTCAGTTGTGTCCGACTCTTTGCGACCCTGTGGGCTGTAGTCTACCAGGCTCCTCCGTCCATGGGATTCTCCAGGCAAGAATACTGGAGTGGGTTGCCATTTCCTTCTCCAGGGGATCTTCCCCACACAGGGATCAAACTGGGGACTCCCACATTGGAGGCAGACACTCTAACCTCTTAGCCACCAATTACACCTACTTCTGCTTTACTGACTATGCCAAAGCCTTTGACTGTGTGGATCACAATAAACTGTGGACAATTCTGAAAGAGATGGAAATACCAGACCACCTGACCTGCCTCTTGACAAACCTGTATGCAGGTCAGGAAGCAACAGTTAGAACTGGACATGGAACAACAGACTGGTTCCAAATAGGAAAAGGAGTACGTCAAGGCTGTATATTGTCACCCCGCTTATTTAACTTATATGCAGAGTAGATCATGAGAAATGCCGGACAAGCTGGAAGCACAAGCTGGAATCAAGATTGCCAGGAGAAATATCAATCACCTCAGACATGCAGAGCACACCACCCTTATGTCAGAAAGTGAAGAAGAACTAAAGAGTCTTGATGAAAGTGAAAGAGGAGAGTGAAAAAGTTGGCTTAAAGCTCAACATTCAGAAAACTAAGATCATGGCATCTGGTCCCATCACTTCATGGCAAATAGATGGGCAAACAGTGGAGACACTGTCAGACTTTATTTTGGGGGCCTCCAAAATCACTGCATATGGTGATTGCAGCCATGAAATTAAAAGACGCTAGCTCCTTGGAAGAAAAGTTATGACAACCTAGACAGCATATTAAAAAGGAGAGACATTACTTTGCCAATAAAAGTCCATCTAGTCAAAGCTATTGTTTTTCCAGTAGTTATGTATGGATGTGAGAGTTGGACTATAAAGAAAGCTGAGTGCCAAAGAATAATACTATATTATTAACATATATAATACATCAATAATTCTTTACTGAGAAATTACGTATAAAGTAAAAGTTAGTTGCTAGTCGTTTCCGATTCTTTGTGACCCCATGGAATGTAGCCCACTTCCGTCCAAGGAGTTTTCCAGGCAAGAATACTGGAGTGGGTTGATATTTCTTTCTCCAGGGGATCTTCCCGACCCAGGAATCGAACCCAGGTCTCCAGCATTACAGGCAGACTGCCATCTGATCCACCATAGAAGTCCAAATTTCTTTATAATAGGAGCTATTTTTTAAACCACAATCTGAGGAAGACATTTAAAACTGTAAACCTCATTTTCTGGATCCTCCCTGATAGAAATCTATCTTTAAATATATCTGCACTTTAAAATCCAGAGAGGAGATGTTTGTAAGAATATGTAGATTTACTGCAATTTATGTTTCAATCAAAAAATATATATATATATAAAAGACTATAGAAGACAGTCTCCAAGATTTCTCTTGATGATTCTCACCTTCTAGGCTCCTAATACTCATGCCCTCCTTTGATCCCCTTCTCTGTTGAGTAGGAATGGCCTGTAGAATGTTGTAGAGATGACAGAATGGAAATTCACAACTCTCTCATAAAAGACAGTCAAGTTTTCACCGTGCTGCCTCTTGGATGAACGCTCTGCAGAATCCAGATGCTATATTATGAGGACAGTGATGAAGCCCTATGGCGATAACCACGTGATGCTAGACTTAGGTGTCTAAGAGCCAGCACCACACTGTGAGCCATGTGAGTGAGCCACCACGGATGCCAGTCTTCAAGCTCTGGTCATGGGTTCAGATGACAGCTTCCTGGCAACACCTTGATGGCAACCTCATTGAGAGTCATGAGCCAGACCCCTCTAGCTAAGATACTCCCAAACTCCTGATCATAATATTATGTGAGGAAGCAGGTGTGTATTATTCTTAACCCTTTATATTGTGGGGTGCATTCATATACAGTAATAGATTTAACCCTGCACCTGACAATAACATCTGTATTATTACATCTTAATTATCTAACAACAACCAGTCTTGGCTCAGGCCAGAAGGACAGTCTAGCAGAGCCCAGTTCACTCTGGCAAACCACTGAACTAGAAGCTAAATAAGTGGTTGTAAGTCAATAGTCTGAGGTTGTTAGTTACACAGCAAAAGATAAGTGATATAGTCATCTCTTGCTGTTTCATCTTGTGGGATTTGCAAAACTCATTCTCAAGTGCTTCTAGAAGAGCAAAAGATCAAACATGATTAAACATTCCCTAAAGAGAATAAACTGAAGAGGGGCTAATATCAATAATATAAAACTAGTGAGTATGAAGGTGTGGTACTTGTTTCATGGAAAGTGGAACTCAAGAAAAGAATTTCATCCATGGTAGAAGTTTTCCTAAGATGCTGAACTTCCTTTGAAATCTTCCATTGTTATTTTGGCTAAGTGAATAGTGAAAGTGAAAGTGTCAGTTGCTCAGTCATGTTCAACTCTTTGCAACCCCATGGACTCTAGCCCACCAGGCTCCTCCCTGCCCATGGGATGAGTGGGTTGCCACGCCCTCCTCTGGGGGATTTTCTCAACCCAGGGATCAAACCCAGGTCTCATGCATTGCAGGCAGATTCTTTATCATCGGAGATACCTAGGTAGCCTGGTGTGACTAGTACAAGAATATAAAAACTGAACCATGGACCAGTATAGAGAGACCAGAAAGTGGCACATGTAATTAAGGAAACCCAATTGATTATGGCTGATCTGATATTTTTCAGTGGGAAAAATGAGAATTTTCAATAGAGGTTTCTGGGAAAATTATTCATATGGAAATAATGATACTCCACCAAAACCTTATGTTCTAGACAAAAGCAATACCACGAGGCTGAAAGACTGACATTTGAAGAACAAGCCTTGAATGTTTAGAGCATATTATGGGAGAATACCTTGATGATCATGGGAGGAAAAGGCACTTCTTAACAATATGCACATGCACATATAAACAAAGCACAAACCACAAAGGGAAAAATGGATAAATTCAACTATATTAAAATAATGACTTTTTATCCAAAGTATCAAAACAGAGTGAAAAGAATAAGCCATAAATTGAGACAAGGAACGCAAAGTACATCAAAAGCTATTTTCCAAAACATGTAAAGCCTGCTACAGATAAATATGAAACAAATTCTAAATTTAAAAAAGAAAGGGCCAAAGTATAAAATTAGGCTCTTCACAGAAAAGGGAAACCAAATAACCAACAACCTAAGAAAACTATTCACTTATGAGTAATTAGAAAATTACAATTCATAGCCTCAAGAAGATGCTATTTCAGTTCATCAGACTGGCTTATAACTTTTAAAAGCTAGATGATATCAAAGATTGGCAAGTATGTAAAGAGATAAGAAGGAAAAATTGCCACAGAGGTTGGGAGTGAAAAACAGTACTATTACTTTGAAAAGGCATTTGATATTACCTCAAAATTTTGAATATGTGGCTGCCATGTGATACAACAATTGCACTCCTAAATCCGTAATCTAGAAAGTTTCTGTACATGAGCACTAGATGTCATTGGCAAGAATGCACATAAGCACAACATATAGTCACAATAAGTGGAAATGCCACAGATCCCTCAAGAGAAGGATGGAATAGTATGCAACAGAAAAAACTGAATAAATTGCAACAAGACCCATGCATTTAAGGAACATTAAAATGAATTCAAAGAGCACATTTAGGCGAAATCTTATAGCATGAGTCTATTTTTATAAATTGCAAAAGTATTCAAAAAATTCAAATGACATCCAAATACATTTAGTAACACCTTAAAAAGAAAGGGAATGAAAATTTAGAGCAGCATTTATCTATGTTGCAGAAGGATATAAATAGAACTGTGGATGAAGCCCTTAAGGGACTGAGTGGGAGATACACGATCTTCTCTAGTACTGTTATTATTGATATTGTACATATATGCTGTAAGTGTTCTTTTATATGCAGAGTACATCATGAGAAACGCTGGGCTGGAAGAAGCACAAGCTGGAATCAAGATTGCCGGGAGAAATATCAATCACCTCAGATATGCAGATGACACCACCCTTATGGCAGAAAGTGAAGAGGAACTAAAAAGCCTCTTGATGAAAGTGAAAGAGGAGAGCGAAAAAGTTGGCCTAAAGCTCAACATTCAGAAAACGAAGATCATGGCATCTGGTCCCATCACTTGATGGGAAATAGATGGAGAAACAGTGGAAACAGTGTCAGACTTTATTTTGGGGGGCTCCAAAATCACTGCAGATGGTGACTGCAGCCATGAAATTAAAAGACACTTACTCCTTGGAAGAAAAGTTATGACCAACCTAGATAGCATATTCAAAAGCAGAGACATTACTTTGCCAACAAAAGTCCGTCTAGTCAAGGCTATGGTTTTTCCAGTGGTCATGTATGGACGTGAGAGTTGGACTGTGAAGAAGGCTGAGTGCCGAAGAATTGATGCTTTTGAACTGTGGTGTTGGAGAAGACTCTTGAGAGTCCCTTGGACTGCAAGGAGATCCAACTAGTCCATTCTGAAGGAGATCAACCCTGGGATTTCTTTGGAGGGAATGATGGTAAAGCTGAAACTCCAGTACTTTGGCCACCTCATTGGAAAAGACTCTGATGCTGGGAGGGATTGGGGGCAGGAGGAGAAGGGGATGACAGAGGATGAGTTGGCTGGATGGCATCACTGACTCGATGGACGTGAGTCTGCATGAACTCCAGGATTTGGTGATGGACAGGGAGGCCTGGTGTGCTGCGATTCAAGGGGTCGCAAAAAGTTGGTCACGACTGAGTGACCGAACTGAACTGATGTTCAAAATAATAATTTTTAAAAGAAAACCTTATGTCATCAGTTTTCTTATTGGAATGAATCATCAAGGAAGCAATTTTCCCTGCCAGTAATTCTTACTGTAGGTCCTATAAAAGCATTCTGCTTCACATTTGGGCCTCAGGGCAGGGGGTCATAGCAGATGTTTGCCATGAGCTGAAAGGAAGCTGGATGAATGCCAAGAGCAGTGTTTGTAACATCGCTCCCACCCTGGCAGAGATCTTGAAGTCAGCATATAAAGAAAAGCAGAATGTGCTATACTAAGAGGTCATGGATTCCTCAAAGTCTTGACTCGACACTTCATAATTGCCTTAAAACTGAATTGAAAAAGCATCTTTCCTCTGCCCTCCACTTCCTGAGAATTTGCCAAACCCATTATCCTTTTTATTCTAAAGGGAATGACTCCCCTAGAGATTCAGAGAGCCAGGAAGGAGACTGTGACAGGTGGTGGTGACGTGTGTTTACAGAGATGTCGGGAGGTGACAGGAGAATAAGAATCAGGATTCTGATGCCTGGCTGTGTCTGCCAACAGGGCAGTAGGGACCTGCTGGAACAACTCGGACTTGAAGGTGGCTGCCAATCACACTGAGAAATGAACCATTACGTTGCCCTTTATCTGCAGAGTTGACCCTTTGAGCAGCTTCGTTCTGACCCTGGAAGATTCCAGTGCATTCAGAGCCTGTCTATTTTGATGACCCGTGACCAGGTTCTCTATAGTTTTCCCTGGGCTCACAGGTTGATAACTTACTTGGCATACATAGGGATGGCATATTCAGTAGGGACACCTTTTTCTATTCGTATTTCTGGATTATTTACCAATCATAAAATAGAACCATTTCTGCTATGCCTCAGCATTTTCAAATATTTTCAAATGTATGTGGGTTCTTTCTTTTCATATTTTCAAGAAAAGTGAGATTTAAAAGCTAGCAATTTTCAGATTGTTTCATCAAATAAGAATCAGAGCCAAAAGTCAATCCCAGATTTTCTGAAGTCTTTTGAAGTCCCACAGCTTCAAGACTTTTCCATTACAATCCAGAGACTCTTCAAAATACAGGCTTGATGGAGAGGTTTGAGGGGTAGGAAAATTATACCTTCATAACACATAACACTTCATAATTTAAACAGTTATAAGTTATTTTTTGAGTAAAACTGAGGTACCAATCTCATACACGTTTTTCCATTTTGTCTTTTCAACCATCTGATATTACTATTATCATGCTTGCTGTTGTTATTGACTGTTTTACATATGAGCTTTTGACAGGACTTAAAAACAAGTTGCAAAGGAAATTTAAAAACTAGACTCTATTAAAATATAGCACCTGCTGCTATGAAAACACCTGGCTTCCAAGGTATGTAAGATATGGA
Source organism: Oryx dammah (assembly GCF_014754425.2). NCBI lineage: Eukaryota > Metazoa > Chordata > Mammalia > Artiodactyla > Bovidae > Oryx > Oryx dammah. The sequence continues at coordinate 68,689,853 of NW_024070201.1, forward strand.
GAAATGTTTACCATATTTCTTAAGATTCAAGGAGGACTGAAATATGTAGCGCTGTCTGTATGTTCGGTTGCGCAGCCATATCCAACTCTGCAATCCCATGGGCTGTAGCTGCCAGGCTACTCTGTCCATGGAATTTTCCCAGCAAGAATATTGGAGTGGTTTGCCATTTCCTTCTCCAGGGGAATCTTCTGGACCCAGGAATTGAACTTGTATCTCCTGCATTGCAGGAAGATTCTTTACAGCTGTGCCACCTGGGAAAAATCACTACTATGTTTACCATAATTGATATAGGACAGAAATCGTGATTTAAAAATCTGGATGCATATTGTACAAGTGTGTGTGCATGTCCATGTGTATATATGTGTGTGTCTGGGTTAAACGTATAACACCTCAGCAATTAATGTGTTCAGATTAGGCAGAAGAGGATACATACCTTTACAATCTCCTTTATTCTTCAGATACCATGGAAGACATGGTGGATGCCTCTGCAATCCTTTTCAAAGAATTTCAAGTATGTACAAAGGTATGCATGTATGGGTTAGGCAAGTGGTTCTAATCAGGAGTAATTTTGTTCTCCAAGGGACATTAGGCAAATGTCTGTAGACAGTTTTAGCTGTCACAATTGAGAGTAGTAATAAAGGCATCTTATTGGTAGATGCCAGGGGTACTACAATGCATAAATCTGCCCTCCACAACAAATCATTTTCCAGGCCAAAATGTCAAACTCTGAAGTTGAGAAACCCTGGGGCCTGGGCAACTGAGAGAGAGAAGCAAAGTGCCTTGGTTTGGCTATTAGTAAAAATATTGCAAACTTTTACCCACTGCTTACTGGCCCACTAGATGGGGCTCCAAAGGAATTTACTATGTGCAAAGGTAAATAATAAGCATTATAGATTAGAGGACATTTAAGTCACCTGCTAACTATATATTTCCAAGAGATGAAAGAGTTTAAGTAAACTAAAAGGAAGATAACACCCAAAACAATATTACTGTACAAACTTAACTAAAAAAAATATATGATCAGAAACTATGGAAGAAGTCAAATTAGTGAAGACATGCTGTTATTTTCAAATAAAGAGGGGTTTTCAGATAGCAATGGTAAGTGTTAGTCAACATGGCTGTAGCCATTTCTTACTTTGTTTGATTCCTTTGAGGGTAAGGAAACGGGGCACTGAACAGTCCTTGGAGAGAGAAGGAAAAATATTCGTTTCCTACCCTCTCATTTATTTCCTTTTCCTTGCTCTACGCCTTGCATTAATAAAGCATAGAAGGAAGAAGAAACCAGGACTAAAGATATTTGAATGCATCCTCCTTCCCATATAAAACCTATAATTTTCTGAAAGTTTCAGAAATGTATTACTTCTTTTTCTTTTTGACTGCCTGTGTTGAAATTCACAGAAACCAACAAAAGACATCATGAAGTCTCCAGCATGAATCATTTATTTGGACAAAATAGGGAGGCTATTTAAAAAAGGGCAGTAATTCCTTCTTGCTGTCAAAAGATAAAGGCTTACAATTTCCTGCTGAAATGTGTACAATACCTTGTAAATTGTGAACATGTAATCATCTTTGGAAAAAGAGGAGAAAAACACCAATTGGCAACATTTTGCCATAGAAGTGAATGCATTACTGCGAACCATAAATATTTTTAATTCTAGTCTTTAAAGGGAAGAGGATAAAGGGCAATTGTTCCATATCAGACAATAGTTTAAAGTCAACTAAAAAGAAGGTTAAAGTTAGAAAAGTGACCATAATAAAACTAGTCTTTTCTCAAGTAAACTTCTGCCCTCTTTAGAACTTGGAGTCTTACCTAACAACATTAATGTGAGGTCTGTAATATTCCAGAGTGGCACAGAATGTGCAATTGAATTCCATCTGTCCTGAATATTACTGAGGAGAGCAAAGCTTCTTCTGGATGGTGAAAATTCTACTACTGAGAATATAGCAAGACTGGCTGCAGTAATTACAATGAGCAAAATGATGTTTGTCCATGCCAACTGCCATGTTTTTATATTGCTCCCTGTCCTCCAACAGAGAATTATAAGTGAACATTTGCAGTAAGAAATTATATTTGTACATTGTCATTTGGGAATCGTTATCAGCCTTTAAACCACTATTATTGGTGTCAGTGGTAGACCTTTGTGGATACTCTGTGGCCTTTAAAATCTTTTGCTGCAACAATGAAGACAATCTTATTCAAAATGGCCACTGAGATCATACTTAGACTAGAATGAGAATCAGGATTTCTTTTTGAAAATTATCTGCTTCCCTTTGCTTAATTAAAAAAAAAAGAAAAAAACAAGCAATTTCAATCTGATTGATTTCTGGAGTTCTGAGGCAATATTAGGAAGTGGGTGGTTTGCTCTTAAAGAATGCCCACTTCTAATTTCAGCCCTGACTTTCAACTCTCCTTCCTGCTTATCCCTCTATTTTGACACTTAGATAGCAACTCATTAGGGCTTCCCAGGTGCCTCAGGGGGTAATGAATCCACCTGCAATGCAGGAGATGCAGGCAGATGTGGGTTTGATCCCCAGGTCAGGAAGATCCCCTGGAGGAGGGCAAGGCGATATACTCCAGATTTTTTGCCTGGAGAAACCTGTGGACAGAGGAGCCTGGCGGGCTACAGTGCATAGGGTCACAAAGAGTCAAACATGCCTGGAGTGACTGAGCGCAAATGAGCAACACATTATCACAAGACTCATTTCTTTTCCTATTTTCATCTCCTCCTCTCATTAATTGTAGAGCCATTTCCTAATCTCATGAAAGATCACACATACAAATTACAAAATCCAGACTGCCTTTATAATGCTTCTGTCTTATAACAGTAACCTCCACTTGGTCCTTTCAAACACAGAACTGCTTCCTTTGTTTCATCCTTAGGAAACCAAGTTCAAACTATGAGAAAGGACTGTGAATCCCTACAGCTTGCCAAAGCTATCAAGGAGATGAAAGAATGGCAAAACTAAAATATCTCTGATATGATGCCTATTATATAGTTCTCATTATCTTCTAAAAGGATATTTGAAAATTTAAAAGACTCAATTTTTGCATTCAGGTTGCTTAAGAGACATAAGCTTGTGAAAAAATAGTTAGCAGTACAAGAGAATGCCTAAGGGACCAAATGAATCACAGAGATTATATAAACCAGGGAGATCAGACAAGGGAGTGAGGGCACGGTTTTGGAGGACCTTCATCTTCCAAGCAACTGAAATTCACTTATGACCTATGTTTAGGGCAAAGGGAGGGATCTTTTATGTCATTTGATAAAGATCTCATAAGAGTATAGAATTAGAATCTTCCCAAATTTCTGCCAAAGGACTAGTTCAATCATGAAGAAAATGCTTCATGTTTACTTCATAAAATAAAATCTCTCTGATTTATAGTATGATGTAGAGGTGTGATTCATGAGCAAAGGAGCGTAATCATATTTTCATGGGTGCTATTTCAAGGGAGGCGAGTTGAAATTGAAGAATTTAAGTCTGCAGTTCCCGCTGCTTGGAGGGGACGCTTAGCCACAGGAGATGAGCCTATTTACAGCCAGAGAAGTATATGACCCTCGATAAAGGGAATTCATTCCTCTCTACAGTCACATCCCGTGAAGAAGCCACAGGATGCTATGGAAACACAGTGATCTTTAGGGTGTGATTCAGAAATGTGTAAGAAAACCTTCACTTGATCAGGGTTGCAAGAGCATTTGATACTAGCTAACTTTTGCCAACCTCCTCTAAGAGCTTCATCTGTCTCTTTTCCTCTATAGTGCCGTTGTAGCCACAGAGAGCAAGGTTGGGCAGTTACCTAAGCATGGGAGGTCACTTGTGGTCGCCAGCAACATGTGACCATCTAAAGAGGTAAAAAAGCTTGAAACACTGAAAACATTGCTGATCAAACTGAGCTCTCAGGGGTGAATGAGATGAGGAAATTATGGTTAGATTCATGCATATGTTTCTATGTATGTTTTCACATCTATGGAAAATTCACAGACAAATATATTTAAAGATTGCTAACACCACCTGTTTCTAGAATATACATATATGTATATGTTGATAGGAAAGGATTCTGAGTTGGAGACTTTTTCTAAAAAAGTTGTGTATTTTATACTACATGGCAATCATATGTTAGTTCTAAAAAAAAAAAAACTTAAATGTATGCTCAACTGATTCCAAAGTAATTATTCCTGACATATTTTAGTCTAAGTTAATGTATTTTGATGCTAACTAGACTATGTTGCAATATCTAATGCCATATAATGGAGTAAGAAATGGCAACTCACTCCAGTATTCTTGCCTGGAAAATCCCATGGACAGAAGAGCCTGGCGGGCTACAGTCCATGGGGTCACAAAGAGCTGGACATGATTGAGCAACTGAGAAATGCCACATAAATAATTGCCAGGTTCATTAAGGCCAAAATAAGACTACTAAGGAAGACGGTGGCTCAGAGGTTAAAGCGTCTGCCTGCAATGCAGGAGACCTGGGTTTGATCCCTGGGTTGGGAAGATCCCCTGGAGAAGGAAATGACAACCCACTCCCGTCTTCTTGCCTGGAGAATCCCATGGACAGAGGAGCCTGGTGGGCTACAATCCACGGAGTCACAAAGAGTCAGACACGACTGAGCTTCACCTCACTTCACCTCACCTCGATGAAGATGCAGAAGAAGCTAAATAGCTAGGCTTCTAGCTTCAAAACAGACCAGACACGTATGTGATGTATTTTTTATTCCTTTCCACTTTCCTTTAAAATCAAATCTCAATCCAGAGTTTTTTCTGACTCCTGATGGCCTGATAGGCATCACCTCATCTTCAGGTTCCCAACACTGCCCACAGCCCACGTCTTCTGTTTCTGGCCTGGCCTTATATAGCATGATGCGCCAGAATGATCACACCACAGAGCCGGCACACTACCCCTCCCCCATGGCATGACTTGCCTGGCCTCTGGCAAATGCCCAAGGAGAAGATAAGGGTCCCTCTGACATGTCATAACCCCCCTTTCTGCAGATACACATAATGCCCGTTGACTCCTCTGCTGTTTCTTCCTAACCATCTCATCCCACAGCAACTAGACCACCTCTTGTAAAACTTGACCAGGAGATAAATCCATGTTCTCAAACAGCCTATAATGAAGTTTTCCTGTGATAAAACTGATAGACTACAGAGAAATAGGGAGGCATACCAGAAAGGGCACTGGCTTTCCAATCAAATCAAGCTGGTTTATGTCTTTGCTTCCTCCTCTTTCTAGGTATACACATGTTGGGACAAATTAACTTCTTGACTCTAGTTTTCTTAGAAATGAAATGGACAAAACTCTATGGCTGATTGTAAGGTTGGCACAAGTGACACAGTACAGATTTGCTTTTTTGTTTTCTGAAAGGATGAGATCATATTTTACAACTTATTGTCCTTCAACAACTTCTTACTGTGCTTTGATAAAAAATAAAAATGAAACCTTGCACAAAGTCCAGTCACTGCCATTTCCCTGCTCCTCTGACCTCTCTCAGGGCACTCTTCAATCATACTCATGCCCTAATTACCGGTCTTTGGATTCCTTTATCTTTCCCTTTGCTCTTCCCATGGCTGACTATATCTCATCCTTCCAATCTCAGTTTTAATAGCACCAAAGTGATTGTTCTGTCTAAATAATTTATTTCCATCATTTACATAACTGTACCCCTTTGCTTGTTTGCTTACATTTACAAAAGTTTAATTTATTTATGAACAAACTTTTTTTTTTTTCCTATTGTTCTCTATCTTCCCAATCAGACTGTAAGCAACATAAAGGTCTCCTCCCCGCCCCCACCCTCCCCCCAGCAGAAAAACATACTCGGCATTGAGCAAAATGTTTATCTCATGGTTACCATTCATTAAAGACTTACTGTGTGGATCACTGTATGATAGAAACTTTAAAAGAGGATTATACTAATAAATTTAAGCCATATATGGATAAGCCCAACTGATGGATAATTTAATAGTGACCTTTCAGTTATCTGCAGACAAGGCTGTGAAATAGGAGCAAAGAAAAGTGACAGGTATAGAGAGATGCTAAAAAAAGACGTCAATATTCAGGAATTTTGCTGCCTGTAAATCCTATAATTTCTCCAGAATAAGGAGTGAATCTTCCACCACTTGTTATTCACCTAATGTGGAACCCAAATATTATGATTAAAATGGTAGCTCATTATATTCTTAAGAAAGAAAAAAATGATGGATATACTTTCATAGAAGTATAAATATAAATGAATTTTGAGATAGACGAAATTAGGGAAGGCATTTAAACCTGTTCTCAGCATTTTAGATAAATAAACAGACCTAGAGAACATTACTTAAATAAATCCATCCAGAAAATTAATTTAAAAAATAGCATGAGGATCCAGGTATCTTAACTTCTAGTCCAAGGGTTCTTTTTTTTTTTTTTTTTTTTGGTGCATCACAGCAACTTATACAAATTATGTTGTTTACTTTCAGATTTTGTTATAATATTTGGAATAAAATTAATCTGACTTAGAGGCTTTATAAGTAGCTGAGGAAAGAGAGATGTGAAAAACAAGAGAGAAAGGGAAAGATATATTCAACTGAATGCAGAGTTCCAGAGAATAGCAAGGAGAGATAAGAAGGCCTTCTTAAATGAATAGTGCAAGGATGTAGAGGAAACCATAGAGTGGGAAAGATGAGATCTCTTCAAGAAAATTGGAGATCAGGGAATATTTCATGCAAAGATGGTCACAATAAATGACAAAAGTAGTAAGGACCTAACAGAAGCAGAAGAGATTAAGAAGAGGTGGATTCATGTCAATGTATGGCAAAACCAATACAGAATTGTAAAGTAAAATAAAAATAAAAATAAAATAAAATAAAGCCTGAAAAACATAAAAACAACAAAATAAACAATTTGCTAAAACTTTAAAAAAAAAAAAAGAAGAGGTGGCAAGAATACACAGAATTATACAAAAAAAGATCTTAATGACTTGGATAACCATGATGGTGTGGTCTCTCACTTAGAGCCAGACATCCTGGACTTTGAAGTTAAGTGGGCCTTAGGAAGCATTGCTATAAAAAAAGCTAGTGGAGATGATGGAATTCTAGCTGAATTATTTCAAATCTTAAAAGATGATGATGTTATATGCCAGCATATATGGAAATATCAGCAGTGGCCACAGGACTAGGAATGATCAGTTTTCATTCCAATTTCAAAGAAGGGAAGTGCCAAGCAATGCTCAAACTACCGGATTGCTGTACTTATTTCGCCTGCAAGTAAGGTTATGTTCAAAATCCTTTAAGCTAGTTTCAGGTGTATATGGACTAAGAACTTCCAGATGTACAAGCTGGGTTTTGAAAAAGACAGAGGAACCAGAGATTAAATTGCCAACGTTTATTGGATCATAGAGAAAGCAAGGGAATTCCAGAAAAACATTGCTTCATTGACTATGTTAAGGCCTTTGATTGTGTGGATTACAACAAACTGTACAAAATTTTTTAAGAGATGGGAATACCAGATCAATTTACCCATCTCTCGCAAAACCTGTATGTGGGTCAAGAGGCAACAGTTAGAACCTTACGTGGAACAACTGACTGGTAGAAATTCGAGAAAGGACTAAGACGAGGCAGTGCAATGTCACCTTGGTCATTTAACTTCTGTGCAGAGTACATCATCGAAACGCTGGGCCGGATGAAGCACAAGCTGGAATCAAGATGGCTGGGAGAAATATCAATAACCTCATATATGCAGATGATACCACTCTAATGACAGAAAGCAAAGAGGAACTAAAGAGCCTCTTAATGAAGGTGAAAGAGGAGAGTGAAAAACTAGCTTAAAACTCAACATTCAAAATCTAAGTTCATGGCATCTGGTCCCATCACTTCATGGCAAATAGATGGGGAAACAATGGACACAGTGGCATATTTATTTTCTTGGGCTCCAAAATCATTGCAGGTGGTGACTACCGCCATGAAATTAAAAGACACTTGTTCCATGGAAGAACAGGTATGCCAAACCTAGACAGTGTATTAAAAAGCAGAGACATTACTTTGCCAACAAAGGTCCATCCAGTCAAAGCTGTTTTTTCCAGTAGTCATGTATGTATGTGAGAGTTGGATCATAAAGAAAGCTGAGTGCTGAAGAATTGATGCTTTTGAACTGTGGTTCTGGAGAAGACTCTTGAGAGTCCCTTGTACTGCAAAGAGATCCAACCAGTCAATCCTAAAGGAAATCAACTGTGAATATTCATTTGAAGGACTGATGCTGAAGCTGAAGTCACTGATGCAAAGAGCCGACTCATCAGAAAAGACCCTGATGTTGGGTAAGAGTGACAGCAGGAGGAGAAGGGGATGACAGAGGATGAGATGGTTAGATGGCGTCACTGACTCAATGGACGTGAATTTTAGCAAACTCTGGGAGATAGTGAAAGACAGAGAAGCCTGGCATGCTGCAGGTCATGGGGTGGCAAGAGTCAGACACAGCTTACTGACTGAACAACAACAAATATTTATTGTAACCCCCCTTATAATATTCTTTCTATCTTCTTACTTACTATGCATGTCTCTTTCATTCACTTCACATACGAAATATATATTGGGTAAAATTGAAAACAAACAACAAAAAAATCTTTTCCATTATAATGTGCTGCTGAGAGAACAGGCTTGGAAGCCAAAATCAAAGTGTGTTATGAACAATTACAGTGTTGGAAAATGATATCTCATTAATGGGCCTTGATTCACCAAAATAAGTAGAAGTTTTTGTTTGTTTGTTTTAATTGAATGAAAGGAGCCTCATTACTTCCTGAATGGATCTTCCTTTTGACAACTATAATTCAGTACCAAAACATCATTAATTTTTTGTGTTGACCTTTTGTGAAGAAGTTCTAAAATTCAAGGAATCAACTGTCTATCCTAGGAACATTTCATTTCTATGGAAAGCAAAATAATAATAAAATACAGTAAAAAACATTTAATTCTTACCTTCAGCAAAAGTTCCTATAATTTGGTTTCTTCCATTAAATTAAAAAAAAAAATGTCCTTACATCTAAAGTCTGAATAAAGAACTCCTAATATAAGAAGTACTGAACAGCCAATTTCTTATAACAGCCAAGTACTTATACAGCCAATTTCAAAAGAAATGTATGGCGCTTACACTTTGCTGGCAAAAAAAGAATATTTCAGGTAACTCAAATTGTATTATCTTATTGCAAGGGGAAAATTGACAATTGGATGGAAGTACTCCCAAAGGGTCAATGCTTGCCTCTAAAATGCAAGCCTCAAAAATCCCAGTGGTTGAAGTTGTGGTTTTCTTTCTGAATGATGGTATCTCTAGCTCATTTTTCTACCTTTGCTTTTTTGATTCGGTTCCGGTCTCCCACAATTTAAAGCGACACTAACAGAAACTCAACCAGCGATTACTGAGTTTGCTCCTCCCATGTGCTGATACCGGGCACCTAGGAGACCACACAGCTGTAAAAGGGATGCTAGGAGAAGGAGATGACATCGAATGGAGGAGCTGGTCTGCTTTCTGTCCTTCCACCACCTTCATCACCATAGCCAGCACCATTATCTTTACCATCATCATCATTTTCACCACGATGATTTTTGGGCTTCAAATACTAGCAGGCTACTTAATCTCTTTGAAGTTAATAATATGAAAATTTTAAATGGACATTTAAGGTACCAAACTCCCAGGGTTGTTTTGAATATAAAGTACCTACTACCTTATCTGGCTTTACTACCACTGTTTATGGATTAGTTTATGCATTTGTTGACCAATTATTAGGTTAAAGCATTCTTACTCCCATTTAACTCTCTGACCAATCACTATGGGCTAAATACTTTGGTTACCATTTTAAAGGTGGGAATTCTTGAAGTACCATCTACCTTACCCAAGGTTTCATATCTATTAACTGTTAGCACAAAAATTTAAACCTAGATCTGTGTGCTTCTAAAATCAGTTGTGGGTATAGATTATATTATTATGGAGTGTCTGCCATTTAACTTTACAGCATTCTCAGAACTATAAAAGAACACAGATAGTAAATCTGTCCAACTTTCTATATTAAATATGATTTTAGATCCAGGATATGGAGCTGATTGAATCCACTTAGCTTAGATGTCGTCCCAAAGAAATATTTGCTCTTTGCTTATTAAGAAGTTCCTGAATCATATAATATCTTGTTACATATGAGGCAAATAACTGAAGATCAGAATTCTGTATCTTAGGTATAGAATATAAAGCCCAAACACTTCATGCCAGACTCAACTCTAACACTGAGCTTTGCCCTTGCAGATTAACAAAGTAAACATTTTTAAAAAAGAAATATGACTTTATAGATACTCAGATATTAAGAAATTAATATCCACCTCCTTCAAATGTCCATTACCATCAATCTTGTGACTCTAAGCCCCTAAAATGTATCCAGATTCATTCACCAAATGGTAAAACCTAATCTTCTTGTAGTTTATTAGAAGAAATAATCAAGAATTACATTAGGATTTGGAATCCTTAACAAACTCTGAAGGAAATACGTCAATATAAGTGGTTTTAGAGAGATATTGTCCCAGGTAGTTTTATCACTTTAGGTACTAAGAAGAGGTCCATACATTTCCATACCATGGTATTTCTGAAAATATTATTAGAATAAATTTATTGCAATTTTAGGGAAACTTAATCATTTACAAGAATGAAATATCAATAGAAAGTAAATCAGAGAATTAATCATAATATCAGCCAAAAGCAAAACTTTTCAAAAAATATAGGGAGATGTGTAAAATTAAAGAAATGTCTAATTCAATCTTAGAATCTGAAAGATTTGTGATTCTATCATTCTTAAAGTCCCCTGAGAGCCAAAAAATTCTGTGACTTTTGACAGTGACAATATACTAGAGGATGCTAAAAGACATTGACTAGCTTCATTCCTAGAATATGTCTTAAAGATATGTGTCAAGTTGTTTGCAGAGATTAAGAGGTCAAAGCCTTTTTTCTTCTTTTTTGTTTTTCCCAATCCTGAGCCACAAGAGAATCAGCAAAAATGCACATTCACCTTCAAGGAAAGAAATACACTTTACTGTCAGATTCCAGGTTTGGTAAATTCACCTGCAGAAGACATTTTGCAGAAACTAACAATAAAGAACTGGCGCCTATACTCAATTGTATTAGAGAAGCTTTATTACAGAAGAGTTTGTACAGTCATTGCTTCACTGATCTCCAGTAGCACATTGGGCACCACCGCTTAGCTTTCTGCCATAAGGGTGGTGTCATCTGCATATCTGAGGTCATTGATAATTCTCCCGGCAATCTTGATTCCAGTTTGTGCTTCATCCAGCCCAGCATTTCTCATGATGTACTCTGTTATAAGTTCAATAAGCAGGGTGACAATAGAAGCCTTGAGGTACTCCTTTCCCAATTGGGAACCAGTCTGTTTTTCTATGTCTGGTTCTAACTGTTACTTCTTGACCTGTATACAGATTTTTTAAGAGGCAGGTAAGATGGTCTGGTATTCCCATCTCTTGAAGAATTTTCCACAGTTTGTTGTGATCCACACAGTCAAAGAGGAAACTTAAAGCTCAACATTCAGAAAATGAAGATCATGGCACCTGGTCCCATCACTTCATGGGAAATAGATGGGGAACCAGTGGAAACAGTGTCAGACTTTATTTTTGGGGGGCTCCAAAATCACTGCCAATGGTGACTGCAGCCATGAAATTAAAAGACACTTACACCTTGGAAGAAAAATTATGACGAACCTAGATAGCATATTGAAATGCAGAGACATTATTTTGCCAACAAAGGTCCATCTAGTCAAGGCTATGGTTTTTCCAGTAGTCATGTATGGATGTGAGAGATGGACTGTGAAGAAAGCTAAGCACCGAAGAATTGATGCTTTTGAACTGTGGTGTTGGAGAAGACTCTTGAGAGTCCCTTGGGCTGCAAGGAGATCCAACAACTCCATTCTAAAGGAGACCCAACAACTCCATTCTAAAGGAGACCAGACCTGGGTGTTCTTTGGAAGGGATGATGCTAAAGCTGAAACTCCAGTACTTTGGCCACCTCACGCGAAGAGTTGACTCACTGGAAAAGACTCTGATGCTGGGAGGGATTGGGGGCAGGAGGAAAAGGGGATGACAGAGGATGAGATGGCTGGATGGCATCACTGACTCAATGGACGTGAGTTTGAGTGATCTCCAGGAGTTGGTGATGGACAGGGAGGCCTGGTGTGCTGCGATTCATGGGGTCACAAATAGTTGGACACAACTGAGTGACTGAAATGAGCACAGTCAAAGGCTTTGGCATAGTCAATAAAACAGAAGATGTTTTTCTGGAATTCTCTTGCCATCATTTCATGGCCAATAGATGAGGAAACAATGGAAACAGTGACAGACTTTTTTTCTTGAGCTCCAAAATTACTACAGATTGTGACTGTAGCCATTAAATTAAAAGACATTTGTTCCTTGGAAGAAAAGTTATAACCAACCTAGAGAGCATATTAAAAAGCAAGACATTACTTTACTTTGCCGACAAAGGTCCATCTAGTCACAGTATGGTTTTTCCAGTAGTCATGTACAGATATGAAAATTGGACCATAAAGAAAGCTGAGCACCAAAGAATTGATGCTTTTGAATGGTGATGTTGGAGAAGACTCTTAACAGTCTCTTGCACGGCAAGGAGATCCAACCAGACAATCCTAAAGGAAATCAGTCCTGAATATTCATTGGAAGAATTGATGCTGAAGCTGAAACTCTAATATTTTGACCACCTGATATGAAGTACTGATTCATTGGGAAAGACCCTGATGCTGGAAAAGATTGAAGGCAGGAGAAGAAGGGTATGACAGAGGATGAGATGGTTGGATGGCATCACTGACTCAATGGACATGAATTTGAACAAGCTTCACCATTGACAGGGAAGCCTGGTGTGCTGTAGTTCATGGGGTTGGAAAGAGTCAGATGTGACTAAGGATGTAAACTGAACTGAAACAGCCATGAAATGGATTTTTATGATGACTTTTCTGGCTAATAAAATTAAGTCATAGCAAAGAACTCTGATAGGTTGTCCATACAATCTTAACAGGTATAAAACAACACAACACATTTTGTCCTAAGCAATTAGAGGAAGAGAGGACCCAAGAGTATGTATTAATACATTTGGAAAGCTGAGCATTGATGTGTCAAAATAATAAAATCAATTCTTTGTCACCCCAATTGAATGAATATACAGAAATATATATGCATTTCCCACCCCTCCAATACACACACCATCATCCCAGTTATTTATTTATTTATTTTTTAACATACCAGGATTCAAGTCCTTCTAGATTCTGCAGTGTTACCCTAGCAATCCCCTGGATGACTGAATTTCAGCAATTTACATGGCTCCCTTTGAAGACAATGCAGGTATCTTAAATTGTAACTGGATCCAAGTCCAACATTCTGTGCTCTTTTCTCATGACCCATTTAGGATAGTGGAGTAGACCTCACTAACTTTTCTATTTATGCAAAACCAGCAGTCACCTTCTTACAGGACTCCACATTAATCTAAGATTTTATATTTGGTACAGAGTAAATATGGCCTCCTAAATTTAGCAATACTATTATTCTATGCCTTAAAATCTGAATTTTAAGTTTATCCCCTAATGCAGATTTTTTTCAAAGTGACGTTGTTGGTAAAGTAATGTGGGTTGTGTTATGTAATCACAGTTTCAGTTCAGTTCAGTTCAGTCGCTCAGTCGTGTCCAACTCTTTGCGATCCCATGAATCGCAGCACGCCAGGCCTCCCTGTCCATCACCAACTCCCGGAGTTCACTCAGACTCACGTCCATAGCGGAGAAGGCAATGGCACCCCACTCCAGTACTCTTGCCTGGAAAATCCCATGGACGCAGGAGCCTGCTGGGCTGTAGTCCATGCGGTCGCAAAGAGTCAGACACAACTGAGTGACTTCACTTTCACTTTTCACTTTCATGCATTGGAGAAGGAAATGGCAACCCACTCCAGTGTTCTTGCCTGGAGAATCCCGGGGACGGGGAGAGCCTTGGTGGGCTGCCGTCTATGGGGTCGCACAGAGTCGGACATGACTGAAGTGACTCAGCAGCAGCAGCAGCAGCATGTCCATAGAGTCAGTGATGCCATCCAACCATGTCATCCTCTGTTATCCCCTTCTCCTCCTGCCCCCAATCCCTCCCAGCATCAGAGTTTAAATGATCTAATTATCACTCTTTTAGAAAATCCATTGACTACAAAATCAAATAAGATTTTCTGCTTTTCATTACAAGCTATGGTTTTATTAGCTTTCATGCTAGCTAAAGATAGAATTTCAACTGGAATAAAGAAAGCTTGTCCTACCTAGGAATATATGATCTTTGTAGTTTAGAATTCCACCTGTCCTTGTTACTCCCAGCTAGAGTCGCCATACTTTATTTCTAACTACACATTTTGGTAAAGCAGAAAGAAACTAAAGTCGTAAAGGAGCATTATCACTTCACAAGGAAGGAATAAGCAGCAGGAGGATGAAATTCAAACCAGTCAATATCCTGCTTCCATGATAATGTATCTCTCTAGCTTTGAAATCGCCTCAGAATAGCTACTATACAGAGTAGTTTTGAAAGACATCTTTGAGGCATTATTGAGACTTTTTAAATAGAAAGCATCTAGTAGAGTTAAACTCCTAAGAAATAAGACTTTGCATCTGAACAGTATTCGTTCTCATTTCTAAAGGGATGCAAAACATGGCAAGTAGGATATCTTGAAATATTTTTTTCTACTTCACATTCATTAGAATCTTCTAATTAAGGCTTAGTTTCCTAAGTATCTAAGGCAAGTGCTTTTGTCAAAAGCTACCAGTGGCTCTTCATTCCATCAGTTTTCTCTAGGATATGTTAAGTGATGATTAGAGATATTAACTAGTGCTTCTAAGAGAAAGAATGACTAGCAAATAGATGGGCAGACTAACAGACTAGGCAAATCAAGGGCTCATGGAAGCTAAGAAAGCCATCATTTACCAACACAGGCACCTAATTATCTTTACTACTGATGGTTAGAATTCTTAGAGTAAAGAGAAAGTGCAGTTACTTATTTATCCAGTATTTGAGCGTTCTAATACCTGGGATCTACAATTTTCTGTTTCACTCTCTGATGGTTGCTTGCCCATTGAGTAGTGCTACATGGTTATACCTTTGAGTGAGCACCATTTGTTTTCAACCTGTGTCTCTTTGTAATGATCTCATACGAAAACCATCATAATTACGAAGTGTTACAATGTGTGAGTATAGAGTAGCCTGTTCTCTCCCTCACACACTCCTGCCATGTCAGCAGTGAGGCTTTGGGGTGCATGTATCATACCACATTAGATCATATCAGCATCAGGAAGGGGATGCAAAGTGATTCTTCAGTTCAGTCACTCAGTAGTGTCCTACGCTTTGCAAACCCATGGACTGCAGCACGCCAGGCTTCCGTCCATCAACAACTCCAGAGCTTGCTCAAACTCATGTCCATCGAGTCAGTGATGCCATCCAACCATCTCATCCTCTGTTGTCCCTTCTCCTCCTGCCTTCAATCTTTCCCAGCATCACATTTTCTATTCTGCAGAGCTTACCTGAATCTACAATTTGTGAAAGATGGAGGGAGTCAAGGTCTTTTAGCTCAACTATGGCCTATTAAGTTTTTTGACAAGAACTCATGAAGCCTAAAACACTGTTCGATTTTAATTTTCCACATAGGAAAATGTACATTGGGTTTCCTTGGTGGCTCAGACTGTAAAGAATCCACCTGCAATGCGGGAGACCTGCGTTCTATCCCTGGGTTGGGAAGGTCCCCTGGAGGAGGGCATGACAATCCATTCCAGTATTCTAGCCCAAAGAATCCCTGTGGACAGAGGAGCCTGGTTACAGTCCATGAGGACTCAGAGACTTGGACACAACTGAGCAACTAAGCACAGCACACAATATACAAATAAAAGTACATTAGGGACAGCTTCAGGCAGCAAATCAATATGTACTTCTTTTTTTTACACTAAACAAACAAAGATTTGTATTAAGCTTTTTTTTATTGTAAGCTGCATTCAATAGCATTCAAATAAACGACACCACAAGCCGTCTACACTGAGCCAAACACAACAGTAGTTCATTCTTGAACAATCCCTGAGACAAGACAAAATTCTCTTCAACTTACAGCAAGATCCTACTCAGGTCTTGCGGGCAGAGATTGGACATATCATTTCTGATCACTAACGTGTGATGAAAAGCATCATGAGAATTACACGAAAATGAATAAGAAGTGATTCTGATTTCAAAGCATATTATTTGGAAACATTAACAAAAACATCAAAATAATATAAGCATACTTGCTTCTAGTAAATTCTTGATGGGAAAGCTCTCAAGAACAAGCAATTTATTTCCTGCTACAGTATTCAGTTCAGTCAGTTCAGTCGCTCAGTCGTGTCTGACTCTGTGACCCCATGAATCACAGCATGCCAGGCCTTCCGGTCCATTACCAGCTCCCGGAGTTTACTCAAACTCGTATCCATCGAGTCCGTGATGCCATCCAGCCATCTCATTCTCTGGTGTCCCCTTCTCCTACTGCCTCCAATCCCTCCCAGCTTCAGATTCTTTTCCAATGAGTCAACTCTTCTCATGAGGTGGCCAAAGTATTGGAGTTTCAGCTTTAGCATCAGTCCTTCCAAAGAACACCCAGGACTGATCTTCTTTAGGATGGACTGGTTGGATCTCCTTGCAGTCCAAGGGACTCTCAAGAGTCTTCTCCAACACCACAGTTCAAAAGCATCAATTCTTTGGCACTCAGCTTTCTTCAGAGTCCAACTCTCACATCCATTCATAACCACTGGAAAAGCCATAGCCTTGACTAGTGGACCTTTGTTGGCAAAGTAATGTCTCTGTTTTTGAGCATGCTGTCTAGTTGGGTCATAAATTTCCTTCCAAGGAGTAAGTGTCTTTTAATTTCATGGCTGCAATCACCATCTGCAGTGATTTTGGAGCCCCCCAGAAATAAAGTCTGACACTGTTTCCACTGTTTCCCCATCTATTTGCCATCAAGTGATGGGACCAGATGCCATGATCTTCGTTTTCTGAATGTTGAGCTTTAAGCCAACTTTTTCACTCTCCACTTTCTCTTTCATCAAGAGGCTTTTTAGTTCCTCTTCACTTTCTGCCATATGGGAGGTGTCATCTGCATATCTGAGGTGATTGATATTTCTCCCGGCAATCTTGATCCAGCTTCTGCTTCATCTAGCCCAGCGTTTCTCATGATGTACTCTACATAGAATTTGAATAAGCAGGGTGACAATATACAGCCTTGATGTACTCCTTTTCCTATTTGGAACCAGTCTGTTGTTCCATGTCCAGTTCTAACTGTTACTTCCTGCCCTGCATATAGGTTTCTCAAGAGGCAGGTAAGGTGGTCTGGTATTCCCATCTCTTTCAGAATTTTCCACAGTTTCCTGTGATCCACACAGTCAAAGGCTTTGGTATAGTCAATAAAGCAGAAATAGACGTTTTTCTGGAACTCTCTCGCTTTTTCCATGATCCAGAGATGTTGGCAATTTGATCTCTGGTTCCTCTGCCTTTTCTAATACCAGCTTGAACATCTGGAAGTTCATGGTTCACATATTGCTGAAGCCTGGCTGGGAGAATTTTGAGCATTACTTTACTAGTGTGTGAGATGTTCAAGCTGGTTTTAGAAAAGGCAGAGGAACCCGAGATCAAATTGCCGACATCTGCTGGATCATGGAAAAAGTAAGAGAGTTTCAGAAAAACATCTATTTCTGCTTTATTGACTATGCCAAAGCTTTTGGCTGTATGGATCACAAGAAACTGTGGAAAATTCTTCAAGAGATGGGAATACCAGACCACCTGACCTGCCTCTTGAGAAATCTGTATGCAGGTCAGGAAGCAACAGTTAGAAGTGGAAATGGAACAACAGACTGGTTCCAAATAGGAAAAGGAGTATGTCAAGACTGTATATTATCACCCTGCTTATTTAACTTCTATGCAGAGTACATCATTAGAAACACTGGGCTGGAAGAAGCAGAAGCTGGAATCAAGATTGCCGGGAGAAATATCAATCACCTCAGATATGCAGATGACACCACCCTTATGGCAGAAAGTGAAGAGGAGCTAAAAAACCTCTTGATGAAAGTGAAAGTGGAGAGTGAAAAAGTTGGCTTAAAGCTCAACATTCAGAAAACGAAGATCATGGCATCTGGTCCCATCACTTGATGGCAAATAGATGGAGAACCAGTGGAAACAGTGTCAAACTTTATTTTGGGGGGCTCCAAAATCACTGCAGATGGTGATTTCAGCCATGAAATTAAAAGACGTTTACTCCTTGGAAGAAAAGTTATGACCATCCTAGATAGCATATTCAAAAGCAGAGACATTACTTTGCCGACTAAGGTCTGTCTAGTCAAAGCTATGGTTTTTCCTGTGGCCATGTATGGATGTGAGAATTGGACTGTGAAGAAGGCTGAATGCCGAAGAATTGATGCTTTTGAACTGTGGTGTTGGAGAAGACTCTTGAGAGTCCCTTGGACTGCAAGGAAATCCAACGAGTTCATTCTGAAGGATATCAGCCCTGGGATTTTTTTGGAAGGAATGATGCTAAAGCTGAAACTCCAATACTTTGGCCACCTCATGCAAAGAGTTAACTCATTGGCAAAGACTCTGATGCTGGGAGGGATTGGGGGCAGGAGGAGAAGGGGATGACAGAGGATGAGATGGCTGGATGGCATCACTGACTCAATGGACGTGAGTCTGAGTGAACTCCGGGAGTTGGTGATGGACAGGGAGGCCTGGCGTGCTGCGATTCTTTGGGTCGCAAAGAGTCGGACGTGACTGAGCGACTGAACTGAACTGAGATGTTACAGTATTAGCAAAATATAAACATGTATTTCTTATTGATATTAACAGCATAAAAAATTATATCAACAAAGAAAGCTTACATTTAATGACTGTTTATTAGGACAAGTACTTTACTCAGCACTCTACATATGTAATCGCATTTCATTCTCAAAACAATTACTCTTGCGACCCCTATGTATTAGTTTCCTGTTAGTCTTATGACAGATTATCACAAACTATTGGCTTAAAACAACACACTTATTATTGTACAGTTCTTGAGGTCACAGGTTCAAAATGAATGTCATTAGGCTTAAATCAAGATGTTGGCAGTGCTGCAATCCTTTCTGGAAGTTCTCAGGGTGAAGTCATTCCCCCTATTGCAGCTCCTAGAGCCATCTTGACTTGTGGTCTCCTTCCAGATGGCCTGCCATATTTATAAGTTTTGGAATTAAGACCTGTACCTAATTGGAATGTCATTATTCTGTCTACCACCTTTTCCAATCTCAGTGAAAATGAAAATTTCACATAAAAAATGATGGAAGGAAAAAAAAATGATGGAAGGGATATGGAGAAATAAAACTCTCCTTCACTGTTGGTTGTCTGGTGGTGGGAATGTAAATTAGTACAACCACTAAAAAGAACAGTATGGAGGTTCCTTACAAAGACTAAAATTAAAACTACAATATGATTCAACAATCCCATTCCTGGCTGTATATCTAGAGAAAACCTTAATTTGAAAAGACACATGTACCCCAAATTTCATCACAGCACTATTTACAATAACCAGGACATGGAAGCAATCTAAATATCCATCAACAGAAATTTATGTGTATATATATATATATATATATCTCCACAAACACAAAACACACAATGGAATATTATTCATCCATAAAAGAGAACAAAATAATGCCATTTTCAGCAACACGGATGGACCTAAAGATTGTCATATGAAGTGAAATAGGTCAGACCAGATGGTTGGATGGCATCACCGACTTGAGGGACAGGAGTTTGAGAAAGCTCTGGGAATTATGATGGACAGGGAAGCCTGGTATGCTATAGTCCATGGGGTCACAAAGAGTCAAACATGACTGAGTGAATGAACTGAAGTCAGACAAAGACAAATATATAATATCATTCATATGTGGACTCTAATTTTACAAAATGATACAGATTGACTCATTTATGAAACAGACTCACAGATTTCAAAAGCAAATTTATGAATACCAAAGGAAAAATCTGATGGAAAGGGATAAATTTGGAGCTTGGGATTAACATATACATACTATTGTATATAAAATAGATAACTAACAGGACCTACTCCAATACATTGGTCATCTGATGCAAAGAACTGACTCACTGGAAAAGATCCTGATGCTGGGAAAGACTGAAAGTAGAAGGAGAAGGCAATGACAGCGGTTGAGATGGTTGGATGGCATCACCGACTCAACGGATATGAGTTTGAGCAAGCTCCTGGAGATGGACAGGGAAGCCTGGTGTGCTGCAGTCTTGGGGTTGCAAAGAATCTAACATGACTGAGTGACTCTACTGAACTGAACTCTACAGCACAGAGAGTTCTACTCAACATTCTGTAATAATCTTAATAGATAAAAATTCTGAAAAAGAATGAATATATGTGCATGTATAACTGAATCACTTTATTGCACACTTGAAACTAACACAACATTATAAACCCATTATACTCCAGTAAAATAAATAAAATTATTGAGAGAACTGAATTATCAGGAAACAGCTAAACAACTTCCCAATGGAACAGACAGTAGATGGCTGTTTAGACAATGTAGGCAGAAAGAATTCATCCTAGAAGGAACTATTTCTAAATATATTTTTTACTGAGAGTTTTCCACAATTCTTCACTAGGGAGAAAATATATATTTAGTTAAGAAATACAATGAATATCACTTATTATTATACACAATTTTGCTGACTTTAACCTCATTTAAATATGTAGCTCTCATTCCATTGTATGGGTTGAATTATTCTCAATGAATCTTGTTGTTGTTCCTGGAAGAAAAGTTTAATTCAGGGTATTATGAATGTTGGTGCTATTAATCAAAATAAATGATTATTTTAAACATGTTTAAGTTATGTAATTTTAAAAGGCAATATATGCAGATAGTATAAAACTCAACATTTCAGCGTGCTATAAACTGAAAAGTAAGTATCCTTTAATACCCTGAACTATTTATATAGTTCATATCCCCAAAGCAGTGCTTTTTAACATGCCCTTCTACAAATAATTTATATGTTTATGTGTGTGTATTTTTTAATTTAAAATATTCTTCTATTTTCTATTGCAAAATGGGCCAGAACTATTATATTTTGTAGTTGTTTTGTATATACCTGTATGTATACTGTCTACATATCAACTTTAAATAACTAAGTTACTAAATTATCATTTGCAAGAGTTTTACAGTTGATTTTTTTTTGGAGTTTCTACATCAACAGTCATCATTTGTAGAAAGTGGTTATTTTTTCGTTTCTTTTCAATTTTCGTAACTCATACATCTTTCTCTAATTTTGTTGGCTAATATTCTAATGTTATGTTAAATACTATTGGTGACAAAGGGCATATTGGTTTAATTCCGACTCTAATATTTTAATAGGGATGTTTCTAATGAGCTCTACAAAGCATGATGCCATCCGTAATTGATGTAGCAGCACTGTTCACATCTAAGAAGGAACAGGCAAATTTCCTCCTTTTCACACATAATCAATAGATATGTGATAGGCAGATAGGTGCTTTGTATAAATAAGATCTAAGATCTCATGGTCCAGATCAGTTGTCCTCAAGGAAAGACAGGCTATTTGGGCCCTTGTCCTGGGACTCAGGAATGGAGACAGGGTTCTAGCTAGTGCCATGTTGATGAATACAAAACAAAAGCCCCAGGCTAAGAGGCCATCTGGCTTTTCCAAAGGCAACATACTGTCAGAGCAGGAGAGCAAGGAGAGGTCAGGGATCCTGGCTTAAACATCATGTACCTTATGATTATCAAATATCAATATAGAATAAATAATTATTTATTAGCATAAGGATGGACAATGTAGTCATAGGAGTTATCCTTTAATTTCCTTTGCTCATGTTAATATCCCTTTTTATTTCTTATTTTGAGTATTTATATTTCATTTCCATTTTTTTTATAGCTAGGCTAGTTTATCATATTCACAATTTTCCTTCAAAAGACCAGTGTTTGAATTTCATGTTTTGATACATTAATATGTGTGAAGCAGCACTGCTTTAGTTTTGCAGTATCTAGGTCTTTGGGTGAACAAGATTAAAAATTATGGTCCTTTCTTCTGAAAAATACACAAGCTCACATATTCTTTGAAAGCTGCATGCAGACTGTAGGAAGTTTATTTACCATGATATATATTCATAGACTTTTCAATAGAAATCCTATTCTCAAGTGTTATCAAGTAGCATATTTGTTGAGTTTGCAAGGTAAGGTTCAGCTCAGTCTGTTTTAGAATTGGAGACCCTATTAACAGTTTTAGATTCCTTCACTATTGCTTCTAATAGCACTACTACTGCTTCTATGACAAAAGACTTTCATTGTAGTTATTATGTTCCAGGCACCGTGTAAGTTCTTTACTTATTATCACAGATATCCTAGGAGGCAGGTACTATTATCACCACCATTTTACAGACAATAAAACTAAGACACAGAAAGGACTTAGTTTTTGCAGAGACTTGCCTAAAACCACACAGCTAGAATGTGTTTGACCAGAATGCAAACTCCAGCCACTCTAACTCTAAAGGTGAAAGATATTTATCAGAAGAAAAGTCATTATAAATTCCATTCATTCTCAACACTCTTATTACTACTGCCCTGTTTTTCTCATTTCCTTCCCTTTAGGCCAACAGTTATCAACTGGGAGTGAGCTTGCACTCCAGAGAATATTTGGCAATATCTGGACACACTTTGCTGCTGCTGCTGCTAAGTCGCTTCAGTCGTGTCTGACTTTGCATAACCCCATAGACGGCAGCCCACCAGGCTCCGCCATCCCTGGGATTCTCCAGGAAAGAACACTAGAGTGTGTTGCCATTGCTTTCTCTGCTGGATACATTTTAGGTGGTCATAATTGGTATGGGGAACGAGGGGTTGCTACTGGCACCTAGTAGGTAGAGGCCAGGAATGCTTCTAAACATTCTATAATGCAGAGAACTCCGGACAAGCAAAGACTTATCCAGCCCACGTGTTGATAACACCAAAGTTGATAAACTGCTTTAGAGAAAATGATCGTGCCGGCTTCAGAACCCTGTATTTGGCAGCAATATGGCAAAGTAAAAACAGGATTCTAGGAAGTATCATTAAATTACTTGTTATGGGTTGAACTTGCTCCATGCGCACACATCACCCCCTCCCCCCGAATTCATATATTTTAGCCTTCATCTCCAGTATCACAGAATGTGCCATATTGGAATAGAGTCTTTAAAGAGATAATTAAACTAAGGCCATCAGAATGTACCTTAATCCAATCTCACTGGTGTCCTCATAGGGCATTTGGATGCACAGAGAGAAACCAGAGATGCCAGGTATGCTCAGAGGAACAGCCACATAAAGAGGGTGGCCAAGGAGACAGGCTTGCAACACATCCTTCCAAAAGGGAAAGATGATCCTCAGAGGAAACCATCCTTGCTGTTACCTTGATCTTGGACTTCCAGCCTTCAGAACTGCAAAAAGCAAATGTCTGTTGCTTAAGCCACCTACTGTGTGGTACTTCATTATGGCAGTCTTAGCAAATGAATACATTACCTAAGGCTGTACAATATTTTCAAGAACCTTTAGCTCTCCTAAAGCATCTTTTACATAGTCTATCGCTATGCTAATTAAAAATGATTCACCTCTTCAGTCAACCTGGGATTTCACTTCATTTATTATGCAGCATTTTGTAAACTTAATTTCCTTTTGGAGCAAAATCCACTTTTGATTCCCATTTCAGGCTGCAAAGAATTTAAAAAAGTCTCCAAAGCTGACATCCAAGTGTCCTGCTCCAGTGAGCATGCTGCGTGTGCTGGGGAAGCTGGAACAGGGCAATTGCTCTACATGAAAAATATTCATTAGTATTTGGCTAATTCGAAAGCTGTTATCTATCAAAGGTTGACAAATTACCTCAAAAATTAAACAGGTCAAATGAAACCTCCTCAAAATGTAAAACTCTTGGCTTGGCTACTATCAGATGTAATGAAACATTCTAAGCAATATTCTTATTTCACGTTATCTCTGACATAATATAGAAACTGATTTTAAAAATCAGTGTTTCTCATCCCAACCATTTGAAAGCTAATGGATGTATGATAGATGAAAGAGGAAAACCCAGGCTGCAGTTTTATGTCTATTTCCTTCCATCAGGCTCTTTTTCATGCTTTCCTAGGAGTTGATCATGGTTGGGGATCAAAAGGGCACATCTCACAAAACATGTCTTTACCCTTCTTCTCTGCAGATAAAGAAGTTTCTTTTGCTTATATGATGAAACAAGCAAGGTATATACATGTCCACACACATTGACACACCCAGTGCTCCCGAAACTCTTCTCCTTTTCATGAAAACCTAACAACATGACTTCTGTCACCCCTTCATTCTCCCTTACCCTGTTGAGATAGGTCCTTTTGGATAATTTACTGTGAATATGACAGCTTCTTGGACTTCCCTGATTAGTTAGTGGTAAAGAATCCACCTGCAATGCAGGAGCTGTAGGAGAGTTGGGTTTAATCCCTGGGGTGGGAAGATCCCTGGGAAGAGGAAACGGCAACCCCCTCCAGTACTCTTGCCTGAAAAATCCCATGGACAGCGGAGCCTGGTGGGCTACAGTCCAAAGAGTCCCAAAGAGCTGGACATGATGGAGTGACGGAGCACACACATGACCAACGCTTACCCCAGTCATGAGACCAGGAAACAGGTCAGAAACTAGTTAGTGCCTCAGTTGCTCTAAGAACTATCATCTATATAATGGATGTTTGGGAATGAGGGTGAGGAGGATGTGAGTATCATTTCTGCCTTATCTCATACTTACTACATTATGATGCTTGCACTTAGCTCTGTGGCTTTTTCCCAGTACCCATTGCCTGAACATTCATGTGTTACTAGAAAAATCATTGTGTTGCTCAGAAAATGCTGCTCCTGTACTTTTCCTCCAGAAAATAAATTGCATCTCTTTCTTTTTTCCCCTTTGGCTAGTCACATCTCTCATCCTTGATCTGCTCCCAGAGTAGGCTAGCTGAATCAAAGCAAGCCCTTTGAGCTTAATTTTGGCTATCTCTTTTCTTCAGCCGCCTCCTGCCTTCTGCTATAAGTAAGTTTCCCTTTGGTCCCAGGGACACATTCTATTTTTTCACAATGACTAGGGAAGCAAGTACTATGAGCATAAGAGGGCAGGGTCAAGGGATGCTGAATATCCTGCAGAACAGTTCCCAAGGAAAGAAGAGTGGTCCAAATGATAATAACACACCTGTTGGAAACCACTGACAGTGACATTCTAGGTGTCGCACTCCAGGTGAGGGAGTTAGAGACACAAACACTGGCTTGCTCAAATCCTCAGGGATACAACATTCCTTGACAAGACACTTTTGTTATTTTGTGCCTCTGAAACCTTAAATGTTTTACATCTCAGGCTGAGAGGAAGAATGCCTTATGTGCCGACAATGACATCTGGAGAGTGACATTGAACGCTGCTTCAATGCAGTGTGTTGTGGAAGGTTTATGGAGGGGGATATATCTCCTGCAAAGTGTTAAGTCAGAACTGAGAGAACAGACAGCACTCACCATTTATTCAGCAAACATTTCTTGGCATGTTTTCTCCTCTCTACTATGCTACGGTCCTCTGGTTCTGAAGATAAATTATATAAGATCCTTGCCTCTAAGTAGCTATGTTTTATTGAATAATTGTCTTCCACGAATTATGGCTGCTCCAATGGTTGACCTTATCAATGATTTGGAATCTTTAGGAGTCTTTGGATTTATAGGTTACCTGTTCAGGGGGTAACTTGGGGTCCCCTGCCATTTGAATGGCAATGAGGACCTGGAAAAATAAGGCTCCTGGTTTATGGGTTTAATAAATTTAGATACTCTCCTAACCTGGAAAAATAGATCATGTGATTTCAGATATAGGCAAATTAAGAACCACAAAAGCCCCAAGGAGGGTTTCTGTATGCTTGAATTAATAATAACCAGTGTTTTGAAAATAGTACATTTAATAGGATGAGTCTCTGGGAGACTCTGAGGAGTTTATGAATCTCTAAGGCTCTGGGAAAAAAAGAAGCAAACAATGGAGTTTCTCTGGTGGCTCAGATGGTAAAGAATCTGCCTGCAATGCAGGAGACCAGGTTTAATCCCTGCATTGGGAAGATCCCTGGAGAAGGGTATGGCTACCAGCTCCAGTATTCTTGCCTGGAGAACTCTATGAACAGAAGAGCCTGGCGGGCAACAGGGTCTCAGAGTCAGACGTGACTGAATGACTAACCTTTCCTCTTTCAAGGCTCTGGAAGAAAGAAGAGGCAAAGAGTGTAAGATGCTCTGGATGGGTGAAAACTTTGGAGCAAACAGAACAATGGAACCTAAAAATCAGCCTGGTTCATACAGAAAATTTCTATGGCTCTGCTTATTTCTCATCTCCCCACTTTCAACTTAGAACCTGAAAGTATGGAGCAAGTTCCCTTTGTCTCCTTTTGATACCAACGCTCACTCACATAATCATCCAAAGAATAAAACATGTAATAAAATTCAGGATTACAGAAAGAAAGTGAAGGCTCAGTAATCACTGGTAATCAGCATTTCTCTTCCTCTTATATATTCAATCTCTTCCTCCTCGTGGCATCATATTACTTGTTATTTATATATGTACAAGTCTCACTGTCTGAAATCCATCAAAAACACAACTCTGTCTTGCTTCCATATCTCTTATTCACTACCTTCTCTCTTAGTTCTTTTTCACAGATAAACTTCTCAAGAATATTTTATTTTATTAATTTCATGCATTTGGGTATACGCCCATCATGCATCCAGGAAAACACACACACACACACACACACACACACACACACACAACTAAGGTCATCAAAGACTTCCACATCACTGAATCCCATAGGTTGTGCTTTTACTTCTCATCCTACTTGCCTTCCCAGTGACACCTCAATGCTGCTTTCTACTCCCCTTTCTAGAAACGTGGGTTTCAGTAAGTTTCTGATTTACTCCGGCTACAACTTCTTTGGTTTTTCTCCTGGTGCCTCTTCTTGTTGTAGGTCATAAAAATATCAGAATTCCTCACAGCTCAGTCTCATGTTGTTCTAGTTTAGTTTTTGTTGCTTTTAAATATTCTTTCTGTAAGTAATCTCATGAAAACATATCAATTAACCCTTAATATGCCAATGACTCTCAAAATTATATTTCTATAACCTGAACTTATTAGGTTCAAGCACATATGTAGGCGACTACCTACTAGATGATATTTGGAAACCTAAGCAATCATTTTTTCCCATAAAGACACTTTAAATTCAACCTGTCCAATATGACCTCTAATCTAATGACTTTTTCCCACAGAAACTCAGTCCCTATCTGTATTCACCATCTCAGTGAGCATACACCATCCATCTGCTCTTGTAAACCATAACACCAGGAATTATCCTCAACACCAGCGTTTTCTTTAACTTAATGCCTGCTCCATCCAACACATGATTTATTTATGTTCATATTTTAATTGCTATGTACTTAATGAATATTTGTACTATCTTCCATATCAATGAATAAGATGCAAGTCCAAGTTACCATTATCTTTCGTCTAGATTTCAATAATGAACTAGTAATTGGATTCCCCATATTTGTTCCTTTAATAGTATATGCATTATACTTATGAAATCTCTCTATATTTTAGTGCATATATTAATGTATGTATATGATATACATAACCTCCATTTTCTATTTTAATTTATTTGGTTGACCAAAAAGTTCATTCAGGGTGTTTCTTCAAGATGTTATGGAAAAACCCAAATGAACTTTTTGACCAACCTAATATATATAAAGAGATCGTACAGGTAATGCCTCTGGATTATGGAGGTTGATCAGTCTCAGATCTTGTTGGCAAATGGGAGACCTAGGAGACCAGCCAAGTAGTTCTAGTCCACATCTCAAGGCCTGAGAACCGGGAACAGCAATGATATAAGTTCTAATCCCAGGGCAGGAGGAGATCAAAATTCCAGCTCAGTCTTTCAGGTAAGTGAACTTTCCTCCTACTCAGAATTTTTGTTTTACTCAGCTCTTCAACTGATTGGTGGAGGGACACTCACATTATGGAGGCAATCTGCTTTACTCAGTCTACTGATTTCAACATTAATCTCACTAAAACATCCTCAGAGTCACCTCCAGAATGATGTTTGACCTAGTGTCTGGGCATCCCGTGACTCCATCATGTTGATATATAAAATTAAACATCATACCTTTATACAATTTATCCCACCATTCAAACATACTTATCAGTTCAGTTCAGTCGCTCAGTCGTGTTCGACTCTTTGCGACCTCATGAATCGCAGTGCGCCAGGCCTCCCTGGCCATCACCAACTCCCGGAGTTCACTCAGACTCACGTCCATGGAGTCAGTGATGCCATCCAGCCATCTCATCCTCTGTCGTCCCCTTCTCCTCCTGCCCCCAATCCCTCCCAGCATCAGAGTCTTTTCCAATGAGTCAACTCTTCGCATATACGAAACATACTTGTGATTTCCCCCAAATGCATGTTCCTTAATAGAGCCTACAAATCCCTGCATGATTTGATCCCATAAAGCTGTTTTTATCTAGTCTCTCTTTGCTTTCCCTCTTGGTTTCTACGTTTAACCTCATCTGGTCCTCAGACATGACTTGCCCACACTGGTTTGTCCTGCTGACATGATTTCTTGCCTCCTCCTTTAGTATCTGATTTCTCTGCATCCTTCAGATCTCAGTCAAATGTCATTTCCACAAGAAAGACTTCCATGAGTACTCAGAAGAGGTTGGCTATCCCTGTCATACGTTCTTACTGCACCATTTACCTCCTCTTCATACGTTTTACTTTAGTGACACTTTATACAATTGAATTACATGATAATTTACATAACAATGCATTTGATTAATTTTTGCTAGTCCAACAGATCATACAACATGTTGAATATTGCTCAATCCTATACCTACAGGGTCTAGCCTAGATTTTGGTTCCTGGGAGGTATTTAGAATACATTCGACTGAGTGATCTATACCCCCATTATACCTATTGCTGTTGTGTTGTCCAGTCTCTCAGTCATGTTCGACTCTTTGTGACCTCACAGACTGAAGCACGCCAGACTTCCCTGTCCTTCACAATATCCTGGAGCTTGCTCAAACTCAGGTCCATTGAAAGTCAGTGAGGCCATCCAACCATCTTGTCCTCTGTTGCACCCTTCTCCTCTTGCCTTCAATCTTTCCCAGCACCAGGGTCTTCTCTGGTGAGTTGGCTCTTTGCATCAGGTGGGAAAAGTATTCAAGTTTCAGTTTCAGCACTAGTCCTTCCAGTGAATGTACATGGTTGATTTTCTTTAGGATGGACTGGTTTAATTTCCTTGCAGTCCAAGGGACTCTCAAGAGTCTTCTCCAACACCACATTTCAAAAGCATCAATTCTTCAGCGCTCAGCCTTCTTTATGGTCCAACTCTCACATCCATACATGATTACTGGAAAATCCATAGCTTTGACTATAAGGGACCTTGGTTGTAACTACATTCCACTAAATCAGCAAGGAAACTAATCAGATGGTCTGGAGTTATGCTTCTTGTCCAAATTACCATATTCTATTTATCAACTCACTGGTCATACAATTAACGTCTTTACAGATTTTTCTCCTTTCTTTATCAGCTAACTTCCTCAAAGTAATTAGACCAGGGGGGCTACTAATCATTAGAGCTATTTTCCTTGAAAAGTGGGAACCAGAAATCATATTGGTTTGTTTTGTAAAATATTACAGAGAAACCCAAATTAACTTTTTGTTCAACCTGATACATGCATTCAGGGTAAAAGGAGGAAGAAAAGGCGGAGTGAATCCATAGGATAAAAAAGAAGCTGAAGGAAAGAAGAAATCAGTTCTGACCAACTCCTCACTTTAATCTGTGATGAGATTGAGGGCAGATAGTCGATAATTCATGACTCTGTAGGTCAGGGTCTGCCAATTATTGTTCCTGGGTCAAATCAAGTCTGCCATCTGTTTCTGTAGTGCTTGTGAAGTGAGAATGATCTTTATATTTTCCAATGGTTTTAAAAAGAAAAAGTAAAATAATTATAGTCACTGACATTTAATTTTGTTATATTCAAATGTTTGTGTTCATAAATATGGTTATCTTAGAAAATAGAGATTCATATTATTTATATATTGCCTATGGCTGCTTATATCTATGGTTACTAGACCTACAGAGGCAGAGCTGAGTAGTTGCAAAAGAGACCATATGGTTCACAAAGTCTAAAATATTTGCACTCTGGCCCTTTACTAAAAAAACTTTGCTGACCTCTGTAAAAACCTATGCGACTTGTTTCTGCCAGGAAAAATTATTTGCAGTCTCATTTGGTTGAAGCATAATGTGCACTAGTGCTCAATGTTACACATAAAAGGACATTTCAAGGCTAAATTATTTTTGGATCATTCATCATTTAGGTCTATCCATGTCATACACTTCCCCCTGAGGTAGCATGGAGAGTCAAGATTATGATGAGATATTTCATGACTTACCCAGTAACAGACCACTTGAGGAATATGTTTATGATCATGTTTAGTTGTATTTCTGTCTCTGCCACTAACAGGGGTGATAGCAGAGAACATGTTAGAGTTTCCAGCACATTCTCTGGATTCAGAAAAAGCATCAAATTTGGGCCTTGCCCCTTGCTAGCTACATGCCCTCTGGCAGTTTATACTACAATTTGATGCCTGTGTCCTCAGCTCTAAAATTGCAATGCCAACAGTAACAGCATTATACTTTCAGAGAATTAAGTGAGAAAATGGATGGGAATCAGTTAGCACACTTCCTACCACATGGACAAAGCTGTGATTAGCTGTTTCACCTTGAGAAAGCTACTTAATCTGGTATATGGAGGTTGGGTGGATTGTGGTCGGGGGTAGGTTGAACTGAACGAAGACTCACATGCAGCATCAGCCTGCCTGCTGTTGAAGGTGGGTGTTGAAAGTGATGTTGAAATGGGTCACACACGGATTTCTAAAATAGACATTATGGTCCCAGATCTCTTTATGAAGATATCAGGCTGACCGATTTTTACAGACTCTGCTGAAGATATATCATCTTATAGCAGGCACTCAGCAAAATATACTTATTAGCTATCACAGGAAAAACTGAGTTATGTTTTCATATAGCATCAGACTAGTGAACAACTTCAAGCAAACATTTTAAAGGCATAATGAAGGGCCAGTTTTGGGTCAACTGCCCTGTATTAAGGTAAGGCATTAGGAAAGAGCTCCAGACTTCTGTTTTCTTTCACACTGAGGTGTTCTCATATTAAAGTGACAATCTTTCTGGAGTAAAGTTGGGGATGATTTTCAGACAAACTTCCATCCTTAATATTATAGAAGGCTCTTAGAAATTTGGAGTATGCTACCATTTTCTTGATTTCTGGAACTTGATAATACTGTGATATTTTCACATATATTACCAACAAGGTACTAAGAATGTCCAGGGATTGAAACAATGGTGATGGATCATTGTCATTGTAGGACTTCTCTAGAGCATAAAAAGACATTTTCCAAGAGATGCCTGTTTCTCATAGTACCTAGACTTTTATAGCATTGAGGAAGGAAGTAGGAGACAGTATGGAAGGGCCCCATCTTAGAAATTCAGGCTTACATTGGCTGATGATTTGGTCTGTAGAGAAATGTAACAATCTTGTTGCTTGGCTTGGCTTGCCATGCCTTGCAGCACCCACACAGTGATCTAAAATTGGTAATAAACTTCCACAAGAATCTAACTGTAGCTTAATCACTTAGTATGAGGCATTTCATTCTTTCCATTAACGTTTCAGGTAGAATCAATTTCTCAATTACATTCTTCTGGCAAACCAGGCTGGCTCTGACTCAAAACACTGTCCAATTCCTGACAAAATCAACAAAACTATATTGATTTAGGACACCTAATGTGATTGCTATGATTTGTAAAGATCTGAAAGACCCAGCTGGTGTAGTCTAGGCCTTTATGTAGCACAATCCAGTTGTCACTGGCTCTTTCTTCCTCTGTATACTCTCTTTCATGAGCAAGACAGAATTAACTAATAAGTGATTCAGAAACTACACATCTAAGAGGCGACAGTGTCTCCTACTCCTCTTCATCCTAAAATTACACTTGAGGGCATGATAAGATTATCAGTATTAATATGTGTTTGCAGAGCAGAACCTTTTCTCAAGAGTGAAATACCCCATGCCACTCTCACAATATTCCAAGAATCACCATCCCAGTTTAGAACAAAAATTAATGAAAATATGGGACTACCAAAGACAAGGCATTTCTTTTTCTTACAGGCAAAAATGATTTAAGTGAGGAAAGAAAAATTTTGCCCTGAATTTAACTAGGTTTTATTAAACTTTAAATGAAGTTTATTGCAGTATAATTTCAAATAATTAGAATAGAATGTGTGCATTTATTTATGCATCAGTTTGCTGAGTTTTGATAAATAAATGCATCCATGTAACTGTCATCAACAATAAGATTCACTCCAACATTCATTCCATCAATATGGTCTTCATTCCAAAAGCAAAGAGCCAAAATTCCTTCCTCTACTTTTTCAGGTAATTACCTACTCTGTTCCTGGCACAGCTACTGATTTGCCAATTTCCACAGGTCAGGTTTGACTTACCTTTTCTATAATTCCATGTAAGTGAGATCAAATGCTCAATGCTCTCTTCTGTCTGGTTTCTTTCACTCATCATAATTTTATGCTGCATTCATAGTTCCCTACAGCAATAATTTGTAACTTTTATTCATGAAAAGTATTTCACTGTAAGAATGTACAGCAATTTGTTTGTCAATTTACCTACTGATGAATATTTGAACCATTTCCAGTTAAAGCTATTATGAAGTTGTTATGAATATTTACGTGAGTCTTTGTGTGGACAAATGATTTTGTTTTTCTTGTATAAATATCTGGATTCTATATTTCTGGATCATATGGCAACTAGAAGTTTAATTTTACAAGAAACTGCCTTAGCTTTTACCAAAATTGTTGACTCACTTTATTTTTTACATCAACATGGGTCCATATTCTCATGAGCATTTGATACTATCAGCATTTAAAAAAAAAACAATTATAATCCTAGTGGATGAGTAGCAGCATGCCTTTGTGGTTTTAAGCTACATATCCCCAGTGTTAAGATGCTGAACATTTTTTCAAAAGAGTATTGACCATCTTCTTTAGTAAAGTATCCAAATTCTTTGCAATTTTTTTTTCAGTTCTTTGCCACCTTATTTTGTATGTGTTCTTCATATATGCTAGAAACAAGCTGTAAATGGGATTTTTCAGTCATGAACTTAAGAATAACTTAAGAATTATTCTTAAATTATTCTGATTAGTCAGGATGTATAGGGCTTCCCAGGCAGCGGTAGCGGTAAAGAACCCACCTGCCAATGCAGGAGACATAAGAACCACAGGTTCGATCCCTGGGTCGGGAAGGTCCCCTGGAGGAGGGTATGGCAACCCACTCCACTATTCTTGCCTAGAGAATCCCACGGACAAAGAAGCCTGGTGGGCTACAGTTCAAGGGTCTCAAAGAGTCACTTCTTGACTGAAGCAACTTAGCCAGCAAGCACAGAGATTCTAACCCTGTTCACACTCCATTAATTGTTTCATCTACAACTCCTAGTCATTCTTTGCTTGGCTTCAGGGTGTATTAACCTATCAATACGGGATTAATATTCTGTAAAAAATGCAAAGTGACAACACAACAGAATTCTAGCACTTTTTCTCTGTATGTCTCCCTCTCCTCCAGTTCTCCACACTGCAGGGTTAAATGGCTTCAGCCTCCACAAATATCCTTCTTTGTTTCAACTCAGGGAGACTGAGGTGCTCCATTCACACAATCATTCAGGAACTGAATTCAAGTTGCTCATAGGGATCATCTTGCTTCTCTTTTCTCAAGGATCAATGAGTCCCATGTCTCCTGTTGTTCTATGTGTATAAACAGTTTTCTTATAATTTTTGGTTTGCTCTCCAGTTGTTCATGGCAGGAAGATGATCCATTTAAATTATTTCATTATTGCCAGAAGCAGAGGTCTCTATCTTCTTCCTAAGATCAGCCTAGCCACAAAGATGAAATGAAGGGTTCATGTGTGCTAAGTTGCTTTAGTTGTATCCAACTCTTTGTGACCCTATGGATGGTAGCCCACGAGGCTCCTCTGTCCATGGGATTCTCCTGGCAAGAATACTGAAGTGGGTTGCTATGCCCTTCCCCAGAGGATCTTCCTGAACCACAAATCAAACTCACGTCCTTTGTGTCTGCTGCATTGGCTGATAGGTTCTTTACCACTAGAGCCACCTGAGAAGTTCAAAACAAAGAGTATTTTTATCCAGTTACACATTTCATTTGGAAATTTCAAAGTTATTTTATTTTAGGATAATAGACTTAAAAATAAGAAGCTGGGGAGGCAGTCCTAAGATGGCGGAGGAATAGGACTGGGAGAACATTTTCTCCCCCACGAATTCATCAAAAGAACATTTGAACGCTGAGTAAATTCAACAGAACAACTTCTGAATGCTGGTAGAGGACATCAGGCACCCAGAAAAGCAGACCATTGTTTTCTAAAGGAGATGGAGAAGCCTTGAGGCTACTGTAAGAATAAGACTGAAAACCAGAGGCAGGAGGCTTAAGTCCAAATCCTGAGAACACCTGAGAAGTCTTGACTCCAGGGAATATTAATCGATAGGAGCTCATCAAATGCCTCCATACCTACACTTAAACCAAGCACCACCCAAGGGCCAGAAAGTTCCAGAGCAAGACATACCACACAAATTCTCCAGCAACACAAGAACATAGCCCTGAGCTTCAATATACAGTCTGCCCAAAGTCTCTCCAAACCCACTGACATCTCACAACTCATTACTGGACACTTCATTGCACTCCAGAGAGAAGAAATCCAGCTCCACCCACCAGAACACCGACACAAGCTTCCCTAACCAGAAAACCTTGACAAGCCACCCATCCAATCCTACCCACAGCGAGGA
This sequence comes from Oryx dammah, assembly GCF_014754425.2. Taxonomy (NCBI): domain Eukaryota; kingdom Metazoa; phylum Chordata; class Mammalia; order Artiodactyla; family Bovidae; genus Oryx; species Oryx dammah. Next base: position 68,724,896 of record NW_024070201.1, read on the forward strand.
AACTCCACAATAAAGAGAATTCCACAAACTGCCAGAATACAGAAAGGTCACCCCAAACACAGCAATATAAACAAGATGAAGAGGCAGAGAAATACCCAGCAGGTAAAGGAACAGGATAAATGCCCACCAAACCAAACAAAAGAGGAACCGATATGAAATCTATCTGATAAATAAGTCTGAATAATGATAGTGAAAATGATACAAAATCTTGAAAACAAAATGGAGTTACAGATAAATAACCTGGAGACAAGGATTGAGAAGATGCAAGAAAGATTTAACAAGGACCTAGAAGAAATAAAAAAGAGTCAATATATAATGAATAATGCAATAAATGAGATCAAAAACACTCTGGAGGGAACCAACAGTAGAATAACAGAGGCAGAAGATAGGATAAGTGAGGTAGAAGAAAGAATGGTACAAATAAGTGAAACAGAGAGGAAAAAAGAAAAATGAATTAAAAGAAGTGAGGACAATCTCAGAGACCTCTGGGACAATGTTAAATGCCCCAACATTCGAATCATAGGAGTCCCAGAAGAAGAAGACAAAAAGAAAGACGATGAGAAAATACTTGAGGAGATAATAGTTGAAAACTTCCCTAAAATAGAGAAGGAAATAATCACCCAAGTCCAAGAAACCCAGAGAGTCCCAAACAGGATAAACCCAAGGCGAAACACCCCAAGACACATATTAATCAAATTAACAAAGATTGAATACAAAGAACAAATATTAAAAACAGCAAGGGAAAAACAATAAATAACACACAAGGGGATTCCCATAAGGATAACAGCTGATCTTTCAATAGAAACTCTTCAGGCCAGGAGGGAATGGCAGAATATACTTAAAGTGATGAAAAAAAACAAGCTACAGCCCAGATTACTGTACCCAGTAAGGATCTCATTCAAATATGAAGGAGAAATCAAAAGCTTTACAGATAAGCAAAAGCTGAGAGAATTCAGCACCACCAAACCAGCTCTCCAACAAATGCTAAAGGATCTTCTCAAGAAAGGAAACACAGAAAGGGTGTATAAACACGAACCTAAAACAATAAAGTAAATGGCGACAGGATCATACTTATCAATAATTACCTTAAATGTAAATGGGTTAAATGCCCCAACCAAAAGACAAAGACTGGCTGAATGGACACAAAAACAAGACCCCTATTTTAGTTGTCTACAAGAGACCCACCTCAAAACAAGGGACACATACAGACTGAAGATGAAGGGCTAGAAAAATATATTCCACACAAATATAGACCAAAAGAAAGCAGGAGTAGCAATACTCATACCAGATAAAATAGACTTTAAAACAAAGGCTGTGAAAAGAGACAAAGAAGGACACTACATAATGATCAAAGGATCAATCCAAGAAGATATAACAATTATAAATATATATGCACCCAACATAGGAGCACCATAATATGTAAGCCAAATGCTAACAAGTGTGAAAGGGGAAATTAACAATAACACAGTAATAGTGGGATAATTTAATACTCCACTCACACCTATGGATAGATCAACTAAACAGAAAATTAACAAGGAAATGCAAACTTTAAATGATACAATAGACTGGTTAGACCAAATTGATATCTATAGGACATTTCACCCAAAAACAATGAATTTCACCTTTTTCTCAAGTGCTCACAGAACCTTCTTCAGGATAGATCACATCCTGGGCCATAAATCTAGCATTGGTAAATTCAAAAAATTGAAATCATTCCAAGCATCTTTTCTGACCACAATGCAGTAAGATTAGATCTCAATTACAGGAGAAAAACTACTAAAATTCCAACATACAGAGGCTGAACAACACGCTGCTGAATAACCAACAAATCACAGAAGAAGTCAAAATATGCATAGAAACAAATGAAAATGAAAACACAACAATCCGAAATCTGTAGGACACTGTAAAAGCAGTGCTAAGGGGAAGCTTCAAGCAATACAGGCATACCTCAAGAAACAAGAACAAAGTCAAATAAATAACCTTATTCTACACCTAAAGCAACTAGAAAAGGAAGAAATGAAGAACCCCAGGGTAAGTAGAAGGAAAGGAAGCTTAAATATTAGGGCAGAAATAAATGCAAAAGAAGCAAAAGAGACCATAGCAAAAACCAACAAAGCCAAAAGCTGGTTCTTTGAGAGGATAAATAAAACTGACAAACCATTAGCCAGACTCATCAAGAAACAAAGGGAGAAAAATCAAATCAATAAAATTAGAAATGAAAATGGAGAGATCACAACAGACAACACAGAAATACAAAGGATCATAAGAGACTACTATCAGCAATTATATGCCAATAAAATGGACAAGGTGGAAGAAATGGACAAATTCTTAGAAAAGTACAACCTTCCAAAACTGAACCAGGAAGAAATAGAAAATCTTAACAGACCCATCACAAGCACGGAAATTGAAATTGTAATCAGAAATCTTCCAGCAAACAAAAGCCCTGGTCCAGATGGCTTCACAGCTGAATTCTACCAAAAATTTAGAGAAGAGCTAACACCTATCCTACTCAAACTCTTCCAGAAAATTGCAGAGGAAGGTAAACTTCCAAACTCATTCTATGAGGCCATCACCCTAATACCAAAACCTGACAAAGATGCCACAAAAAAAGAAAACTACAGGTCAATATCACTGATGAACATAGATGCAAAAATCCTTAACAAAATTCTAGCAATCAGAATCCAACAACACATTAAAAAAGATCACACATCATGACCAAGTGGGCTTTATCCCAGGGATGCAAGGATTCCTCAATATCCACAAATCAATCAACGTAATACACCACATTAATAAATTGAAAAATAAAATCCATATGATTATCTCGATATATGCAGAGAAACCTTTTGACAAAATTCAAATTCCATTTATGATAAAAACCCTCCAGAAAGCAGAAATAGAAGGAACATACCTCAACATATTAAAAGCTATATATGAGAAACCCACAGCAAACATTATCTTCAATGCTGAAAAACGGAAAGCATTTCCCCTAAAGTCAGGAACAAGACAAGGGTGCCCACCCTCACCACTACTATTCAACATAGTTTTGGAAGTTTTGGCCACAGCAGAAAAAGGAATAAAAGGAATCCAAATTGGAAAAGAAGAAGTAACACTCTCATTGTTTGCAGATGACATGATCCTCTACATAGAAAACCCTAAAGACTCTACCAGAAAATTACTAGAGCTAATCAATGAATATAGTAAAGTTGCAGGATATAAAATCAACACACAGAAATCCTTTGTATTCCTATACGCTAATAATGAGAAAATAGAAAGTGAAATTAAGGAAAAATTTCCATTCACCATTGCAATGAAAAGAATAAAATATTAGGAATATATCTACCTAAAGAAACAAAAGACCTATATATAGAAAACTATAAAACATTGGTGAAAGAAATCAAAGAGGACACTAATAGATGGAGAAATATATCATGTTCATGGATCAGAAGAAACAATATAGTGAAAATGAGTATACTACCCAAAGCAATCTACAGATTCAATGCAATCCCTATCAAGCTACCAATGGTATTTTTCACAGAGCTAGAACAAATAATCTCACAGTTTGTATGGAAATCCAAAAAACCTCGAATAGCCAAAGCAATCTTGAGAAAGAAGAATGGAACTGGAGGAATCAACCTGCCTGACTTCAGGCTCTACTACAAAGCCACAGTCATCAAGACAGTATGGTATTGGCACAAAGACAGAAATATAGATCAATGGAACAAAATAGAAAGTCCAGAGATAAATCCACACACTTATGGACACTTTATCTTGGACAACGGAGGCAAGAATATACAATGGAGAAAAGACAATCTCTTTAACAAGTGGTTCTGGGAAAACTGGTCAACCACTTGTAAAAGAATGAAACTAGATCACTTTCTAACACCGTACACAAAATAAAACTCAAAATGGATTAAAGATCTAAATGTAAGACCAGAAAATATAAAACTCCTAGAGGAGAACATAGGCAAAACACTCTCTGACATAAATCACAGCAGGATCTTTTATGACCCACCTCCCAGAATATTGGAAATAAAAGCAAAAATAAACAAATAGGACTTAATTAAAATTAAAAACTTTTGCACAACACAGGAAAGTATAAGCAAGGTGAAAAGACAGCCTTCAGAATGGGAGAAAATAATAGCAAATGAAGCAACTAACAAAGAATTAATCTCAAAATATGCAAGCCACTCCTGCAACTCAATTCCAGAAAAATAAATGACCCAATCAAAATATGGGCCAGAGAATAAACAGACATTTCTCCAAAGAAGACATACAGATGGCTAACAAACACATGAAAAGATGCTCAACATCACTCATTATCAGAGAAATGCAAATCAAAACCACAATAAGGTACCATTTCACGCCAGTCAGAATGGCTGCTATCCAAAAGTCTATAAGCAATAAATACTGGATAGGGTGTGGAGAAAAGGGAACCCTCTTACACTGTTGGTGGGAATGCAAACTAGTGCAGCCACTATGGAGAACAGTGTGGAGATTTCCTAAAACCCTGGAAATAGAACTGCCATACTACCCAGCAATCCCACTTCTGGACATACACACCGAGGAAACCAGAATTGAAAGAGACATGTGTACCCCAATGTTCATTGCAGCACTGTTTATAATAGCCAGGACATGGACGCATCCTAGATGTCCATCAGCAGATAAATGGATAACAAAGCTGTGGTACATATACACAATGGAGTATTACTCAGCCATTAAAAAGAATACACTTGAATCAGTTCTAATGAGGTGGATGAAACTGGAGCCTATTATACCGAGTGAAGTAAGCCAGAAAGAAAAACACCAATACAGTATAATAACGCATATATATGGAATTTAGAAAGATGGTAATGATAACCCTGTATGTGAGACAGCAAAAGAGACACAGATGTATAGAACAAGTCTTTTGGACTCTGTGGGAAAGGGCGAGGGTGGGATGATTTGGGAGAATGGCATTGACATGTATATTATCATATGTGACACGAATCACCAGTCCAGGTTCGATACATGATACTGGATCCTCCTCGGGGCTGGTGCACTGGGCTGACCCCGAGAGATGGTATGGGGAGGGACCTGGAATGGGGGTTCAGGATGGGAAACACATGTACAAGCATGGCTGATTCATGTCAATGTATGGCAAAACCAATACAATATTGTAAAGTAATTCAGTTCAGTTCAGTTCAGTCACTCAGTCGTGTTCGGCTCTTTGTGACCCCATGAATCGCAGCATGCCAGGCCTCCTTGTCCTTCACCAATACCTGGAGTTCACTCCGACTCACAACCATTGAGTCAGTGATGCCATCCAGCCATCTCATCCTCTGTCGTCCCCTTCTCCTCCTGCCCCCAATCCCTCCCAGCATCAGAGTCTTTTCCAATGAGTCAACTCTTTGCATGAGGTGGCCAAAGTATTGGAGTTTCAGCTTTAGCATCATTCCTTCCAAACAAATCCCAGGGCTGATCTCCTTAGCCTCTGATTAAAATAAATAAATTTATATTAAAAAGTTTTTTTAAAGAAAAAAGCTAAGAAGATGAAGAGGAAGATAGTGTATAAATGTATATAAAGATGTATTCTGCTCCATGTGCTGGATCTAACAAAGATTAAAATATCAAAAGTATAAAAAAAATTAAATATGTCTTTGAGGAATCAAGAGTTTGAACTCATGATTGCATATAATGAGAAAGGAAAATACAATTTATTTTAAACTCGCCAGCACAAATGTGGATTATAAGAATATTCTTTGTCAGTTTGAAGAATTCAAATTTGACTGATCCCACTCTAGTCTGCTCCTCTGCTGTGGTAGATACCAACATGAGTGAAAACAAGTCAAATGTATTTTTTTTTAAATGAACTATTTGTTTAAATTAAATGTATAATTCAGAACTCATCAATCTTTGCCAAAGAGAAACATATTAGAGGTAGATATGTAGCCTGGCTACTTGTTACAAAACTGTAGCCTAAAATACAGATGTTTTAATATGGTCTAGCCTCTTTTTTGTTGTTGTTGTTCTTTTTTTCCCCTTACCACTTCTCATTGTTGGATCTTCTACACTAACCTCTTTTGAGGGTCACTACTAAAACTCAGCAGTGGCCACAGGACTGGAAAACGTCAGTTTTCATTCCAATCTCAAAAAAAAGGCAATGCCAAAGAATGCTCAAACTACCCCACAATTGCACTCATCTCACATGCTAGGAAATTAATGCTCAAAATTCTCCAAGCCAGGCTTCAGCAATACGTGAACCATGGACTTCCAGATGTTCAAGCTGGTTTTAGAAAAGGCGGAGGAACCAGACATCAAATTGCCAACATCTGCTGGATCATGGAAAAAGCAAGAGAGTTCCAGAAAAACATCTATTTCTGCTTTATTGACTATGCAAAAGCCTTTGACTGTGTGTATCACAATCAACTGTGGAAAATTCTGAAAGAGATGGGAACACCAGACCACCTTACCTGCCTCTTGAGAAGTCTGTATGCAAGTCAGGAAGCAGCAGTTAGAACTGGACATGGAACAACTGACTGGTTCCAAATAGGAAAAGGAGTATGTCAAGGCTGTATATTGTCATTCTGCTTATTTAACTTTTATGCAGAGTACATCATGAGAAACGCTGGGCTGGAAGAAGCACAAGCTGGAATCAAGTTTGCTAGGAGAAATATCAGTCACCTCAGATATGCAGATGACACCACCCTTATGGCAGAAAGTGAAGAGGAACTAAAAAGCCTCTTGATGAAAGTGAAAGTGGAGAGTGAAACAGTTGGCCTAAAGCTCAACATTCAGAAAACGAAGATCATGGCATCTGGTGCCATCACTTCATGGCAAATAGATGGGGAAACAGTGGAGAGTGTCAGACTTTATTTTGAGGGGCTCCAAAATCACTGCAGATGGTGATTTCAGCCATGAAATTACAAGATACTTACTCCTTGGAAGAAAAGTTTTGACCAACCTAGATAGTATATTCAAAAGCAGAGACATTACTTTGCCGACTAAGGTCCGTCTAGTCAAGGCTATGGTTTTTCCTGTGGTCATGTATGGATGTGAGGGTTGGACTGTGAAGAAGGCTGAGCGCTGAAGAATTGATGCTTTTGAACTGTGGTGTTGGAGAAGACTCTTGAGAGTCCCTTGGACTGCAAGGAGATCCAACCAGTCCATTCTGAAGGAGATCAGCCCTGGGATTTTATTGGAAGGAATGATGCTAAAGCTGAAACTCCAATACTTTGGCCACCTCGTGCAAAGAGTTGACTCATTGGAAAAGACTCTGATGCTGGGAGGGATTGGGGACAGGAAGAGAAGGGGACGACCGAGGATGAGATGGCTGGATGGCATCACTGACTCAATGGACGTGAGCCTGAGTGAACTCCGGGAGTTGGTGATGGACAGGGAGGCCTGGCGTGCTGCAATTCATGGGGTCACAAAGAGTTGGACACGACTGAGTGACTGAACTGAACTGATCTCCTACTAAACCTTGTATTTCTGAGATGAGATGATGAGCTTGTTTCCATGGAGATGTAAATTCCAGATAAGCATTACCTAATCTCATAAATTTTTGCATATTAACGGGGCAAAAGGCTTGGATCAAAAATAAGGAAAGAGACTTGCAAACGTATGGCCAGCTAAAAAACTCTTTCTTCAAAAAAATATATATATACATTATTCAATAATGTGTATGTGTACATTATGTGTACTTAGATGTTGACTTGTGCTGGGTTCCTTCCAAGTGCCTCTACAAGGGTTGAGAGCCAGCGAGTGCTGTTTATATTTAAATTCATTCCATCTGTTCTGAGGCTCCTAGAATGGGCTATGTAAATCATGATACATATAGAGCTTAGCCAACAAAATAAATGTGAACTGTACAAGAATAACTATTTGGGAAATAGCAATTAAAGAAAAAAATCCAATTCAAACTATCCAAAACAAAATAGTACCTAGTAAGAAATATAAATGAAAATAAATTTATAAAATCCATATGATGAAATTATAAAACCTTTTGAGGAACATAGGAAATGTCAATAAAGGTGAAAACTTGTTGGAATAATTATTGCTACCACTTTACTCAGGAACTAATAAAGACAGAATAATCGTAAGTTGATAAAATGACTGAGTTACTTTTTTTTTTTTTTTTACTTTACAATTCTGTATTGGTTTTGCCATACATTGACATGAATCCACCACAGGTGTACATGCGTTCCCAAACATGAACCCCCCTCCCACCCCCCTTCCCACAACATCTCTCTGGGTCATCCCCATGTACCAGCCCCAAGCGTGCCGTATCCTGCATTGGTCATAGACTGGCAATTCGATTCTTACATGATATTATACATGTTTCAATGCCATTCTCCCAAATCATCTCACCCTCTCCCTCTCCCTCTCCCTCTGAGTCCAAAAGTCCGCTATACACATCTGTGTCTTTTTTGCTGTCCTGCATACAGGGTCATCATTGCCATCTTTCTAAATTCCATATATAAAGATGGGCAGTAAGTCTTGGACTTGCCCAACAAAACAGGCTTGAATTTGACATTTGATTTGTATTACTTTCATAGTATTTTGTATTTGCATAGTAATTTGTATTACTTGCATAGTAAATAAATTTATTGAAAAATTAGAGAGACAAAAGTATTAATATAATTTGCTATCATATATATTCAACTCTTTGACCCAGTCTTCAAAAAAATTTCAAGTTCATGATGTTTAAAAGGTATACTGCTAAATACAAGAGAAGTCAAATATTTCCACTTAACTTGGTCACATACAACATTTCTCTTGGTCACATAGAATAACAGACTGGTTCAAAATTGGGAAAGCAATATGACAAGGCTGTATATTGTCACCTTGCTTGTTTAACTTATGTGCAGACAACATTAAGTGAAATGCCAGTCTGGATAAATCACAAGCTGGAATCAAGATTGAAGGGAGAAATATCAATAACCTCAGATATGCAGATGATACCACCCTAATAGCAGAAAGTGAAGGGGAACTAACTAAAGAGCCTTTTGATGAAGGTGAAAGAGCAAAGTGAAAAACCTGGGTTGCAATTCAACATTCAAAAAACTAAGATCATGGCATCTAGTCTTATCCCTTCATGGCAAATAGAGAGGAAACAATGGAAAAAATTACAGACTATTTTTGGGGGACTCCAAAATCACTGCAGATGGTGACTGCAGTCATGGAATTAAAAGATCCTCACTTCTTGAAAGAAAAGCTATGACAAACCTAGACAGCATATTAAAAAGTAGAGACATCACTTCCAACAAAGGTCCATATAGTCAAAGCTGTGGTTTTTCCAGCAGTCATGTATGAATGTTAGAGATGGACCATAAAGAAGGCTGAATGTCAAAGAATTGATGCTTTCAAACTGTGGCTCTGGAGAAGACTCTTGAGAGTCCCCTGGACAGCAAGGAGAGCAAATCTCTCAATTCTAAAGGAAATCAACCCTGAATATTCATTGGAAGGACTGGTGCTGAAACTGAAGCTTCAAAACTTTGGCCACCTGATGTGAAGAGTTGACTCACTGGAAAAGATCATGATGCTGGGAAAGTTTGAGGGCATGAGGAGAAGAGGTGAAAAAGAATGAGATGGTTGGATGGCATCACTGACTCAATGGATATTATGATTTTGAGCAAACTCTCGATGATAGTGAAGGACAGTGAAGCCTGGTGTGTTGACGTTCATAGGGTCACAAAGAGCTGGACACAACTATGTGACTGAACATATAAACAAAATTTCATGGAATTATGATATAGTGTTACAGATCTTGAGGTTGGAAGGTTTCCTTAGAATTAAGCCAAAACACTGAAAATTCCTGATAAAGTTAAGATATATTGGTTTCAGGAGGAGCAAGGGAACTTGTAAATATATCATGGATATTTACATGGAAAAAATCATGCAGGTGTGGCTGTAATGAAATTCTACATTATAGAGTAGCTACTTACAGATAGCCATTGGTTAAAATGAGTGAAATTTGAAATGACAATCACTTAGGAATAATTCCAAGCATGAAGTGTATCTTTTTCAATATTGTATGGTAATTGCTATCACTTCAGTTTGATTCTATTAATGGTCTGGCTAGTTTAGCTAGTCTAGAGTGAATCTAAATCTAATCTAGTCCAGAATTAGCTTTACCACAGGAAGTACTTATACATTTTGCTTAAACAAGTTTGAGTTGTGTTTCTGACACTTGGATCAAAAGTATAATTAATTACCTACTTTGTTCAAAAATATCTTTTGTGATTTTCATTGGAATGGACTGAATGTACCTTCTCAAAATTCCTATGTTGAAACTTATTTCCAAATTATGGCATTAGGATGTGGGGCCTTTGGACATGATTAGGTCATGAAAGTGGAGCCCTCCTGAATAAGACTAGTGTTCTTATAAAAGGGACTCCAGAGAGCTCTCTTACTGTCACTCAGGCACATATGTGGACACAGTGAGAAGATGGTGGTGGAAAGGTTCTTCTACGTATGGGAAGAGGTTCCTCACTAGAATTTGACCATGCTGACACCCTGATCTTAGATTTCCAGCCTCCAGAGATATGAGAAGTAAATTTTTGTTTTTTATGAAAAAAAAAAAAGAATATAAATTGGAATGGCAACCTACTTCAGTGTTCTTGCCTGGAGAATCCCAGGGACAGGGGAGCCTGTTGGGCTGCCATCTATGGGGTCTCACAGAGTCGGACATGACTGGAGCGACTTAGCAGCAGCAGCAGCAGCAATATATATGACGCTACATTTAAGTTACATCAAGAGAAATCTATGGGAGATGGCATGGTGTTGCAGAAAATCCAGGCAGGGGAGACAAGGTGAATGATTTTAGGTATATGTCACTATTTACTAACATTGCTACATATATTGTAACTAAATGTCATAAAGCTTGTTTCCCTGTTTCTGTTTCTTAAAAATGAATTAGTTGGTTTTAAATATTTTTATATCTCTTTAGTTTATACTGTAAATCAAATCAGATCATATATATATGTATGACATGCAGTTCAGTCACTCAGTCGTGTCTGACTCTTTGCGACCTCATGAACTGCAGCACACCAGGCCTCGCTGTCCATCACCAACTCCCAGAGTTTACCCAAGCTCACGTCCATTGAGTAGGTAATGCCATCCAACCATCTCATCTTCTGAATTCTATGTAAATTGAAAGTGTTCTTAGTGATTATCCTCCCTAGTACTCAATTCTTTTCAAAACTTCATGTTCCCCAAAGAGGACAATCAAATGGAATGCTGTGATCAAATGGAGCACATCATTCCGAAGAGCCAAGGTGATAAAGCAGCCAGCTCATAGTTAGAAAGGAAAGGCTATTATGTTTTCTTTCCATTGCTTCCTCTCACCTGTCACCTTAGCTGCTTATGTAATACTTGAGTGAGAAAAATAGTCCATTACAATTCAAAATGGTTATTCCAGCCTTTCATAGCAATACCACAGGCATCAATAGGATGCAATGGAAACGCTGTAGGACTAAGAGGTAGGCATTCTGGCATTAATCTTTATTAGCATAATAGCTTAGGTTCTTCGTCTTTAAATTAGACTTAGATTGGATCTATCTAGTTCTAATATGCTGACTCTGAAAAAATTCACAAGATACACGTCTATCAAGTAAAAGGTATCCTGAGTATTCTTTGGCCAGAAATGTGGCACTTGCTTACATAAAATTTGTTTTTCACCTCTAGGTAACTACAAATACATCACATCTTCTCATTATCAGCCTAGAAATGTCAATGTCTTGAATGCATTTATGGCACTATAGACTTCTTTGTAGCACCAAATACATAGGAATGAGAAGAAAACTCAGAAATGTATGATGCTAAATGGATGCTCTCATTTTACACACCGTGTTTCATTTTTCTCATGTAATTTCTATGATGACAAAGCAAGAATAGAAAAGATCTTGAGACGGGTAAGAGATATGATTACCGTAAAGCAATTTCCTAACAGAGGAGTTTCAGAGAACCAGAACTGTTTAATATGAAAAGAAGATGATACCAAGGAAGATAATAAAGCAACAGTAATGATGAATGGCGTACAAGAGGGTAAGTGCTTCAGACTGACCTATTTTATATATTACAAAATAGATAAAAAGGGTCATCACCAAAGCCCCATTCCTAAACACCATTATAACAAATAGCATTTAGAGACTGTTCATTGAAATTGACCCTCATATAGAGTTCTTATAACATGTACTAGAGTAAAAGAACATTTGATAAAATCAGAGAGCTAGCAAATTGAAAACTGATTAAAGCCTTTTTTTTTCCCCCTGAATGAGGAAGGATAATGAACATGCAGATTGCCAGTAATTTTTTGTTTGTTTGTTTGTTTTGAAATTTAAATCATATCTTCTTTATCTGTTTCTCTGCTGATGGGCACTTAGGTTGCTTCCATGACCTGGCTATTATAAATAGGGCTGCAATGAACATCAGGGTGCTTTACATGTGGAATCTAGAAAAATGGTATCCAATTTGGTGATCTAATTTGCAAAACAGAAACAGAGACATAGACATAGAGAACAAATGTATGGCCATGAAGGGAGGGAAGGGAGGTGATGGGATGAATTGGGACATTGGGGTTGACATATATACACTCTTGATACTACTCATGGACAGAGGAGCCTGGCTGGCTGTAGTGTACAGGGTCTCACAGAGATGGACATGACTGAAGAGACTTAGCATGCATGCCTAAGAGAGATAACTGGTGAGAACCTGCTGTATAGCTCAGGGAATTCTACTCAATTCTCTGTGGTGACCTAAATGGGAAGGAAATCCAAAAAAGAGGAGCTATATGTATAGATGGGTGATTCACTTTGCTGTACAGTAGAAATGAACACAACATTATAAAGCAAATATATCCCCCCCTAAATTATTATTTTTTTTTTAAGAAAAAGAATAAACTTAAATCACATTTTTGAGCTTATGGTTTCTGTGGAGTAGTGGTCTGCTGCTTTGGATTTCTCATCAGGCTGCATTCAGGGGATAGGCCAGGGTTGTGGTCTATTCTCAAGGACGGAATGGGGAAGGAACTGTTTCCAAACACATGTGGTGGTTGGCAAAATACATTCTGTGCAATTATAAGGCTAAGGATTTCAGTTTCTGGCTGGCCATTGGCTGGATGCTGCCCTCCATTTCCAGTCGGTTGTAGACCAGAGACTGTCTTCAGTTGTATGTTCTGATGGCCTCCCCAACCCGGCTGCTTGCTACAGGAAGGACAGCAAGGGAGAGAGTCTGCTAGCAAGGTGGACACGACAATCTTATGTCATGTAATCACAGACTTGAAATCTTGTTTCCATTACATATTCTAGTTTTGCAAACAAAGATCCATCACTAGATGGATCAAAGCTATGGTTTCTTCAGTAGTCATGTAGGGATGTTCATGTTGGACCCACAAAGAAGGCTGAGCACCAACAACTGATGCTTTATGGTGCTGGAAAAGACTCTTGAGAGTCCCTTGGACAGCAAGGAGATTAAACCAGCCAGTCCTAAAGGAAATCTAGCCTGACTATTCATTGGAAGGATTGCTGCTAAAGCTGAAGCTCCAATACTTTGGCCATCTGATGTGAAGAGCTGACTCATTGGAAAATACCCTGATGCTGGGGAAGATTGAAGGCAAAATGAGAAGAGGGTGGCAGAGGATGAGATGGTAAGATAGCATCCCCAACTAAACAGACGTGAATTTGAACAAACTCCGGGAGATAGTAAAGGACAGGTAAGCCTGGTGTGCTGCCATTTATGAGGTTGGATCATAAAGAGTCAGACACAACTGAGTTACTGAACAACAGGAACAACAAATATTCTAAAACAAGTCACAGGCCCAGGTTGCTCGCTAGGGAAGGAGATGCTGCCGAATGGGAATGCCAGGAGGCAGGGATCCTTGGAGCATCTTAGAATCTGCTGGTTATTGCCCACCTTCTAGCTCCCAATGCTTCACATGCTCCCACGTGTCCTCCCCCACCACCGCAGAAGACAGTCACCCCCGACCAAGAGGAACCGCATGTCTCATCCATCACAGCATTTGTTTAGAGTCCAGCATCTCATCATCCAAATCAGAAACTTCAGTCTGGGTAAAATTCCTCTACAGTCATCAATCTTTAAAACTAGAGAAACAACTTATCTACCCCTCACCCCTGCAAGCTACAACTGTAGAATATAGAGATTTCTGGTAAAATTTCATGGAGGTGAAGGCGTAGAGAGACTTGCAGAGAAGGGATGAGGTAAATGAGAAACAGCAAAAGATGCAGACATTGTAAAATGAAAAAAACATACATAGACAAAATATTATCATATACAAAATATTGTATAGTCAAAACATATATAAAATATGAGCAACCAATTACCAGTTGACAATCAACTCATGATGGCAGGTTCAAGAAGCATCTTAAGCATTCACCTTAGGAGAGCCCACTAAAGCATGACACTCTGTTTAGTTTTGTGATGGCTTCACGTCCTTTATCAGAAGACTTAGAAAGCTTTCCAAATAAAAGGTAATTTTATTTGGTAATTTTATTCCAACTTTAACATAAAGATACATTTTCTGATTTGGCATCATATGCTCTATACCTAGAAACACAAAATATTCATGCCTAGTGGATCTGACTCTTCAATACAGCAAAATTTCTTAACCGGACCCTAGTTATCAAAGGCAAAAATCTTTTTTTGAGAAACTAGGTCTCCTCATGTCAAAAAAGCTGTAGCTCTTAGTTCACACCTTAATGCACCCAAATAAACAAAATCAAGGCTTAGTAAAGTCGACATTGTTATAGTCAGAAAAGTGAAATGGCAGGCTTTCTATGCCATAATTAACAGAGCCATCACTTGAGGTTTACAGTGGAACACAAAAGTGCCATTTACAATTTGAAACAAAGAACCATTAGCTTTCTGCCTTCTTTATTGCATTATTGATTTACAATTATTTCCTTTCATTTAATTCAGCCAAACCTGCATGCCTAACAATTTTTTATCCTTTAAAATGGTGGTTACTGATTTTGCTTCCAAACAGTGCCCTCCCAACCCTCTTTTCTCACTGTCAGCTTCTCAATTTGTTTCATTAATAACAACTTTCATTTTCCTTAATGATGCTTTTGGCATACTTACTTGCAGGCACCTCTGACCACACCACAATAACATTTTGCAGGTCTGTCAGTTTAAGACTGTATCACTGGAAACAATGACTATCGAACCCACCAATGTTTGAAAGCATTTGTCACATTTATTCTGACTTCTGCTTTAAGCTATGCCCTGCTTGCTGTCATTTGAAGATAAATGAGAATGAATGGAACATTATCTCTTTCTCTTCTCTGGCCCATATCTCAACCCATCAAACTACAACATTTTAATTTTAATCATAGAATCTTTATTAGTAGTGGCAAAATGACTTTGACAAAACAAAAATACTCAGATGAATCTAATTTACCAACTTCAATCTCAACACTTTCTGCCTTTCTCTAGGGTGTCTTACTACAATTAGTAATTAGCACAAGAATCAGTTCAAGAAGCCTGAGTTTTGGGCAAACAATTACATTGGTAATGTCAATTTACTTAGAGCCTTTGCTACTTGTGTTCTCTGTGCGAAAGACTATTAGAAGAATGTGTGCATATTTTATAAACCTGAGTGATATTATTCCTATTCATTAGCTACAACTCAAAATAATAGGATTTTGGTGTCATCAATTACAGTGAAGCATTCATATATATACACACATACCTTTCCCCCAACACATACACACATCCATCTGTGTGGGTCTGACCTCAAGTTTGCTTCCACCAGGAATTATTTTTAAATACTAATATAACTCAAATAACCCTCACAACTTCTGCATAGACATACAACTTTGATAGAGCCTCTAATAAGAGCATTTTGTCCAGTTGTTTAAACTGTGATGCCATTTAAGCCAAGATCAACATTAATAAGAGAAATTTTAAATGTTGGTGATTAATCAAATCTCTGCTTATGATTTGAAATGATGACCCTTCTGACTCATACAGAAGTGTGAGCTTCCAAGTTGCTTAATAATCTTACAAGAGATACTTAGCTAAAAGGGGACTGCCTTGTTTTTTCTTCTTAATATAATTAATTATACAAATTATATTTTTTCTCCAGAGATTCTAATTTTGGTTATAACATTTTGGAACTTGGTTGCAAAGGGTATAAGGTATTTGATGTGATTATTATTATATTAGGGGAACATTTGTGTTTGAACCTTGACAGAAACAAGATTAATGAATAAGGAAGGTAAATGTTCACTTCAGTAGCTCAGTTGTACCTGACTCTTTGTGACCCCATGGACTGTTGCATGCAAGGCTCCCCTGTTCATCACCAATTCCCAGAGCTTGCTCAAACTCATGTCATTCAAGTAGGTGATGCCATCCAACCATCCCATCCTCTGTTGTCCCCTTCTCCTCTCGCCTTCAATCTTTCCCAACATCAGGGTCTTTTTCAATGAATCAGGTAAATGTTCAAGCTTGGTTAATTCATCATTCAATTTTAGGGTAATAAGATATGTTGTCATGTGTCTTGTAAATAAATTCTGAAGGTAACTCTGGAACTAGAGTTCCAGAATTATTTTGTAAAGTGAGATAAAGCCATGTTCTTTAAAGCAGTGGCTTACAAACAAGTTTCTGTTGCAACATGCATTGGACAGATATTGCTGTTTTAGAAAACTGATTAACATATTTTGTAAGCGTCTTCATTCTGAGTTTTCTTTTTGTTCAAAGAATAAAATTTTATCAAGATTCTAAGCAGGTAAGGAGGGGCTTCCCAGGTAACACTAGTGGTAAAGGACCTGCCTGCAAACGCAGATGTAACAGATGCAGTTTGGATGCATGGGTTGGGCAGATCCCCTGGAGGAGGAAATGGCAACCCACTCCAGTATTCATGCTGGGAAAATTCCATGGACAGAGGAGCCTGGTGGGCTAAAATCCACGGGGTTGCAAAGAGTCGGATATGACTGAAGCAACTTAGCATGCATCTATGCAAGCAGGTAAGGACAAACCTAAACATATCTATTTCATGAAAGTCAAATCTTATCCATTATCTTTACTTACTACTTCATTCTATGAGTTTACATTTCATGCAAAGATGGACTCAATAAAGGACAGAAATGGTATGGACCTAACAGAAGCAGAAGATATTAAGAAGAGGTGGAAGAATACACAGAAGAACTGTACAAAGAAGATCTTCATGACCCAGATAATCACAATGGTGTGATCACTCACCTAGAGCCAGACATCCTGGAATGTGAAGTCAAGAGGGCCTTAGGAAGCATCACTATGAACAAAGCTAGTGGAGGTGATGGAATTCCAGTTGACCTATTTCAATTCCTGAAAGATGATGTTGTGAAAGTGCTGCATTCAATATGTCAGCAAATTTTGAAAACTCAGTAGTGGCCACAGAAATGGAAAAGGTCAGTTTTCATTCCAATGCCAAAGAATGCTCAAACTATCGTACAATTGCATTCATCTCACACGCTAGTAAAGTAATGCTCAAAACGCTCCAAGCCAGGCTTCAGCAATAGGTGAACTGTGAACTTCCAGATGTTCAAGCTGGTTTTGGAAAAGGCAGAGGAACCAGAGATCAAATTGCCAACATCCGCTGGATCATGGAAAAAGCAAGAGAGTTCCAGAAAAAAAAACTATTTCTGCTTTATTGACTATGCCAAAGCCTTTGACTGTGTGGATCACAATAAACTGTGGAAAATTTTGAAAGAGATGGGCTTACCCGACCACCTGACCTGTCTCTTGAGAAACCTATATGCAGGTCAGGAAGCAACAGTTAGAACTGGACATGGAACAACAGACTGGTTCCAAATAGGAAAAGGAGTACGTCAAGGCTGTATATTGTCACCCTGCTTATTTAATTTATATGCAGAGTACATTATGGGAAACATGGGGCTGGAGGAAGCACAAGCTGGAATCAAGACTGCTGGGAGAAATATCAATCACCTCAGATATGCAGATGACACCACCCTTATGGCAGAAAGTGAAGAGGAACTAAAGAGCTTCTGGATGAAAGTGAAAGAGGAGAGTGGAAAAGTTGGCTTAAAGCTCAACATTCAGAAAACGAAGATCATGGCATCTGGTGCCATCACTTCATGGGAAATAGATGGGGAAACAGTGGAAACAGTGGCTGACTTAATTTTTCTGGGCTCCAAAATCATTGCAGATGGTGACTGCAGCCATGAAATTAAAAGACATTTACTCCTTGGAAGGAAAGTTATGACCAACCTAGATAGCATATTCAAAAGCAGAGACATTACTTTGCCAACAAAGGTCTGTCTAGCCAAGGCTATGATTTTGCCAACGGTCATATATGGATGTGAGAGCTGGACTATAAAGAAAGCTGAGCACGAAGAATTGATGCTTTTGAACTGTGGTGTTGGAGAAGACTCTTGAGAATCCCTTGGACTGCAAGGAGATCCAACCAGTACATCCTAAAGGAGATCAGTCCTGGATGTTCATTGGAAGGACTGATGTTGAAGCTGAAACTTCAAAACTTTGGCCACCTGATGCGAAGAGTTGACTCATTGGAAAAGATTCTGATATTGGGAAGGATTGGGGGCAGGAGGAGAAGGGGATGACAGAGGATGAGATGGTTGGATGGCATCACCGACTCAATGGATATGGGTTTGAGTGGATTCAGGGAATTGGTGATGGACAGGGAGGCCTGGCGTGCTGTGGTTCATAGGGTCACGGAGAGTTGGACATGTCTGAGCAACTGAACTGATCTGAACCCTAGAGAAAGTTGAAGAGTTGAATCCTCTTATAAACCAGAAGGGACCAAGGAAACAGGTGCCTTCTCTAATAAAATTCTGCCCTACCTCTCTCATCAGATAGATGTGTTACTCAAATATGATACTCAATCAGGAAAGAGCATGGGAAAGCAGAAAGAACGTACTCAATATGAGGTAGTGACCAAATGACTTAGATTTTTTTTCTGCCGTAATCAACCCACTGATATTAGTAACATTTTTGAGCACCATTTTAAATGAGGTTCATTGATATCTCACAATCATTCCCATTCTGCCTCTTTCTTGTTCTCATTTTGATTACTTGTGGATTATTTTCATTATATGTGTGCTGATTTTAAATAAAGTGAAAAGTGAATTAATTTGAAATATTTGGTCTATAACTGTGCATGCTGCAATCTGTTCCATACGACAGCTATAGTGAACATTCCATAACAAAAGACCCTTGGGCAGTGCCTAATACATCACTGATCTTTAAGATAAAAGAGGGCATAAAACAGTGTATTTTAAGGTTTAGTAAGTGTTTTTGAGCTAATAAATTTCAAAAGAAGAAACAAAGATGGAGAGAGAAGAAGTATGGGAAGAAGAAAAAAGAAGGAAAAAAGGAAAGAGAGGGGGAGGAAGACAAGTTGAATGAGATGAAAAAAATGAAGGTTACCTTCAGCTTGCAGGGAAAAGAACATTTTAAAAATACCTGCAAAGTTTCAAAATGATAAGGGTCTGCCCATTAATTGCCATGATAATGTATTTGTAGACTTAGAATTTAGTGACATCAGCTACAATTTTATAATTATCTCAGAGCTATACAATCTATGTTGTTATGCTAATTAACACATTTCTGTCTGAATAAGATAAGAGATGGTGCCCAGGAATGAATACAAGCCTATGATTCAGAGGCTGAAGAACTCTGCTAATGTCAAGCAAGATTTATGAGTAATAACAAAAACTAGGTGTGAATTTCAGCTTCCTCATGTTCTGGTAGTTACAGCATGTCCTTCAACTTTTAAATTTTTAGTCTCATAGTTTGCAAGATCTTTTTACTAGCTTCCAATATCATAAATTGGCAGTTAATTTATTTAATACATTATTTAACAGTTCTCTTTTACCTTAAGAGAAGTGATATCACTAAAGGGTATTATAAGAGATATTATGGCTATCTCTGAAGTAATATTTCTTGGTACAGGCTATGAGAGAAATAATCCCTAATCACCATGCCCTCTTTTTCATAATACACAATTTAAAGTGTTTTCTTAAGAATAGTAGTGGTACATGGGTTCTCAGTCGAGTCTGACTCTTTGTGACCCTGTGGACTGTAGCCTGCCAGGCTCCTCTGTCAATGGGATTTTCCAGGCAAGAATACTGGAATGGGTTGCCATTTCTTCCTCCAAGGGATTTTCCCAACATAGGGATCGAAACCCAGCCACTTATATCTCCTGAATGGGCACAGGGATTCTTTAACACCACCTGATTTTCTTGTCACTATACAATTAGGGGAAAAAAAATTGATTTGCACACTGGACACAGATGCCTGCAGACAATCTTCACTGGAAGCTCCAAGATTATATCCACTAACCTTTGGTGGGATGGAGGAAAGTGATGTCTTCTCAAATGACTCAGAACAATAAAATTTCAGCACTTCCTGGGAAAAGAGCTTCAAATTTATTGAGATATTTGTTGTCTAATCCCCAATGATTTATCAGGTTCTATCCAAAATTGACTGGTACCTCTAGGAAAATGCAAATTTCACCTCAATCCCATGCAAATCTCATCATCAGGCATTGTCAGCCTATCATTTCCCTGTGTAGAGGAGATGAGCAGTGGATACAGGCGAGGAAAATGTAAGTTAAGAAACTCCTACTGAAATAAAAACTGTTATTTTTTTCATTCTTACCAAATCCAGTGACCCTTTTCCAAATTATACAAGGAAGCTATTGTCCTTTCTTCTTTCATATTATTTTTTTGTAAAATGTTCATTGATTTCTGGATATAAACTTGCATGAAGGATAAGGGACCAAACTGATGGGTTCTAGAAGTTGGGATGGCTTTAATTGTGAGTTTTGGTCTCTTTCTCCATGACAAATTGAATTATTAGTCTCAAATATTCATGTCTCTGGAATTGTTTGATACATTCACAGCTGTGTCATAGCCTCACAATGTGCTGAATAAACTTTATGATTGTTGACTTTGCGTTTGGCTTTGTGATTACTTTAGCCAACGGGATGCTATTGGAAATGACTTAAGCATATGTTTAAAATGTGTGTGTACATCTGGGCTTGCCCTCTTTGCTTCTGCCACCATCATGAGAACAAAATACTTCAAGTAGCCACAGTCTGTGGTCTTGATAAAGAGATTTGAGGTTCAGAGCCACCATGCCTGATGCTTATAAACCTGAAATCTGAATCAGACATATTCCAGTCAATAAGCAGATATATAAATGAGGTACAAATGTATAGTTTATGCCTCTGAGGTTCCTTCTGCCCTGAATAGAAGTACTGACCAAAACCTTTGTGAAAGTGGAATAAATGTGTGTGACCTGGTAGCATTTGTGTAGGTAGCAAGGATCAACATAAAATCATGTGGAATTAGTTTTCTTCCCCTACCTTAAAAAAAAAAAATCTGTAATCAGCAAACAGTTTTAAGTCAAAACTGGAGCACGCATAATGGAAATGTAACCCTGAATCAAGGTTCCTCAGTTCTTCCTTGAACTGGGATGGCCCTATTTGTTCTCTTATACAGACACTTTGTATTGTCATTGCTGGCAGGAAAGTAGGCAGAAAATAGGAGGCTCTTTACTACAGATAAAAAGAAAGAGGCTTTGACTTGGTGTTGAAGGGTCTTGTCTCTATACCTCAGTCTTGGGTGCCAGCATGGAAACTAAGAAACAAAGCCATACCCTTCCATATTTCTTAATATTCTAAAGTATTAAAAATTATTTTCCCTGAATGGCAAAATCTTTTGCCAGAAATTGCTGTCAGTGTTGAAAGGGGCAAGAGGGAAAAGAGGGATAAACAGAGTGAGAAAGATCTCTGACTACTCTTGTTGTTGAGTTTGCAGTCTTTTTGTTAATTACCCAGATGGATATCCCACTGTCCACTTTTGTCCTTCGTACTTGCTGACATCAAGCTAGAAGACTCTCTGCAATTGAATGGGAAAGAAATGTTCTTACCTAAATTGAAACCTTCTTCATCGCAGGGCAGTTTTCTCTGTTCTGGCTTACCCATCAGTGTGATCTCATCTTCTTGTCTATTTACAGAATTACTCAAAATGCCCAAACTGTTAAAGGTACACACTCTGATACTGATCGCTGTTGTGGATTAACTCCTCCTTTACTGCCATACTGGCTTGTCAGTGTAAATGGAAGGGATATAAGAGGATATACTCAATCTGCCACCTTGATCCAGAAGTCAGTTTGGGAACTTACAAAAATTTCATTAGAGGCACATAATTTAAACTTTTACTTACAAAACAAAACAAAAATAAGAATCTCCTTCCACAGGGATTAAAATGATTTGAACATGAAGTCCAAACCAGGTTTATTTTTTTTTTTCCCAAATGACCTCAGTATAATTTCTTTACATTTGAGATTTAAAAGAAGGAATGAGTGGAGTGTGGGGAAAATGGCACAATACAGCAGCCAGCCGAGTACACAGTGCTCTTCCTGTTGAAGGAAAGGGACTGGTATATTTAAATGATCTCGTATCATGCAAAACAAGATATATTATCATGCTTTGGATGTGTTATCTTATTCATTCCTCACAAACTATGAGACAAGTAACCCTATTTCCATTTTATAAATGAGAAAATTTAGTAGAAGTGTTATAAATTGCAAAAGTTGACACAACCACACTATGAAAGAATTTAGATTTCATCGCAAAGTCCACAGTTTATCCAAAGATTGCTTCCTCATGAACAACTCTTACATGCGTGATGCCCTACTTTCCTTCTAAATATATTCAAGCCAGCTAGCTATGTATTCAACTTTAATTAAGCAAATTAACATTGCTTTCTCTTCCTTTCTTATAGAGTTCCTTTCACTTCTGGCTTAGTAGGTCATTGGATGATGATGCTCTAAGATCTGTAGTGTTGCCTGTGTCTGAAGATAAAATGAGACCTCAGTACTTGCTCTAAGTGTTTAAGTTCTCAATACTATCATGCTATAAAAATATTATGACAATCAAATATGAGCAAAGCTACCCAGGGTGCCATACATATTAGAGGTTAACTTCAGTGAGCGGTTCCCAACCCCTAGGGTTGTTAGGAACCTGACCACCTAGCGACGTAAGTGGCAGGCTGGCAAGAAAAGGTTCATCTGCTGCTCCCCATCACTCGCATTTCCACCTGAAGCATCCTTCCACCCCATCTATGGACAAATTGTCTTCTATAAAACCGGTCACTGGTACTAAAAACATTGGGGACTGCAGGCTTAAGTGATATCCCTGCTGCTGTTAGGAATGGAATTAATGAGTATAGATATACATTTTCCCATCATTTTTTGCCCTGATTTTATTTCATGAGATGGACGGCTCATTTCATCTGCCTTCAATCAGAGCTTCTCTAGCATTTTTATCAAAATAGCTTATGGTCTTATAATGTTTCTCATTTCAAATCTCCCATGAGCTTCCCTGGTGGGTCAGCAGTAAAGAATCAGCCTGTAATGCAGAAGATACAGGTTTGATACCTTGGTTGGGAAGATCCCTGGAGAAGGAAGTGTATTTTCCACTCCAATATTCTTGCCTGGGAAATTCCATGGACAGAGGAGCCTGGTGGGTCACAAAGAGCTGGACATGACTTAGTGGCTAAACAGCAATAGCAACAACAAATATAAGATACTTATTTAGGGTATACATAAAAATTGATACAATATTGTAAATCAATTATACTTCAAGAATATATATATATATATATATATATATATATATATTTGAAAAAGATACCTATTTAGGCACAAAACAAATCATAGGTTCATGGGTTAGGGGGTTCATGACTAAGAAAAGGAAAGGAATGAAGTTTGGAATTTTAGACCATTCTTTCATTGTTTAAAATCTATAGCTATACATAATTCAGGCTAGGAAGGGAACTTAAAAAAAAAAAATTCCGTTGTTACAACTACAATGCTTATTTCAGGTAAGGTATGATCTGTCAATTAGTTTAGTCTCTCGTCACTGATATCTAGTTTGTTCCATCCAAAATGTCCATGGTCCATTACACACCAATATCTAAAGTACTTTCAGCTTCCCCCTCTCCTAATTTACATGCATTCCAGGTTTAGTACAATAAAAATGCAAGGTCATATTTCAATAACAATTTTTTCAACATGTCCTTCATGTCTCCCTCTCTTTTTTTAATTGGTATACTCAATGAGATTTCTAAAATAAGTTTACTGCTCTATACTTTAGATCTACTTATGGAATTCAGCTGCCACTTATCAATTTAAGTTTCAGCTCATAAAAACTACATCCTTTGTTGAGACCATGTTAAATATTAGCATAGAAAACACAATTGTTTTGAGCAAGATGATATAAACAGGTATGCTAATCAGTACACTAACAAGTCTTTTCAGTGATCACTTACAGAGTCAGATATTCTCCAAGGTGATAAAGAATATGCAACAGCCATTCTCTAGGTTTGGGGGATACACAATCCAATTCCTTCAAGGGTTGGAGCATAAACTAATAGGCATGACAATAGACGCACACACAAAATGTTATATTAGCACTAAAATGGGATATACTATTAACCATGAAGAGGCAATAGAAAAGGTTGGACCAAAAGAGATTCAAATAAGAGTTACATATGTGCTTCAAGTTTTAAAGGTTTTAAATATTAAGTAGAAACTTTTCAGATTGAGAAGAGCAAGGTCAGGAGGATTTGAAAGCATATGGTGAGGTCCTGAAAACTTAATTTATAAGATTGAAACATTAGAAAATATAATGGATTGAGATCTCATGTGTAAGATATGGCTAGATTACAATGGCTTTTACCACATGATTTTAAAAAAAATGAGTGTCTGTCCTTGAAGAAGTCCATATTGTATGTGGAGTGATAATCTTAGATTTTTACATAGAAAGAATATTCTGGAATTCATCTGGAAACTAGAGGTATCTGATAAATATATGACATTAGCAAATATTTTCTCCCATTCTGAAGGTTGTCTTTTCATTTTATTTATGGTTTCCTTAGTTGTATAAAAGTTTTTAAGTTTAAATAGGTCCCATTTGTGTATTTTTGTTTTTACTTTCATGACTGTAGGAAGTGAATCAAAAAAGATTTTGCTGCAATTTATGTCAAAGACTGTTCAGCCTATATTTTCCTCTAAGAATTTTAGAGGTTCCTTAAAAAAATTAAAAATAAAGCTAGCATATGATCCAGCAATCTCGCTCAGGGGCATATACCCAGGGAAAACCATAATGCAAAAAGACACATGATCCTCAATTTTCACTTCAGCATTATTCACAACAGACATCAATAGAGGAATGAACAAAGAAGACGTGGTACAAATACACAGTGGAATACGACTCAGCCATAAAAAGAAAACAGTGTCATTTGCAGCAACATAGGTGGGCCTAGAGATTGTCATATTGAGTGAAGTAAGCCAGACAAAGATAAATATCATATGATATCACTTATACGTGGAATCCAAAAAAAGGGTACAAATGGGTACAAATTTGTATAAAGGGTACAAATTCTATTTCTGAAATAGAATTACAAACATAGAAAGCAAACTTAAGGTTACAAAGGGGTGGGGGAGGGAATAATTGGGATACTGATATTGACAAAGACACACTCTTATATAGAAAATAGATACCCAATAATATATATGTGTATATGTGTCCTCCTCCAGGGGATCTTCCCGATCCAGGGATCGAACCTGTGTCTGTCACATCTCCTGCACTGGCAGGTGGATTCTTTAGCACTAGTTCCTCCCAGGAGGCCATAGCACAGGGACTTCTACTCAGTACTTTGTAATGACCTACTCCGTAAGGACCTATATGGGAAAAGAATCTAAAACAAAGTGTATAGATATGTATATGTATTGCTGATTCACTTTGATGTACACCTGAAACTAACACAACGTTTTAAATAGACTATACTTCAATAAAAATTAAATATGTATATATGTATATGTATATATATATATATATACACCTAAGTATACATATACATATATAACATTAACATTTGAGTTAATTGAATGAGGTGATCATAAAATTCCAAATGTAAATACTTTGGATACTAGATTCCAACACTTAACATAAGAACTGTTGTGTCTGCACTGGTTGCATATTTCTCTCCAAGGTGAGCATATAGTTCAAGTTGCCACAATAAACATGCTGCCTTAGCCAAAGGAAGCCAAGGGGACTTTCCCTTATGATCACTTCAAACAGGAGCAATGACAAGAACATCTCATCAGGAGAACATAGTGCATTGTCCTAAAATCTCTGTAAAACACAGCTTTCCCGGACTCACGCCTAGGTATTTAAGTCCCACATCAACAAAACATTCCATTTAAATAGTCCCTGTTGGGAAAATGCATTAGTGTTTGTGATCTGTTAATTATAAATAGGTAGACTCCTAATCCCTCCTGTAAGGTTTCCAAGACATCCTGTGAAAATTAATCATAATGGATTTTTAAATTTTTTTGTTTCTCTCCAATGGTTAATTATAGCTCCAATGAGTCTAATAAAACTATGCCACAATGCTTCAACTGATAGTCCTTAGAATTTTAGGAGCCAAAGTTTCAAGTTATTTAATCAGAGGTCTTGATTTGTTTGGAACATTATCACAAAATGAGCTAGATTTTGTCACTCAGGGCCTGTTAGGCGAAAGACTGTGAATGCTTTCATTTCCCTTTCTCCAGATGATGATTATTTAAAGATCTCCCCCTACTCCCTCCAGAGTTACTTTTGCATGAACATCCTGGCATAAGAGATAAAGTGCATGTGACTAATTTTGGATAATAGAGCAAAATTCCTTGGTCTATGACAGCATTGTGTGGTATTGGTAATAAACTCTAACAATTTATACCAATCTTCCACAGGAAGTACTTTGTCTAAATCTTTCACATTTTAAAAATTATGAAGTTATTCTGCCAAATTGGTTAATTTCCCTCACCTGTTTTTACGACTTGGGAGTCTAAGAAGTGTTGTTTCTGAAAATATAGAGAAAAAAATAAACAAGTCTGTCCTCTTATTAAACAAGAATATTTATTTCAGGAGTATATTTTAATATACCCTTAATTTTCAAAAGAAAGGTAATATGATTGCCAAAAGTTTTCAAAAGAGAGCTAATAAATTTCTTCTTGGATTATGAAAAACCAGCTTCAATCTGTAATGTATAAATTAGAGAAAAGGATTCAAATCTTCTAATTAGACTGAGAGCAGTTAAAGAAAGAAATAATTGTGCCAGTTCCATTTAGGAAAAGGTTGAAAGGTAAAATAGGTATAAATTATATATATTTTAAAAAACTGGCAGTTGAAAGAAAAAATATATCTTTTGTTTTTGCTATGATCATAAAATAATAACATGTCAATACATTAGCTTTAAATTTTAATATGATCATAGGGTGAAAATATGTAGGTATCCAAAATGATGTTTTTCTTCAGCTATTTATGGCACTATAGAATATGGGTACTTTGATATCATACCCAGGCTTTGAGGATCTATTTTATGGAAAATGTGTAAATTTCTCCAGTCACTATCCAGGCCCTGGATAAGAGGTTGGGCAGGGGTTGAGAGCAAAACTGTTGTGACAGAGGAGAGTCAAGCAAAGAATAAAAGTCTCATTGCCAAAGGAGCTGAGAGTGAAGAAGAGAGCTGCATCAGATGTTCAAAATAGAGGGCTATGATTTTTGTTGAATTATATATCGATGTAAATGATCCAAACTAAGTTCCTAAATTCACAGATGTTCACCTAAGGACATCTGATGTTAAAATAATGAATGGGTACAGTATTTTTTAAAAAAGCAAAAATACAATAGGGTGGAAGGATCACTTTAGCCATGCTGAAAGAGATGAAATATTTGATTGATAGGGTCAGTGATTTGGGCTGGGCAAACTATGGGACTTACTAATGCAAAAGCCTAGGGCTTTTAGAGGAGAAGGCAATGGCACCTCACTCCACTACTCTTGCCTGGAAAATTCCATGGAAGAGGAGCCTGATAGGCTGCAGTCCATGGGGTCACTAAGAGTCAGACACCACTGAGCAACTTCACTTTCAGTTTTCACTTTCTACTTTCATGTATTGGAGAAGGAAATGGCAACCCATTCCAGTGTTCTTGCCTGGAGAATCCCAGGGACAGGGGAGCCTGGTGGGCTGCCGTCTATGGGGTCACACAGAGTTGGACACGACTGAAGCGACTTAGCAGCAGCAGCAGCAGCAGGGCTTTTAGAAAAGTTGCAATAAATAAGAAGTTTTCACTTACTAATGGAAGTTACTATAATAAAAGGGAGCTGTGAGAATGAAATAGGATAGTCGGATTTGGAAAAGCAGGAAAGAACAAAGAGAACCTTGGAAGGGCCACCATAGACATTGCACACTGTAGGACTTGGACAGTATCTCTGAACAAGCTACATCAGTGGGTAGACAGTGGAGAATAATTTGGGATATAGTGACTGTAAGCAGACTCTTTACCGTCTGAGCCACCAGAGAACTTGGAATGATTCTAGGTTATATTTTAATAAATGATCATTTCAACAATGGTAACAACCACAGAAGGTCAAATTCTTAAGAAGGGACAGCATTAGCCAATCTGGAAGAAAACCAAAAAAAAAAAAAAAAAAAACCCTTTCCCATATAATATAACTCCAAGTGTTTGAACCAAGAAAGAAAGCAGTATCTCTGTTTGGGATGTGGAAACAGGAATGGACAGAGTGAGGTGGGTGGGGGTAAGCAACGCACCAAAATGAGTTTGACTTTGAAAAAGTTCTGGTTCACATTACTCTGAGACATCTGAGAGATGATATTTTATTGCAAATTAAGGTAATGTCTTGGAAAGTCCTGGTAGGAAATCTAGTTGGAAATGTTGATTTGAAAATCATGGGGATTTGGGGCCATAACTTAAATCATCAAAGAAAAGAGATATATACAGCACATCTCAGTCTTAAAGATTATCCGTAGTTAGTAGGTTAGAAAAGAAAGAAAAGAGGATATCTTATTACAAAGACTAAAATGATAAACTTGATGCAGAATGAAACTCTATTTCCAATTTTCCAGGAGCCACCTATAAAAGACGAGTAAAGAGGGAACAAAAAGGATGAAAAATTAACTTATACTACTCTAAGAGACTATTCTGTATTTTCTAGGCCATCAAGACTTTCTCTTGATCCTTTAGCTAATATTAACCTTATCTGTAAATAAAACTTTGGAGCTGGATTGCCATTTAGCTTGATCAAAAAGATAAATGTGTTTAGATGATGATAAGCTTCCTGGGGGAACAGAGACTCAGTATTGCTGGCTGAAGACAAAGTGTTATACAACACTACACTCCATCTAAATGACAAATAACAGATTCGAATATTATCCTTGCTATTTAGCTACACTCCTTAAAATGTGTAAGGGCAAACATTAGACTTAGAAATACTAATAGTATTAATTACAACATATTTTTCCAAAAATTGCAACTTAAGACTGAACAGTGAGATTCTATTGGCTTGACGATCTGTATTGTCAACATATCAGTGCCATCCACGTGGATTTCATGTTCCCTACTTTAAAAAAAGAAAAAAGAAAAATCTTTGTCCTTTAAACAAAAGGGCTGGAGCCTAGGTCTGCATGTATAGGATGCTGACTTGCAGAACACATCTAGCACACATCACCTGCAAAAGTTTAATCAATCCCTTTCTTGCCTGCCCTTGACCTTGCCAAGAATGTTACCTGTGGGGGAATCAAGAAACCTGTGAGGCCATATGCTGTGGATAAGCCTTTGACCAGTTTCCCCCACCCAGCTGTCGCTCTGAAAGTAACATTGCCTACACATGTATTTTTTATATGCACACAATTGTCCTGAATTTTGGCTGTAGGGGAACACTGTTGAGAAATAGTCTATTGGCTTTGTTCAATGCAAGTTAGCTTTCTGATTTCAAACATGATATTTGGAAGCTATGAGTGTCCTTTACACTATTTTTCACATGTAATTATCTGATTTTAATCCTTAAAAATATAAGTAATATCAGGAATGCATTAAATTCAATAAGACAACAGATACACAATAAAAGTAAAATTCTCACTTTCTCCATCCATAGTAGTTTGTGTTATCACCAGTTTCTTTTTATATCCTTCCAGAAATTTAAATGCTTATAAACAAATACAATATTATATCATCTTTGTAAAATAAAATTATATTGTTCACATTCCTCTGCTTTGGTTATAGTTAGCAATGAATCACCAAATCTTTGCCTGTCAATACATACGGCATTTTAGAATTTTTAAGGACCATGTAATATTTCACTTTATAAAATTACTATAATTCATTTCCTCAATTGCCTATTAATGGGAACTTTAAATTATGTTCTTTTCTAATTATTTTCTCCTATCAAAAACAGTTTTGTAATGTTTAGGTTTGTATTTCATGGTATTATTTTTTATTACAAATGTAGATTAAATATAAGCAGTCACATAATAAAGTCAAAAGATAACTGATCTTCTAGTCACATTGATCTAGATTTGAATCCTAATAAAGCCATTTACTTCTCTAGTCTCTGAGCAAAACACTTAACCCCTCTGAGTCTCAGATTTCCTCTTTATACAATGATGACAAATCCAGTGCAATTAAAATTTTAAGGTAAATTTCTTTAAAGGATGGTATAAGAAAGTATTCCAAAACCAATAGCTTAAGCGTGGAAGAGGACAAAGAACAAAATCTAAGTGTAGAGAATTGGACTAAGTATCAAACCCTCCAGATTCTTAGTTGAGTGATTTTCCAGTTAATCACATTGACGTATTCTAGGCCCAGTTTATCTCTCTTTGCCCATCAACTGCAAGAGTGTCTTTACCTTGCCCCACATGGTACAAGCAACAAGAAACTATTAGCAAAGTCCACATAAACAACTAAGAGAAATCTCTGGAGAGTATGTATGATTATTGTTGCCCTGCCTGTGGTCTTTTCCTCTTGGGATTTTTTTCTTTTTCACAGAAAGGTTTGACATGATAATTCAGGGTACATCTCTTTCTTTTCAATTTTATATTAGAGTAGGAATGAGGCTGAAGCTGAAACTTCACTGCATGCGAAGAGTTGACTCATTGGAAAGACTCTGATGCTGGGAGGGATTGGGGGCAGGAGGAGAAGGGGACGACCGAGAATGAGATGGCTGGATGGCATCACGGACTCGATGGACATGAGTCTGAGTGACCTCCAGGAGTTGGTGATGGACAGGGAGGCCTGGCGTGCTGCGATTCATGGGGTCGCAAAGAGTCGGACACGACTGAGTGACTGAACTGAACTGATAGCTGATTTAAAAAGTTGCAATAGTTTCAGGTGCACAACAGAGTGACTTACTCATACATATATATGTATTCCATTCTCCCCCAAACTCTCCCAAACAGGCTGACACATAACACTGAGCAGAGTTCTCCCTGCTATATAATAAGTCCTTGCTAGTAGTCCATTTTAAATATAGAAGTGTGTACATGTCCATCCCAAATCCCTAACTATCCTTTCTCCCTGTCCTTCCCTTGTAACCAAAGATCTGTCCTCTAAGTCAGTGAGTCTGTTTCTGCTTTACAAGTAAGCGCATTTGTATCATTTCTTTTTGGATTCTGTGTATAAGGGATGTTACATGATGCTTCTCTCTCTCTGTCTGACTTACTTGACTCAGTGTGACAGTCTCTAGGTCCACCTGTGTTGCTGCAGATGACATTATTCCATTCTTTTTAATGGCTCAGTAATATTTCATTGTACACATGTATCACCTCTTCCTTATCCTTTCCTCTGTCAGTGGACATAGAGGACGTTTGGGGAATTTTTGATGATAACGTTCAACCATGACAGCAATTATGGTTTGAGAGAGAGATTCAATTATGTCCATAGATGATACACCCTTGATCAGTCCTGGGTGTTCATTGGAAGGACTGATGTTGAAGCTGAAACTCCAATACTTTGGCCTCCTGATGTGAAGAGCTGACTCATTTAAAAAGCCCTGATGCTGGGAAAGATTGAGGGCAGGAGGAGAAGGGGACGACAGAGGATGAGATGGTTGGATGGCATCATCAACTTGATGGGAATGAATCTGAGTAAGCTCTGTGAGTTGGTCATGGACAGGGAGGCCTGGGGTGTTGCAGTCCTTGGGGTTGCAAAGAGTTAAACATGACTGAGTGACTGACCTGAACTGAACTGATCCCTATACATAGTCTGTGGACCTGGGTGGTGATTATATCATTACTAAGAAGCATCACTCTAGCACATACATCTTTGCCTAAATTTGCTCCCTTAAAATGCCACCTCTCAATCAGACTGTCACATTTGTCTGAGAGAGATCATTATTGCCATCTTGCATATATTCTTCACAACAAACTTGGGAAGTAGACAGAATCAGGAGTCCGTTCCTTTTGGGTGTTTGAGGGAGTTAAGCTCTAGAAACAGCATCAATATGCCCACATCTTCTAACTCCAAGTTCACTTTTCTTTCTACCATAATATATTGAATGACACTATATTTTTAAGAGAAGAAAAGGATGATCTGTCTACTATACCTTCATCTAGGTTCATAGCTTAACTCTTTCAGGAAAAATTAGGCTTCTTCCAGATATTATCAGTGATGCCCCATGCAATATAATACAAATTGCCCCACACGACTAGCAAACCTCTCCTTTGCTTAGTGCAAGGTTTGCGAATCACCTTCATCATGCATGAGCGTCAGGCTCCTTGTACAATGGTCTTGTCTCTTAAATATGCCATGAAATTCTTTCCTTCTACACCTCCCTGACTGGATTTCCTTCAACTTAGATGTCTTTTCCTCCATTGTCAACCCTTGTAAATTATATTCTTTGAGGCAAGTGAGATGAAGTCTTGACTGAGAAGCCCTTGTTGATTTCTTCAGTCACAATGAATTACTCCTTTTGCATAAAGAAAACCAAACATGTATATACCTACAATTGACTCACATGTTCTGCTTTGTATTAAAATTTACTGTTTATATGTTGCCTCCCTGAGCAGTTGGAAACAATCTATGTGCCAGACTCTCAACTGGGTCCCGTAGAAATTGAACATCACCAAGGTGCATTTATAGTTCCCTCTGACAGGTGCTCCCTTACTAAATTCTATCCAGTACTCAAGGACAAGCTCATTACCACCATCTTCTTCATACCTTTCTGAATTCCTTTAGCAAGACATGTTATTCTCCTTTAAACTCCAATACCAACTTACGGCAATGACATCTTTCTCATGACAATAGTTTAAGTATCTTTCAATTTTTCTGAAAGATCTGAACTTCCAAGTCAGTATGAATTGCATCTTTTGTGTTACAGTTTATCTCAGAGTTCACGGCATGATAGGTGTTCAGTAAAAACTTGCCGTATATATGGAAAGACATATATTCCTCTAGTTCATATCATTTATGGTTATGTCCAATAAATGTTTAATCTCTCAAAGTTACTTTTAATCAGAATTTAATATGTTTCATTTTGAACCCTAGGAAATTACCATTCCTGAGGTAATAAACAGTTGAGTATATGCAGTATCATTCCATGTAGCCTAAAAGTTATGGAGTAAAAGGAATGATGGATAAAAAAATGAATGAAAATTCCCTACAGTTCTAATTCATAGCATGGCTGCATTAATCACACATATAAATATAATTTTATTTGATAGAAAGTCACTGGGAGGTCAAGATGGAGAATTTGCATTAAAATGTCACTCCCCCATATGGAGGAAAATGCATTTCAAATATATCATTAGCCACAGGGAGGATTAATGCAGACTATACATCCACCAGGCCTTTTTTTACCATCACAATCATTTTCCTCTGTGTTTACTGAAATGAAAAATCCCTGTACCCAAGTCAAACAACAAGCTTGCATCTTTTTTCATCCTTCCCTAGTGAGAATTCCAGCTGGGAGAAGTCATCTTGCTACATCCCATCATCAGACCTGTGCTAGTAAAGTCAGAGAAATCACAACAGATCAGAAGTTAGACCAACTCCACATCAGGGGACTGCCTTTGCCATGGGACATGTACACAGCAGTTGCTTGAAATGTGTGCACTGCCCATACCTCCTACTGGGTATTAGCATTGTCTAAGATATCATGGATGAGCCAGATTTCCCTCTACAGTGCAGTCAGTGATTTGGGGAATTTATGTCTGTGAAATAGCAGCATTGTGTAGAAATTAAGGCATGGAATTTAGAAGCCATAATGTCACGGTTCAAACCCTATCTTTAACGTTTATTAAATTTTGCAATCTCCCTGAAACTTTATGTCCTTATTTGCAAAACTACATAAGACTAAATTTATCATTCAAGTTTATTGTGACGGTATCAGTGCTTTAGAGAAAGCCAGTTTAATAGATTCTTTGTCCATACAGTGGGTGTTTAATGAATGCTAGTTAAAAAGAAATTTCTGGTTCATTTCTAAATTGGCTGAATAAAAGTGTACATGTTCTAGATGCAGAGGCAGGCTACTGAAACCAGAGCACTTAATTAAAATTAGACATATCACTTGAAAAGTGGTAATCAGGAAAAAGAAGAAAAAGAAAAAGCATCTGGAAGGAAAAGAGAAATCGAAAGAAAAATGAGACAAAGGAATCGGAGAAAGCTTCTGTTTCTTTAGCACTTACTGTACATACAATAAGTTTAGTAAAAACTTCAAAATTGTAAATAGAAAAAATGTAGAATATGAGAGACATAAAATGAGAATTTTAAGAATCATTTTTGGAAGGTTAATCTCCAAATAATAAGAATTATAGAAAGCACAAAGAATAAACATGCAAAAACAAACTTATCAAACTAATAACTTAATTCAATTTCTCAAAAATAAAGCAAATTAATTTTGAGATATAGCAGACACTCACAGTGTCCATCACAGTGGTTGAAGGAAAGCTCACACCAAGGAATATCTCTGTGAATTTCAAAATACTGAAGGAAAAAGAGAAAAGTCTTCAAACACTTTGAGAAAGAAAAGGCGATGGATGTGGAAAGGATTCAGGATTATAATAACATTGAAATTCAATAAAATACAAAAATATACGGTTAAAAATATATCACTGTCTTTCAAAGTTTTGCAGGAAGAGGAAGATGGCTTGCAACATCAAATTCTATAACCAGCCAAACTACTAGTTAAGAACTAGTTAAACTACTAGTTAAGTACTGATATTTGCTATATGGCAGGCCCTGTTAAAAACACACTACACTAAATAACAATTATAATCCTTCAATAATCTCCAAAGATGATTATTATTATCTTAACTTTACACATGAGGAAATAGAGGCATAGAAAGGTTAGAATAAAGTCTTTGAAAGTCATGACACTGTTCTGTCAGAAGATGGGAGGACCAGGGTTAAAAAACCCACAGTCTAGGTCAAACATGACATCTGGTACCTCAGTCGAAAATAAACTGCTACCCTGACAAAAAATGCTGCCTTTATCAGGTGTGTCTTTATGATGCTAAACATAAAACCCTTTCATCGCTAAATTCAAAGGAATGTCTCCCTTATCTCTAAATACATCCTTTAGAAGTAATTACATTTACCTCGAAGGTTGTTTTATATATATATATATGAAGTGAAGTCGCTCAGTCGTGTCCGACTCTTAATGACACCATGGACGGTAGCCGAACAGGCTCCTCCATCCATGGGATTTTCCAAGCAAGAATACTGGAGTGGGGTGCCATTTCCTTCTTTCAGGGGATCTTCCCAACCCAGGGATTGAATCCAGGTTTCCTACATTGCAGGCAGACACCTTACCGTCTGAGCCACCAGGGAAGCTAGCATATATATATATATATATATATATATATATATATATACTGCTGCTACTTAAAAAAAGCAGATAATTTATCACAAATTGACTTTATCATGTGTTTCCTTCTATTTCCCCTTCCCAGTCTTTTGCCTAACTTTACTAAAATATTAACATTTCCATAGGTTCCATTTGATTATAAATTTGATGAACATGTCTACACACTGAATTCATCCTTATCTGACATTAAAATGCAAACATATTTAGAATAAAAAATATTTCATTAGAATATGAATATTTCTAAAGCTCTGATTTAAAAACATGCTTCAAAGAAATTTGACTTTTCCAGTGACCCAGATATTTTTTAAGTTTCTCTCTTCCCTGGGATGTGCACTGTCTAATTGAAGTAGTTTCATAACCACCCTTGTTCTTCATGTGTCTAATGATACAACTCAAAGTAACACATCATTCACTTGCCTAATAAGCATTTTCTGAAGTTCATAGAAATGGAGGGAAAGGTTTCCTTTATTCTTCCACTGTGTATTATGTTCTCCAAGCATGTATTATCATTATTATTACTATTACCTAGTTGAACTAGTCTAATTCACAGTTGAATAAATCACAAGCCAGTTGATTCTCAAGCCTCCCCAAGTTATTGCTTTACTTCATCCAAAGATTTCATAGCAGAGAACAT
Organism: Oryx dammah; assembly: GCF_014754425.2. Classification (NCBI taxonomy): domain Eukaryota; kingdom Metazoa; phylum Chordata; class Mammalia; order Artiodactyla; family Bovidae; genus Oryx; species Oryx dammah. Next base: position 68,761,202 of record NW_024070201.1, read on the forward strand.
GGAATATTCCGGATGACTTAAAGTTATCGCTTTCTCTTTCTAAAGCCTATAAAAATCCAAAAACTGTTATGTAGTGGAAAACCTCCATAAATAATTAGCATTGTGTTGCACTGGTCAAAAAACATACTTGAAGTAATTCATAAAAATGCAAGGTTAACTCACTGGAAAATGCTAGTTTTTCTAGGTATGTTAATATGTTTGTTCCTAATAGCTATTAGGGCTTTCCCAGGTGGCTCAGTAGTAAAGAATTTGCCTGTCAAGCAAGAAACACAGGTTCAGTCCCTGGGTTGGGAAGATCCCCTGGAGAAGAAAATGGCAATCCACTCTGGTGGTCTTACCTGGGAAATCCCATGGACAGAAGAGCCTGGCAGGATATTGTCCATGGGGTTGCAAAGGAGTCAAACACAACTTAGCAACTAAACCAGCACCAAAAATAGATACTAGAATATATTTGTCCTTAAAATGCTTTTGCAGGTAGATATTTCTAGGTTTGGCTACTCAGAATCCAAACCTCCTATTTAATGAGGAATATAGAACCCACCTCAGTTCAGACTTTGCCGCTGGGAACATTTTCTGCACTTTGTATCCAAGACTGGGGCCTGAGCTAAATGAATCCACTACTCTGTCCTCCAAAATCACTGCAGATGGTGACTGCAGCCATGAAATTAAAAGACGCTTGCTCACTGGAAGGAAAGTTATGACCAACTTAGATAGCATATTCAAAAGCAGAGACATTACTTTGCCAACAAAGGTCTGTCTAGTCAAGGCTATGGTTTTTCCAGTATTCACATATGGATGTGAGAGTTGGACTGTGAAGAAAGCTGAGCACCGAAGAATTGATGCTTTCGAACTGTGGTGTTGGAGAAGACTCTTGAGAGTCCCTTGGACTGCAAAGAGATCCAACCAGTCCATTCTAAAGGAAACCACACCCAGGAATGATGCTAAAGCTGAAACTCCAGTACTTTGGCCACCTCATGCGAAGAGTTGACTCATTGGAAAAGACTCTGATGCTAGGAGGGACTGGGGGCAGGAGGAGAAGGGGACGACAGAAGATGAGATGGCTGGATGGCACCACCGATTCGATGGATGTGAGTTTGAGTGAACTCTGGGAGTTGGTGATGGACAGGGAGGCCTGGCGTGCTGCAATTCATGGGGTTGCAAAGAGTTGGACATGACTGAGCGACTGACCTGACCTGACCTGACTCTGTCTTCAGAGATGGTTTAATAAAATTCATATCACCTAATTTGATCTAGCAATAACAAGAACTTGTGTTCTGGAACTTGGAGAGAAGATTGATTAGGAATCCTGCAGATTTAGGATTCTCTGGAAGCTAACTTGGGACAGCAAGAGGAAAAGTCTGCATGAAATAAAGCAAAGCCACAGACTGAAGCTCAGAAGTGTCAAGAGGAAGGAGGAAATCAGGTCTGCTCACAGCACATGAGTTATTAGAGTAATTTTCATTTATAGTCAGATCACCCTCTAGAGTTTTCAGTTATGAGAGTCATTCATTTTTTTAAACCAGGGTGACTTGGTCTTTCTGTTTCTTATAAACAAAAATATCTGAAATAATATCTACTTGTATACAATTCTGAACCTATGTAAATATTTCAGTAATAGATGTGTCCACAGATGAACCTAGAATTCTGGGTGTACTGAACACTAGTTTCAGGAAGAAAAACATAAAGAAGACACCATTTTAACTCTCAAAACCACAGTGAAGTTTTCTTTCCAGGCTCCTCATTATTACATGGGCTAGGGAATCTTGTTCTCCACTTCCTCATACCAACTACTCAAAAAACATGGATATAGTAGCTGTGATTCTAATTCTCAGACAAACATTATTTAATCTCAGTTTAGTAGCACTACTGCTAAGCTGGCTCAGAGATGTGAAAGGCATGGGGTTCATAAGATGGTAAGTAAGATTCATTCTATTTATTTAGAAATGACTCTTTCAACTAATAGAATTCCATGATGTTTGCAAGGAAAGAGCAATGACCTAGGAGACAGCAGACTTCCTGTTGTTCTGTCCTTCCTCCTTAACTGTGACAACTGAACTGCTGGGAAAGAGTGCTTTACAAAGTCCCTAGTGTCCTACCTACCCACCTTCATTATTATATAGTCATATAGTCATCATCTCTAGATGCCTAGTGAAAGTGAAGTTGCTCAGTCGTGTCCAACTCTTTGTGACCCCATGGACTGTAGCCTACCATGCTCCTCCATCCATGGGATTTTCCAGGCAAGAGTATTGGAGTGGGTTGCCATTTCCTTCTCCAGAGGATCTTCCCGACCCAGGGATCGAACCTGGGTCTCCTGTATTGTAGGCAGATGCTTTACCATCTGAGCCACCAGGAAAGTTCCCCTTATTTAGATTAGTAAAAGAGAAAGATGCTTACTACCAAGCTTGTTTATACAGTGCAGCATAACCAGACTCTTCAAAAATTAATGTCTGAACAAATACATGTATTTTGCTTATGAAGCTGCTTTTCAAGAAAGGCTTATTTTGTCCCCCTTGGTATCAGTTGGGGTAGCTCAAAGACGAGTTGAAATCATCTGAAGAATCACATTCTTGTACATCTGGAATCTGAGATAACTCAAACAGCATGATGGCATGGAATTGTTAGGATTCCCTGGGCTTCTCTCCACTGCTACTTTCTTTTTTTTTTCCCATCTCCACCTCCATGCACTTCCACCTTCATCTCCACCTCCAACCACTTCCACCTCCATCCAACTCCATGCCCATCTTCATTTGTATCTCTCTCTAGCTCTAGTTCTATCATTTCTATGAGTGATCTCTCTAGCAGGCTGATTCAGGGAAGCTAGACTTATCATTGCAGGCTCCCATATCCCATGCCCAAAGAGAGGATGTATCATCTTTTTTGGATTTAATCTCAAATCACATAGCAATCTCTGTACTGAAGCAGCCATAAAGCCCTGCCTCTTTTCAAGGGGAATGAAAATATAAGCTGTCTTTTGATGAAGTAGTTACAAGGTTCTGGAAAAGCCACTGAGATCATAAATGTAGCAGTCACTTTTTATAAATTTGCCAAAATCACAATTTACAATTATGCATGAGTCACATATCTGTGTGCATTTTGACTTAGGTCATTTTAATCCCAGAAATGTGTGCATCTGATTACTTTATCTGCTATTAGAATCAATCATTATTTCTCAAAAACAGCACTATGCAGATAGGGGAAAAGTAATTTTTATTGGATGTGTGCTGAGAGACAGAGTGAAACCAGCCTTGAATTGAAAATTTCCTTCAGTTACTCTGAATTAACAAATTAACAAATCAAGAGGAGAGAGATGTGCATTTGTTTAAGATTAAAAAAAAAAAACCTGTGATTTATTTTTTAATAGAATTAATCAAAGATCAGTTCAGTTCCATCACTCAGTCATGCCCGACTCTTTGCAGCCCCATGAAGCGCATCATGCCAGGCTGCGCTGTCCATCACCAACTCCGGGAGTTCACCCAAACTCATGTCCATCGAGTTGGTGATGTCATCCAGCCATCTCATCCTCGGTCGTCCCCTTCTCCTCCTGCCCCTAATCCCTCACAGCATCGGAGTCTTTTCCAATGAGTCAACTCTTCACATGAGGTGGCAAAGGACTGGAGCTTCAGCTTTAGCATCATTCCCTCCAAAGAAATCCCAGGGCTGATCTCCTTCAGAATTGACTGGTTGGATCTCCTTGCAGTCCAAGGGACTCTCAAGAGTCTTCTCCAACACCACAGTTCAAAAGCATCAATTCTTCGGTGCTCAGCCTTCTTCACAGTCCAACTCTCACATCCATGCATGACCACTGGAAAAACCATTGCCTGTAGATGTACCTTCGTTAGCAAAATAATGTCTCTGCTTTTGAATATGCTATCTAGGTTGGTCAAAACCTTCCTTCCAAGGAGTAAGTGTCTTTTAATTTCATGGCTGCAATCACCATCTGCAGTGATTTTGGAGCCCCAAAATTAAAGTCTGACACTGTTTCCAATGTTTCCCCATCTATTTCCCATGAAGTGATGGGACCAGATGCCATGATCTTAGTTTTTCGAATGTTGAGCTTTAAGCCAACTTTTCCACTCTCCTCTTTCACTTTCATCAAGAGACTTTTTCGTTCCTCTTCACTTTCTGCCATAAGGGTGGTGTCATCTGCATATCTGAGTTGATTGATATTTCTCCTGGCAATCTTGATTCCAGCTTCTGCTTCTTCCAGCCCAACATTTCTCATGATGTACCCTGCATAGAAGTTAAATAAGCAGGCTGACAATATACAGCCTTGATGTACTCCTTTTCCGATTTGGAACCAGTCTGTTGTTCCATGTCCAGTTCTAACTGTTGCTTCCTGACCTGCATACAGGTTTCTCAAGAGGCAGGTCAGGTGGTCTGGTATTCCCATCCCTTTCAGAATTTTCCACGGTATATTGTGAGCCACACAGTCAAGGGCTTTGGCATAGTCAATAAAGCAGAAATAAATGTTTTTATCTGGAACTCTTTTGCTTTTTCCATGATCCAGCAGATGTTGGCAATTTGATGTCTGGTTCCTCCGCCTTTTCTAAAACCAGCTTGAACATCTGGAAGTCCATGGTTCACGTATTGCTGAAGCCTGGGTTGGAGAATTTTGAGCATTACTTTTCTAGCTTGTGAGATGAGTGCAATTGTGTGGTAGTTTGAGCATTCTTTGGCATTGCCTTTCTTTAGGATTGGAATGTAAACTGACCTTTTCCAGTCCTGTGGCCATTGCTGAGTTTTCCAAATTTGCTGGCATATTGAGTGCAACATTTTCACAGCATCATCTTTCAGGATTTGAAAGAGCTCAACTGGAATTCCATCACTTCCACTAGCTTTGTTCATAGTGATTGTTTTCTAAGGCCCACTTGACTTCACATTCCAGGATGTCTATCTCTAGGTAAGTGATCACACCATCGTGATTATCTGGGTCATGAAGATCTTTTTTGTACAGTTCTTCTATGTATTCTTGCCACCTCTTCTTAATATCTTCTGCTTCTGTTAGGTCCATACCATTTCTGTCCTTTATCGAGCCCTTCTTTGCATGAAATGTTCCCTTATATCACATTTTAGTGACCCAAATGGATTCTTTCTCTTGATTTTTTCTCTCTGGTCTTTTAAGAAAACTGAATGTGGGGTTTCCCAAATACCCTGCTAACTTTCCGGGCACCTCCCTCATTTTGGCACCATAACTACTCCTTGCTTCCACACAGCTTTCTCCAGTACATCGACAAGTTGTCAATAGCTGCAAGGGTCAGTTTAATAATCTGCCAGAGGTACCTCTCAACAGATCTCAAGACAATAGGACATTTCATTCTCACACTGCAACCTGCTTACTTGTCTCACGACAGGCTATAAAGGATGGCTCTCATCTCCCTTTTTATCATTACCCCAAACCCTATGACCCTAAGTCTATCTATTATGACTGAGGGACACAAATAAGCAGCAAGCATACCATTTGTTTGTTTCATCTTCTCTGACCCCTAATTTAGTATTGGTGTGAATCGCTCTGAAACAGAACTCCATCACTGACTTTGTTGTGTAAGGAAAAAATAAGTTGTATGATCCTAAGCTCTCTCTGATAGGGCCGAAGCTGTGGAGGCTGTGCCATCCCTTCCCTTCCTGTGACCCGATTAAAATCTATGTCCTGAAGGGCAAGCAGAGCTCTCTTCTGAAGTCGTAAATACTATCTAACTAGTAAGCACTACAGTTCTCTGCCCTGGATTTTATTGGTTCTTTTGAATCTCTGATTTTCAGATACAGCATTACACATTCACAGTGATTCAACATTTGAATCTCAACTTTGGAGAACCAGACTCAGGCAAGAGATACAAAATGGTCTTCTGTTTGTACAGGACCTTAAGGGAAAGCTGTAATGTAGATATAACCATATTGCTGGGTACCATATTCAAAGGTACTGATGAAAGTCTTTGCTCCTAATTCTGCCTGGTGCAACAGTTTCTAACACCATGCTGTGTAGCACTGCTTTTGATTATCTGGGAAAACACAGGTATCAGATATATCTGCCTCTGAATCCTGTTTCTACTAATTACTGGTTCAATGATCATGGACAAGTGCCTTAATAGCCTGTGCCTTGATCTTATCTGTAAAATGGAAAGAACAATAACAGCTTCTGTACCAATTTCTTTGTGAGAATGAGAGTTGGTCATTAACGAAAACTAATAGCTCAGTTGGTAAAGGATCCATCTGCAATGCAGGAGACCCTGATACAACTCCTGGGTCTGGAGGATCCCCTGGAGAAGGGATAGGCTATCCACCCCTGTATTCTTGGGCTTCCCTTGTGGCTCAGCTGGCAAAGAATACGCCTGCAATGCGGGAGACCTGGGTGTGATCCTCTGGGTTGGGAAGATCCCCTGGAGAAGGGAAAGGCTACCCACTCCAGTTTTCTGGCAGTCCATGGGGGCTCAAATAGTCAGACATGACTGAGTGACTTTTACTTTCTTTCATGACAATGCTAAGTAATGATTGATCAAATATGAGCAATAATAATAATGAAATTATAAATTATATTGCATATCATGTAATCATACATGTGTGCCAAGTTGCTTCAGTCATGTTAAACTCTGACCCTATGGACTGAAGCCTGTCAGGCTCCTCTGTGCAAGGGATTCTCCAAACAATCCTATGCCTTCCTCCAGGGATCTTCCCAACCCAGGGATCAAAACCACATCTCTTTATGTCTTCTGCATTGGCACATGTGTTCTTTACCACTAGCACCACCTGCGAAGCCCACGTATATTGTAATATACCATACAATAATATTTCACTATAATATTATTACAACTAACTTTTTGGCCAACCCAATATATGTGTATGGATGGCATTATTATTACTATTTCCAGACTACTGAAAAGCCCACTTCCTACCTTGATTTTGATAAAAATGATAAAAATCATGAGATGATGAATCAAACAGTATTTTCAGGCATCTATGTTTACAACCCCTAGTTATTATTCATGTTTTAAGCATTTCTTGCTATGCATAATCTTCCCTTATCCATCACCCAAGTCAGCCAGAGTTCTTGTTTCAACTCTGAGCTGTCCCTCTATCTGAAGTAATTTGATTGTAGCACTTGGTGCTGTGTTGTGCTTAGTCGCTTAGTCATGTCCAATTCTTTGCAACCACAAGGACTGTAGCCCACCAGGCTTCTGTCCACAGGGATTCTCTAGACAAGAATACTGGAGTGGGTTTCCATGCCCTCCTCCAGGGGGTCTTCCCATCTCAGGGATTGAACCCAGGTCTCCCACACTGCAAGTGATTCTTTACCAGCTGAGCCACAACAGAAGCCCAGGAATGCTGGAGTGAGTATCCACTTTCCAGGGGAAATTTCTGACCCAGGAATCAAACCAGGGTCTTCTGCATTATAGGTGGAATTCTTTACCAGCTGAGCTACCAGGGAAGCCCAGCACTTAGTACATAGTCTATAATTTTTGCTTTACTGTTTACGCTGTCTTTTCTTCTCTCTCTCATCTTAGATTTTAGGAAAGACAGGAGACACTTTATTTCCCCTACCAGCCCCTGTTCAACTGCACAGAACTGAAGAAAAATCTCATTTAAAATGCATGACCAACAACACTGACAGGGGCCCAGTGTTTCCTAACAATTCTATACTATTTCTATTCTTCTCACTTTTAAAATAACTGTTTCATACCTTCTCTTATATCATCAAACTTTCAAAATCTCCTTCTCCAACTTCTCAACTGATAACTTGCTTCTTCTTTCATTAAAGTGGCTCAATCACGAACTTCCTCAAGCTCCTACCACATACTCATGACCATGTGAGGCTAGACAACTTGCTTTCCTTTCTTGTGGCTATGCTTGATTTGCTTCTGTGTCCACTGCCAAAAGTTCCACTTCTTTATAACTTCACAGCCCCTCTCGCTTCTTCAGGGACATTGCTTTACCAATCATTTACTCCTCATCAGTTCAACTCTGCTGGATAATTTCTATCAGTGTGCACACATACTGTTATGGTTCTATCTTTAAATAAATCCCTCTCTGGACCACACTCCCGTCCAGCCACAATCACATTTCTCTGCTTCCCTTTAGAGCAATACTGCTCAAAAGAATTTTCTATATCCTGTATCTCCAATTAATTTTATCCTCTTATTTTTTGTCCTCACTCCAACCAGGCTTTCTCTTCCATTATTCTACTGAACTGCTTTTGTCAAAATCAAGAATGAGTTTGTGCTTCAGAGTTAACCTACTGCAAACATCTAACATAGTTTCTCTCATTCTTGAAACACTTTGTAAACTAGATTTGGAAAGATCCTACTTTAGGGCCTTTGGATTTGCAGTTTCCTCTGCTGGTTCTAATTTTTACATATTCTCCAGTATTGCTTCTCCTTCATATTTGTGTTCAGTTGTTATTTTTTTTACTATGACTTTCTGTCTATACCTTTTAAAATTTCTACATCTTCCCCCCTTCCTGTCCTACTTATATCCTTCCCTTGATGCATTTTCTTCATAGAATTTTAATCAATAAACTTTATATATTACTTATTTATGTATTTAATATATGTCTCTCTCCTTCCCTGGAGAAGGGAATGGCAAACCACTTCAGTATTCTTGCTTTGAAAACCCCATGACAATACTAAAAGGCAAAAAGATATGACACTGAAAGATGAACTCCCCAGGTTGGTAGGTGCCCAATATGCTACTGGAGAAGAGTGGAGAAATAACACCAGAAAGAATGAAGAGGCTGAGCCAAAGCAAAAACAATGCCCAGTTGAGGATGTGACTGGTGATGGAAGTAAATTCCAATGCTGTAAAGAACAATATTGCACAGGAACCTGGAATGTTAGGTCCATGAATCAAGGTAAATTGGAAGAGGTCAAACAGGAGATGGCAAGAGTGAACATCATCATTTTAGGAATCAGTGAACTAAACTGGACTGGAATTGGCAAATTTAATTCAGATGACCATTATATCTACTACTGTAGGCAAGAATTCCTTAGAAGAAATTGAGTAGCCCTCATAGTCAATAAAAGAGTCCAAAATGCAGTACTTGGGTACAATCTCAAACATGGCAGAATGATCTCTGTACATTTCCAAGGCAAACCATTCAATATCATAGTAATCTAAGTCTATCCCCCAGCCACTAATGCTGAAGAAGCTGAAGTTGAAAAGCTCTATGAAACCCTACAAGACCTTCTAGTACTAACATCCAAAAAAGATGTCCTTTTAATCATAGGGGACTGGAATACTAAAGTATGAAACCAAGAGATACCTGGAGTAAAGGGCAAGTTTGGCCTTGGATTACAAAATGAAGCAGGGCAAAGGCTAACAGAATTTTCCCAAGAGAATGCACTGTTCATAGCAAACACCCTCTTCCAACAACACAAACTATGACTCTACATATGGACATCACCAGATGGTCAATATCAAAATCAGATTGATTATATTCTCTGCAGCTGAAGATGGAGAAACTCTATATAGTCAGCACAACAGAACCAGGAGCGGTTTGTGGCTCAGATCATGATCTCCTTATTGTAAAATTCAGACTTAAATTGAAGAAAGTAGGGAAAACCTCTAGACCATTCAGGCATGACCTAAAGAAGTGAAAAATAGATTCAAGGAATTAGATCTGGTAGATAGAGTGCCTAAAGAACTATGGATGGAGGTTCATAACATTGCATAGGAGGTGGTCATCAAAATCATCCCCAAGAAGAAAAAATGCAAAATGGCAAAATGGTTGTATGACAAGGCCTTACAATATCTGAGAAAAGAAGAGAAGCAAAAGGCAATGGAGAAAAAGAAAGATATATCCATCTGAATTCAGTGTTCCAAACAATGGCAAGGAGAGATAAGAAAGCCTTCAGTGATCAATGCAAAGAAATAGAGGAAAACAATAGAATGAGAAAGACTACAGATTTCTTCAAAAAAACTGAAGCTACCAATGGAACATTTCATGCAAAGATGGGCACAATAAAGGACAGAAATGGTCTGGACCTAACAGAAGCAGAAGATATTTAGAAGAAGTGGCAAAAATACACAGAAGAATTATACAAAAAAGATCTCTATGACCGAGATAATCATGATAGTATGATCACTCACCTGGAGCCAGACATCCTGAAGGGCAAAGTCAAATGGGCTTTAGGAAGCATCACTATGAGCAAAGCTAGTGGAAGTAATAGAATTCCACTGAGCTATTTCAAATCCTAAAAGATGATGCTGTGAAAGTGCTGTACACAGTATACCAGCAAATTTGAAAAACTCAGCAGTGGCCACAGGACTGAAAAAGATCAGTTTTCATTCCAATTCCAAAGAAAGGCAATGCCAAAGAATGTTCAAACTATTGCACAATTGTACTCATCTCACATACTAGCAAAGTAATGCTCAAAATTCTCCAAGCTAGACTTCAAGAGTATATGAACTAAGAACTTCCAGATGTTCAAGCTGGGTTTAGAAAAGACAGAGGAACCAGACATCAAATTGCCAACATCCATTTGATCATAGAAAAAGCAAGAGAATTGCACAAAACAAAACATCTATGTCTGCTTCATTGACTACACGAAAGCCTTTGACTGTGTGGATCACAACCAACTCTGGAAAGTTCTTAAAGAGGTGGGAATACCAGACCACCTTACTTGCCTCCTGAGAAACCTGTATGCAGGTAAAGAAGCAACAGCTACAATCAAAAGTGAAAAAATAGATTTGTTTCACATTGGGAAAGGAGCATGTCAAGGCTGTATACTGTCACCCTGCTTATTTAAATTATATGCAGAGTATATCATGTGAAAGGCTAGGCTGGATGAAGTACAAGCTGGAATCAAGATTGCTGGGAGTAATAACAATAACCTCAGATATGCAGATGACACTTCATGCTTTCTTATGGTAGAAAGCAAATAGGAACTTACGAGCCTTTTGATGAAAGTGAAAAGGGGGAGTGAAAAAGCTGAATGCTAAAACTCAACATTTAGAAAACAAAGATCATGCCATTCGGTCCCATTACTTCATAATAAATAGATGGAGAAACAATGGAAACAGTGACAGATTTATTTTCTTGCGCTGCAAAATCACCGCAGATGGTGATTGCAGCCATGAACTTAAAAGACACTTGCTCCCTGGAGAAAAAGCTATGACATAGCTAGACAGTATATTAAAAAGGAGAGATTACCGACAAATGTCTGTATAGTGAAAGCTATCAGTTAAGTTCAGTTCAGTCGCTCAGTCATGTCCGACTTTTTGCGACCCCACGAATCGCAGCATGCCAGGCCTCCCTGTCCATCACCAACTCCCGGAATTCAATCAGACTTACGTCCATCGAGTCTGTGATGCCATCCAGCCATCTCATCCTCTGTCGTCCCCTTCTCCTCCTGCCCCCAATCCCTCCCAGCATCAGAGTTTTTTCCAATGAGTCAACTCTTCACATGAGGTGGCCAAAGTACTGGAGTTTCAGCTTTAGCATCATTCCTTCCAAAGAAATCCCAGGGCTGATCTCCTTCAGAATGGACTGGTTGGATCTCCTTGCAGTCCAAGGGACTCTCAAGAGTCTTCTCCAACACCACAGTTCAAAAGCATCAATTCTTCGGCACTCAGCCTTCTTCACAGTCCAACTCTCACATCCATACATGACTACTGGAAAAACCATAGCCTTGACTAGATGGACCTTAGTCGGCAAAGTAATGTCTCTGCTTTTGAATATGCTATCTAGGTTGGTCATAACTTTTCTTCCAAGGAGTAAGCTATGGCTTGTTCATTAGTCATGTATGGATGTTTGAGTTGGACCATAAACAAATCTGAGCATCAAGCAATTGACGCTTTTGAACTGTGGTGCTGGAAAAGACTCTTGAGAGTCCCTTAGACAGCAAGGAGATCAAACCAGTCAATCCTGAAGGAAATGAGTTCTGAATGTTCATTGGAAAAACTGATGCTGAAGTTGAAGCTCCAATGCTTTGGCCACCTGATGTGAAGAATTAACTCATTGGAAAAGACCGTGGTGCTGGGAAAGATTGAAGGCAGGAGGAGAAGGGGACAATAGAGGATGAGATAGTTGGATGGCATCATTGACTCAATGGACATGAGTTTGAGCATGATCTGGGAGTTGGTGATGGACAGGGAGGCCTGACATACTGCAATCCATGGTTTCTCACAGTTGGACATGACTGAACAACTGAACTGAATTCACTGACTCTCTCCTTCCCATCAGACTAATGGCATCTTAAAGGAAAGGACGTTTCCTGACTATTTGTTCCACTATTAAAATTTCAACACTCAGTATAGCGGGACTTCCCAGGTGGCTTAGTGGTAAAGAACCCACCTGCCGTTGCAGGAGACCCTGGAGATGTAGGTTTCATCCCTGGATCGGGAAGATCTCCTGGAGAAGTTCAAGGCAACCCACTCTGGTATGCTCACCTGGAGAATATTATGGAGATTGGAGTCTGGCAGGCTACAGCCCATGTTTCAAATAGTTGGGCACAGCTGTGTGACTGAGCATGCACCCAGGATAGCACTTGACATTAGGAGGTGCTCATTTAACCTTTTTTTTTTAATTAGAGTATAATTACTTTACAGTATTGTGTTAGTTTCTGCTGTAAAGCAAAGTGAATGAGCAGTATGTATACATATATCCCCTCCCTGTTGGTCCTCCCTCCCACCTCCATTCCATCTCACCCATCTCGGTCATCACAGAACATCAAGCTGAGCTTCCTGTGCTATGGATAGATAGCTGCTGCTGCTGCAGCTAAGTCATTTCAGTTGTGTCCAATCTGTGCGACCTCAGAGATGGCAGCCCACTAGGCCCCCCCATCCCTGGGATTCTCCAGGCAAGAACACTGGAGTGGGTTGCCATTGTCTTCTCCGGTAGATAGACAGCAGGTTCCCACTAGCTATCTATTTTGCACATGGTAGTGTATATATGTCAATCTCAGCCTCCTAATTCATCCTACCACTGTTCCCCACAGCGTGTCCATATGCCCATGTCTCTGTTCCTGCCCTGAAAATGGGTTCATCTGTTCCATTTTTCTAGATGTCATATATAATTAATAATATAGAATATTTGTTTCTGTCTTTCCGACTTTCTTCACTCTATATAACATCACAGGAAGATCTTTTTAGATCAACCTCCTAGAGTAATGAAAATAAAAACAAAAATAAACAAATGGGACCTAATTAAACTTAAAAGCTTTTGCACAGTGAAGGAGACCATAGACTTTCTATTTTGAATCAATAAGTGCATTTATCTTCATATCCCCATATCCTGGCATCCTTTCTCACAAAGCAGACTCTCAGTAAGTGGTGACTGTTAGTCAATGTATTCAAATTTCTTGATCAAATTCCCATTCTTTCTGAAATAGGAAGGCAATGCTTTTCCTTCTCTTTCTTCTCTCAAACTCTTAGGACCTAGAATTTTGAGAGATTAAAATGCAAAAAGCAACTGTTTGGAATCATAAGACTCTTATCATTGAAGATTTAAACAATTTCTCTTTCAGTTTGAAACCTTTTCAGCTACTGCATTTACTTATGTATCTGTTCACAGCAAATCTCTTTATAAACTTTGCCCCTATTCATAACTTCCATTTTCTCACTTCCTGTTCTAGACTCAGCGTTGATTTCCAGACCTGTGTGTGGAGTAATCCAGTCTTCACTTACGTGCCCTCACGTGACTTGATCTTTCAGTAGCAGTTGATATAGGTGAGTCATCTCCCCTCGGGGAAGTGCTTTCTCCTCTTGGCTTCTGTGTCCCTCTGGGTTTCCCTTTTGTTTCAGCAGCAACCTCTCAGTCTCCTTTGTGAGCTCCTGCCCTGAAAGCAGGGCTTCCCTGATAGCTCAGTTAGCAAAGAATCCACCTGCAATGCAGGAGACCTCGTTTCAATTCCTGGCTCAGGAAGATCCCATGGAGAAAGGATACGCTACCCCTCCAGTATTCTTGGGCTTCTCGTGTGGTTCAGCTGGTAAAATATCCACCTGCAATGCAGGAGACCTGGGTTTGATCCCTGGGTTGGGAAGATCCCCTGGAGAAGGGAAAGGCTACCCACTCCAGTATTCTGGCCTGGAGAATTCCATGGACTGTATAGTCCAGGGGGTGAAAGAGTTGGACATGCCTGATTTTCACTTTGTCCATTTGAGCTAAGAATGTGGGAGCACTCTTATGTAGGGGTATCTATGTAGGAGTATTCATCAGTTCATTATCCATACTCTCTCTTGAGAAGGATAATCTCACTGTGTCCTATGGTTTTATGTTACTTATTTTTTTTTTTTTACATTTATTTATTGAGGTACATAAGGTCTTAGTTGCAGCATATGGGATCTAGTTCCCTAACCAGGGATGGAATCCTGGCCCCCTGCATTGGGAATACAGATTCTTACCCACTGAACCACCAGGGAAGTCCCTCCCATGGTTTTAAATAATATCTGTATGCTGCTGCTGCTGCTACTGCTAAGTCACTTCAGTTGGGTCCGACTCTGTGTGACCCCATAGACGGCAGCCCACCAGGCTCCCCCTTCCCTGGGATTCTCCAGGCAAGAACACTGGAGTGGGTTGCCATTTCCTTCTCCAATGCATGAAAGCAAAAAGTGAAAGGGAAGTCGCTCAGTCATGTCTGACCCTCAGCGACCCCATAGACTATAACCTTCCAGGCTCCTCCATCCATGGGATTTTCCAGGCAAGAGTACTGGAGTGGTACTGATTGCCAAATTTCTATCTCCAGCCCTGATTTCTCTTGTGAGGTTAGACTTATTCATTAAACACAGTATTTCCCATTATATACTGAACACGCATTCCAAAATAATTCTATCCCAAATGGAAACCCTAGTTCTCACTACCCGGCTCTGCAATCTGCTGCTTCCCTCGCCTTCTTCATCTCAGTAAATGGCACTGACCCCTATCTTAGTCTTAGTAAATGACTAAGAGCAAATACTCATAGTTACTCAGAAGCTTACATGGCCCTTATCCCCACATCAACTCAATATGCCTTTTTAGTTGTGTTTCCAAAACACATTCATCCAACTCTCCTCAAGTCCACTCTAACCACTCTGGCCCAAGTCATCATCCTAGCTTCTTTGCATTGCTACCAAGGCCACCTAAATGATCCCTGTATCCCTACACATGGCTTTATAAGCCAGAGTCATTTTTTTCCTAAACACTTATATGACATCATCTTATCCATTTACGTGGAGAAATCTTCCAATGTATTCCAGTTTCACATAGAATAAAATTAAAACTCTTCTCATGTTCTGAGAGGCTCTATGCAATCAGACCTTTGTCGTCTTCTCCAACCTTGTTCTGTATTTTAGAAATCTTGAATTTATTTTAGTTCCTTAAGCGTGGGACTCTGATTCTTTCTTCTGGGTATTTGAGCTTGGCCTTCTCCCATCTGGAAAGTGCTTTCTCAAGGGATTTTTCTTGCCTAACTCTTTTCTTCTCAGTGATCTCACTCCAAATGTGACCTTGTAAAAGAGGCCTTCCCCAACTCCATTGTCCAAAGCACCAAATCATCTTTTCCCTTCATGAGCTCTAACTTTGGCCACTACTATAATTCCTGACTTCATTTCCTTCACAGTGGCTAAGATTATTTAAAATTGAAATATTCATGCTACGATGGCTTCAGCTTATTCTATTTCAGGGCTATTACATTTAATAATTTCTAAACTGTATTCCCTCACAGGAATGTGAGTTTCTTGAGGACAGGAATCTTGACTATCTTATTGGCAACTGTTTCCTCAGAGCCTACTACATACAGTGCATATTATATGGAATCTATCAAACATATTTTGGATGAATATATCAATGGTAATCCACTTTAGGCAGGCTGCTCATTCCCTCTGGGTTACAATGTCTGTGTGTATAAGATAAGGAGGAAAATATCTACTTTGCTAGAATGTTAATTAGTAGTACTACTAATTGCTATAAAATATACCCACTTCTATAACAAACATATAGAAGCTGTTGTAAATGCTATGGCCCTTTCAGAATAAGGCAATAATTCCTAATGAGACTTAGTTTATTTATTTATTTATATATTTTTTTAATTTATTTATTTATTTTTAATTTTTACTTTACAATTCTGTATTGGTTTTGGCATAGATTGGCATGAATCCACCACAGGTGTACATGCGTTCCCAAACATGAACCCCCCTCCCACCCCCCTCCCCACAACATCTCTCTGGGTCATCCCCGCGCGTCAGCCCCAAGCGTGTCATATCCAACCTATATGTACCTTTTCTCTCTTATTTAATTTACTATCTTTTCTCTTGCTATTGCCTTGCAAGTATTGCTCAAGTTAGCATGTAATTGTTTGTATCTTTTGTTAGCTTATGTTATAACCTTCCAAATTCAATAAATGCCAAATGTAGTGGGAAAACAGATTCACACTTCTTTTATTAGTCCCAATTTGTAGCAAAAATGTGTAATGGCAAATGCATAGGGTTTTAAATCATGCATAACAAGTTTTTGTCCTGGTTTCATAAACAATTAGTTATGTGACTCAGGTGTCTGACTTTAATTCTCTGACTCAAAGTCTTTTTATTTATAGAATGGATGTAGTTATATAAAACTTTGGAACATATCAATATGAAAGCTTAATAAATAACAGCAGTAGTACTACTACTAATAAAATGGGCTTCCCTGGTGGCTCAGATGGTAAAGAATCTGCCCATAATGTGGGAGACCTGTGTTGGATCCCTGGGTCGGGAGGATGCCCTGGAGAAGGGCATGGTGACCCACTCCAGTATTCTTGCCTAGAGAACTCCATGGACAGAAGAGCCTGGTGAGCTACAGTCCATGGGGTTTCAAAGAGTTGGATATGACTGAGCAACGGACACACAATGACATCTTGGGAACTATACTTTAGCAAAGAAACTTAGCCTTCAGTATAACCTTTGCTTTTGGTTCTCTACATTAAAGCGTTATAAGATTCTTAGTGCTTTCAACAAGCTGGCTTCAGAGCTTCCAAATGAGATAAGAAAATAAATACCTTTGCTCTACAATCTAAGCTGCAAAAACATGTAGGTGATAGGGTATTATATAAGAAGAATGAGACTCTGAAGGCAAACATCCCAGCACACATTTTAATTTTCACTCATCATAAAAGCAGCTTCTGTAGATAATGGAATACTGTAATTGCCAACATTAGGATAATCGAAGATTAAGGCACCAAAGGGCAAGAGAAGCTTTCAGTTACCTATTTGTTTGCAACACATCTGTGGAACCTGTTCTCTGCAAAAATGTTTGCACTGAAAAAAGAGAAGAAAATGAAGTGGGAAGGGAAACAGAAAGAATAGAGGAAGACCCTAGATTCCACACTGAGAAAGAATACGTAGTATAGAATATATATAATATATTGTATTGAACATATCTTTAATATAGCCTACACACACAAATATATGTGTGTGTGTGTGTGTGTGTGTGTGTGTGTGTAGAGAGAGACAGACACAGAGAGACATATGTATATATAGAGAGAGCACATTTCTTCACTTTCACCATGCAAGCATCTTAAAATACATTATGTCAATTTTAAAACCCCATCAAATTTGTCAAAGTATTTCCTCAATATCTGAGCGTTCATCATTTCATGTGGGGTAAAATTTGGTCAACTTGGATGGTTAGCCAACCATGTTAGGATATGATATAAGAGGTCAGATCACCCTAGTGAATGTTGGGATCCATAGCACAACTCCTTCTTTCCTCTGTTACACTACATGCCTTTCCCTAAGATCCTATTTTCTAAGCAGATTTTTTTGGTATACTCAGTTCTGATTGCCTATGGGGATCAATAATTCCTGTCTTTATAACGCTTGAATGTTTCTCCAGAAGAGCCCTGATTGCTCTCCACTGGAGTCTGTCTTCTCATATCACCCATAATGCTTTCATTTCCTTTCTGGCTTCCTTTGTGCCTTTTCTTTCCAGAGCTGAGAATGTATGGCCCAGGTCCTTTCCAAGGAGTGCCACTCTCATTAAAATTGACTCCTGTTGCTACCATTCTGCCAACTTCCGTGGGAATGCCATCAGCTAAGTGCATTGGTTGACCTGCACCATCCTCTTTAACTCTAGTCCAACTGGTTGTCAGATAAACATCAAGAAAAGGGATCTTGTTATAAAAGCAAGACTTCTATCAGCTCTATTTGATTATGTGTGTTCAACAGAGAAATGACCTACATTTCTTACTTCCCAGCAGTGAAACTAATAATTAAATATCTTCCTTATTAGAATATAGGCTGCTTTCCACAAAGGTAATCAAAATGATTTAATGCAAAATGAGTAACAGTGAAAGTAAAAAACCTAAGCAGACCCCTTTTTGAACTTCCAATACGAACAGAAAAGAGTCGCCACCTACTTGAACAAGATGACAGACTTGCTTGCATCTGCTAAAGCAGCAAGGAAAGCTCAAAGAGATCAAAGTTGAGGCTCGCTGTGACTTTAAAAGCGTTACACATATTGACTGTCATCTGCTCCTTTTGGGAATGGAAATGGCAGGTCCTTATCTTTAGGCCACTAGAGGCAACTAGGATAAGCTGAAATGTAAAAGGGAGAATATTATAGTCACTCTGCATCTGTGTGTGGACAGATTGCTGGATTTCACTCTCAGCTTTCCATTGAGATCCAAAAGCAGCGTAGTAGAAGTTGCCCAAGGGCAAATGCGAAAACCTAAACCAGATGTCCCAAACTGCCACAGATTCATAGCAGATATTAGGAGGCTCTTCACAAACTACTCTTTCTGAAGTTTTCTTGCCTTTTCTTTTCCATTTGAGAGGTGGGTGTTATGTTGCACGCAAGGCAAGAGTTCAGACAGGCGGCAATTGGATTCACATTCAGAATCACCTATAATTCACATGTCAATAAAATTATGGCAACCCACTCCAGTATTCTGCCTGGAGAATCTCATGGACAGAGGAGACTGGCAGGCTACAGTCCATGGGGTCACAAGAGTCGGACACTACTTAGCGACTAAAGAGAGAGATATTTTTCAGCCACATTCATGAACAGAGTCACTATTGTTAGCAATATACTCAAGGATAGAAGAGCACTATATGGACAATATCAACTGATAAAAATTTTCCACCATTAAGGTAAATCCTAGAGGACCATTTAGTTACATATACTCATACTCGGGGATTTCTAGGCCTAGAAAACAACTTTAAAATGACTTTAAAGTTGAGAAGTCCAAAAGAACTAGTTTCCAAACAGCAGTTTGATATTTTTTCATCATCACACTTCTTGCAAAAATATTACATCCAGAGTTGATTGTGAAAGTCTTGAAAATGGCTCTCATCATATAGGTGGAATACTCACAGTTCTTTCACGACAATATCTGTAACAAAAGTCTGATAGTACTGGATGGACCACAGTGCAGAAGCGGAGACTGCTGTTTCTTTTTTCCTCTGAGCCTTGCCTACAGCAGTTAGTGTAATCCAAGCCTAGCATAATGACAGCTGTCTCAGTTCTAAGATAAATTGTAGTGGTATAATAAATGAAGATCGAGCACTAGAATAGCCAACCTGATCAAGTCTTTGCCTCATTCAGAGCACTTGCCCGCCAGACTGTCTGCACTAGGCAGAAAACTGACACAATATTTATCTAACTGAAGGGAAATCCAAGTGTCAGCTATCTGAACTATCCCTCTCCTCAATTATTCTTTTTCATGGGAAAGAAAAAAAAAATTTTCGAGACCATGATTCTCCAAGGACTATATATATATATATATATATATATATAAAGAAATCTGAAAGCAATTTTTCAGAACCTTCTAATGCATACCTGAATCTCAATGACCCAGATAGTTATGATGTATTGTTTGGGGGTTATTTTGGCAGGACTCAATCTACTTGTCTTAGTTGAACTACAGTTTGATGTGAGAGTTGCATGATTAATAAGACCTTAAGCATTTTATTGAGGAAATCTACTTTCTGGTCTCTGATATCATCCTCCCCTAAATTCTGCTCTTTCTCCTGAGTTTTTTACTCAGTGAACATCAAGAACAATCCACTAATATGTCCAAGAAAGAAACCTGGGAATCTTTTTTGACTATCTTATACGGCAAATTCAGTTTAACTCTCCAACTGTTACCAATGCTAACTCTAATCGTGCTTGGAACAATATCCTTCTTTCTGTTCCCACTGCCAGTGTCATAGGTCTGGCTTTCAACTTTCCTTACTATTATTATAACATAATAAAGATCCTATATAATGTCTTTGTAATGATCACCAATCTTCACTTCGATGCCCTCCTGACAGCACACTGCACACCTCTGCACACACATGTGTTCATATCAGAAACTCATCCAAGTTAATTATGTCACCTGGGACTCAGGATTTGGTTTTGTTAATTCTTCTCTTCTTAAAGCTATGAAAATACCTACATAAAATGCCTTAATCAATGCCTAACTTATAGAAAGTACAGAATAGATGTTACTTCTCTCAGCATTTCTCTCCCACCTTACCTGTGACGGTGACATCCAGGTAGTCTTGCTTAAACGAATTAGGAAGTCAAAGTCCAGATGATCGCCTTCTGCTATATCCATAACATCTCTGAAAACTGTGCTCATGGCACTCAAATCACTGAGCTATAATTTAATGTTCTGTTCTCCCCAAGGATTACAAATTCCTAGATGCTAGGGACTTTTCCCTCCACTCTTAAATATGCAGTGCCTGACTCAATATGTAAGTAGGTGCTCAAGAAATTTTACTTGATATATTATATCTGACTACAATAAAGTAGTGATTTTCAAATAAAGCATTAAACATTACCATCATTACTACCAGTATTATTAAGAAGAAGAAGTTGAACATCTTTTTCCTATTCTCAGTCAAGTTCTGTGAGAAGGGAGGATCCAGAAATGCTTTACATCTTTTTAAATTTATCTGGCTGTGTTGTGTCATGTGGGATCTTTTGTTGCAGCAGGAGGGCTCAGAAGTTGTGGCACGTGGCCTAGCTGCTCCACGGCATGTGGGATCTTATTTCCCCTACGAGGAATTGAACCTACATCCTTCGCATTCTTAAGCATTGGCCTGCCAGGGAAGTCCCAGAAAAATTACTTCTAAAAATGAATTCAAGAACATTTTTAAAATAAACTCTAAGACCAATATTCTATACCCTCCCCCTTTTGAGTCTATATTTTATATTGAGATTACGTTTGGTATGATGACTTTAAAATCTACAGCGATTATCGGATACCAAAGACAGATCTGAATCAACAGGTTACAAACTAGATTAGGAAAGCAGATTTATGATTTCTAAAAGAGCTGACCTTGTTATTCTTTATCAATGCTTGGTTAACTAAAAAAAATTAACTTTAATCATTTCTATGGGATGTCAAGTCATTGGAGTCTTATTCAATGGGGATAACCATCATTCTTTAATTACCATGAAAAAAATACAAATATATTTGTCGTTGCTATTTAGTTGTAAGTTGTGTCTAACTCTTTTGTGACCTGTGAACTGTAGCGCACCAGGCTCCTCTGTCCATGGGATTTCCCCAGTAAGAATACTGGAGGTGTTGCCATTTCCTTCTCCAGGGGATCTTCCTGATCCAGGGATAGAACCTGTGGTTCCTGCATGGGCAGTCAGATGCTTTATCACTGAGCCACCTGGGAAGCCATGAATATACTGAACCAATACACAGAAACACTCAGTTTTAGGAAAGACTAACGATTCACTTTCTATATAACTTACAAACAGGGTCTTAAATGAACGAGATGTTCAATGCTCTAATGCAATCAGAGAAAGTGCATACATAAAAGACATCCAGATAGTAAAAAAAAAGTACTACATTTATTTACAGACAAAATGATCCTACAGGATCATAGGAAATCCAAGGCGCACCCCCCACACACACACACGCAAATCCATCAGAACTAACAAGTAAAGCAATTTTGCAAAATATAAGATCAGTATATAAAAATCAATTGTACCTCTATACACTAGCAACAAAAAACCATAAAATGAAATGAAGAAAACCATATCACTTATGATATACTTAAAAGAATAAACTGCTGGGGAAGACATCTAACAAAAGAAGCACAAGGCTTGTACAATGAAAGCTATAAAATAGTTTTATATTTTGATTAGATAAATTAGATAAGATCGTAAATAAATGAATAAATATTCCATGTTCATGAACCAAAATATTCAATAATTTTAAAATGACAATTCTTCCAAAATGGAAGGACAAATGCACTGCAATCCCTATTGAAATCCTAATAAGTTTTTTTTTTTTTTAAATTTAAGGAACTGACAAACCACTCCTAAAAGTTACATAAAAATGTGAGAGACGTAGGCTAGCTAAACAATTTTGAAAAAGAATAAAGTTAGGTGACACTTTTACTACCAGCTTTGTATTACTACTTAATACAAAGCCACAATAATAAGGCAGGGTGTTTCTAGGATAGGCATAAAAGTCAATTATGAGAGTTCAAAAGAAAATTTTAATAGTTAGAGTCAATTATGTTTTGACAAAGCTGCCAAGACCACTGAACTAGGAAATCTTAGTCTTTCTAATAGATAGTTTTGGTATAATTGTAAGACCGCATGGCAAACGTAAACTTAGACCTATACCTCACAGTATACAGACATTAACACAAAGTCGATTGAACACCTAAATAAGAACTAAAATTATCAAAAGTTCCAGAAGAGAAATTCTTTATTACCTTGGGTTGGGTAAGTGTTCCTGTATAAAACACCAAAAGCCCAATCAATAAGAGAAAAAAAGCATGATCCATAGATTTTGTCAAACCTGAAAACATTTGTGCTTTGAAAACACCAATCAGAAAATAAAAAGATAAGCAACATAGTGGGAAAGTATAGTTTTATAATTGTGTCATCTGATCAAGAATTTCAACAAAGAATAGTTATAAGTCATTAATAAGAAAATGCACAGGCAATTTAAAAATTAGCAAAGAATTCATATAGACCTCTTACTAAAATATATATATAAATAGCTATTTGAAACATTAAACAAGATGCTCAATATATTTAGTCATTAGCGAAATATGAGTTAAAAACACAAGAAAATACTACAGGATAGCTTCTAAAAATAGGCAGATACTATCCAGTGTTGATCAGGATATGCAGAAATCGAAACACTCATACATTGCTGGAAGGAATACAAAATGGTACCGCTTCTTTAGAGAACAGTTTGGCAGCTTTAATGTTAAATATAAACTTAGTATATGATGTAGCAACTCAAATAATCATATATTAACACATAATGTGAAATCTAGAAAAAATATACAGATGAACTTCTTTGCAGGGCAGGAATAGAGATACAGATATAGAGAACAGACGAGTGGACACAGCAGTAAAGGAGAGAATGGGACAAATTGGGAGATTAGCACTGACATATATACCCTTGCTTAGCTGCTAAATCGTGTGCAACTCTTTTGTGACCCCCATGGACCCCAGAGGAACCCACCAGCCTCCTCTGTCCATGGGATTTCCCAGGCAAGAATACTGGAGTGGGTAGCCATTTCTTCTTCCAGGAGATCTTCCTGACACAGGGATCAAACCCGTGTCTCCTGCATTGCAGGGGGATTCTTGACCACTGAGCCACCTATGTAAAATAGATAACTAGTGAGAACCTGCTTTTATACCCCAGGGAGCACAGCTTGGTGCTCTGTGGTGACCGAAATGGGTGGGATGTGGGGGCGGAGTGGGAAAGAGGTTCAAGAGGAGGGGGATATGTGTATACACACAGCTGATTCACTCTGTTGCACAGCAGAAACTGACACAACATTGTACAGCAAATATACCCCCATTGGGCTGCCCAGGTGGCGCCAGTGGACAAGAACCCACCTGCCAATGCAGGAGACACAAAAATCACAGGTTTGATCCCTGGGTTGGGAAGATCCCCTGGAGAAGGAAATGGTAGCCTGCCCCAGTATTCTTACCTGGAAAAACCCCATGGACAGAAGGGCCTGGTGGGACAGAGTCTATGGAGTCGCAAAGAGTTGGACACGACTGAGCATGCATGCATGCACACAAACGCACTTATTCAATTAAAAGAAAATAAAAACTATGCCCCAAATGAAAATGCAAAACATGTACCCAACATTCATAGCAACAACATTCAAAATATCCCAAACTAGAAACAAACTTAAACCCATCACTTGAAAAATTGATTAAAAAAAAAGTCGCATGATCACAAAATAAAATACTACTCAGCAATACAAAGGAATGGGCTATTGATACATGATTCAACAGGGATGACTTTCAAAAATATTTAAGTAAAAGTAGTCCAATGCAAAAGACTACATATTGTATGATTCCATTTATATGAAATGCACACAAAAAATGCAAATTCACAGACATCAACACAAATCAGTGTTGTCCAGGGTGGAGGGTAGGAGAGAGGAATAATTGAAAAAGGTATGAAGGAAGTTTTAGAGTGCTTGAAATTTTTATAAACTAGATTGTAGCAGTGGTTATACAACACTATAAACTTATATAAAGTCACAGAATTGTATGTTTCCAATTTGTGAATTTTATGGCATTATTATCACCCTGAAGCTCTTAAAACTGTGTACAGTTTTTATACCAAAGTGAAAGTTAAAAATAAAGTAGATTGAAATGAAATTTTTTTTTTAATTAAAGATTAAAGTGGAAACATCCCTTGATTACTTCTTCAATAGCGTTTGCTTCCTAAACAAACTATGTAGCAAGATAAGGGAGCTTACAAAAATCCATCATTCCAAATATATAAATTTATCATTTCACTGTAAAAATCTCCAAGTTTAAATATTCACTTTGGCTAGCCTTTGTTTTTCTAACCATTCTATTAGCACTAATCTAAATTCATGAGTATTAGAGATGCTATTCATCACTCTAATAGCATCTTAATCAAAGTATCCAATACATATTTCTAAGCAGGCTTGCAAGTCAAAGTGTTACTTTATTAGAAACGTCAACATGTAGCCACGAGTGGAGACCCAGAGCAAATTGCCACCAGTCAGAACATGAATTGTAGTCACTGTTTCTTGTTAATGCTATCTGTGTACTCAGTTGCCCCTAGCATCACACTCGAGGCCACATAGAGAACTGGTAAACACACATCTGCTCTTTCTTAACATACACAGTAATATAAAATGCTGCCATTGTTCTGCCAAAGGGTGACTCTGTTAAAGCAAATGGGTCCTCTGTAACAGTGAATGGGTCCAGTGGGTGTTACAGAGTCCATAATGGCATTTCATGCTGAAAACAAGAACCAATATTTATTGGTACCTATTAAGGCTAAGCATTATGTAAATGCTTCTACATATATTACTGTTGTTTGGTCAGTTGTGTCAGACTCTTTTGAGACCCCATGGACTGTAGCCTGCCAGGCTCCTCTCTCCATGGGATTTCCCAGGTTGCTATTTCATACTCCAAGGGATCTTCCCAACCTAGGGATTGAACTCGTGGCTCCTACCTTGGCAGATGGATTCTTTACCACTGAGCCACCAGGGAAGCCCTCTGGATACATTAGTTTACTTAATAACAATACTAGGCTAAATGCTAAAATTTCCTCTTTACATAGACAGAAAATGAGAGTTTTACTAAATTATTCAGGTTTGCCCAGTAGTTTCTTGAGATGCTTAGACTGAAACCTCAGTTCACAAAAAGCATGGTTCTCATTATGCCAAATACAAGATATGGATGATAAATATTAGATGATCACAAAAGAATACGCCATCATCTCATCACTTAAAGAGAACTTCTCAAAGCCAGTTTCTTTAGAATTTCTTTAGAATTACTGAGTCTGTGGTTGGCCAAACTGGCAAATAAATAAAATCAAATATGGTTCAGAGAAAAAGAGGGGTATCTGTTGCTATACTAAAGCACCGCTGTATGGACAATTAATGAATGCCTAGTTCCCTTCTCCCTGTCAAATTACATTCTGCCATCTCCACTTGACATCTCAACTCACTCCACCCTCCTGGAAACAAAAGAACTTGGCCCTGAGAGCAAGGACTCAATCATATTTGGACTGTAACAATGAGGTAAAAGTCATTTTAAATAATTAAGAGCTATTCAGTGTAACGTGTAATCATCCGAAAGTGCACAAACCTGAAGTGTTTGTCACAACACATAGATGGCTCTGACCTGGCATTCATTTTCCCCACTTCCATTTTCTTTAAAGAATAGTAGACTAATACAGGGGATGAAGCCTTTCCTCTCCTGACAAGACACATCGTGTCCCCATTAAAGAGTCCCCAGAGTCCACTTAGTGGTGACATGTGCGAGATGGATGCCAGGGAGCCAGTAAATGCCAAAAGATTCCTGGAATGAAATAAGCCACGTGTGTGTATGTGTGAATACATACAAACATACATCTGAATACATGCATGTATTCATATATGTGTGTATGTATTCACACATACACACACACATGTATATATAGAGAATATATATATATGTATGCATATATACATAAAGGCCAAAAGATTCCTGGAATGAAATAAGCCACTTATGTGTGTGTGTGAATACATACATACATACATACATATAAATACATACATATGAATATATGTACGTATTCATATATATGTGTATGTATTCACACACACACACACACATATATAGAGCGAATATAAGTGAAAGTGAAGTCGCTCAGTCGTGTCCGATTCTTTGCAACTCATGGACTGTAGCCCACCAGGCTCCTCCATCCATGGGATTCTCCAGGCAAGAATACTGGAGTGGGTTGCTATTTCCTTCTCCAGGGGATCTTCCCGACCCTGGGATCGAACTCAGGTCTCCCAAATTGCGGGCAGACCTCTGCACCAACAGGGAAGCCCCTAGAGAATATATATATATATATATATATATATGTATAGACACATAAAGGCCAAAAGATTCCTGGAATGAAAGAAGCCACTTATGTATGTGTGTGTATGTGTGTATATACCTACATATATATGTATGTATGTATGTATTCACACATACACACATATACATATATAGAGAGAATATATATGTGTGTGTATATGTATATATATCTGTATATATATAAACTAAACAACAACAATCAACTATATGTATATATGTATATATAGTTGATTGTTGTTGTTTAGTAACTCAGTCGTGTCTGATTCTTTGTGACCCCATGGACTGTAGCCCGCCAGGCTCCTCTGTCCAGAGGATTCTCCAGGCAAGAATACTAGAGTGGATTGCCATGCCCTCCTCCAGGGGATCTTGCCTACCCAGGGATCAAACCTGCCTCTCTTAAACCACTTGCCTTGGCAGTCAGGTTCTATACCACTAGCAGCAACTGGGAAGCTCTAAATATGTACATATAAATAATAAATTTTTTTCAAGAAAAATTTTTTCTTTCACTTCCTGTATCTCCTTCAGATTATTTTTTATTCTTTGGGTCTCACATATATTCAATGGGTACAAGGAGAATGAAATAAGAAAACTGCTGGGTTTATTAAGATTTCTTTCTTATGGCACACCCTGATGTAGTTCATGAGGCAAGAAACCAGGAGTAGATTTATACAGGGGAGAAAGACAGTTATTTTTGCTCACAGGTAGAACTAACTGCTTGTTAAAGAGCAAATCATTCCTTTCTATTTAGCCAGATTGCTGTCTCTCAATTGCTTACTAAATCATGGAAATGGAGCTTTCTTCCTGCAGATACAATTCTTCTTTGCAGTCAATACGCAGTCAATGCATGTTAACACAGTCAAGCTCTTCCTTCCCCCTCCATTTTGACTCGAAGTCCCATTAATAATGGCGATAACAGCAACATTTGACATTTATACAGCCTGAAGGATTCCAAAAAGATTTCACCAATTACTGTGAATAGAGTTCTGATGAGCTGCAGCGACTTCTGAGGCAGGAGGAGAATAAGCAGAAACACAAAGTCGCAGTAAGGGAGATTCTGCCAAAGGGTATGCCAGTCGCCCCCTCTAAAAATTGAAAAACATTACTCACACCCACACACACAAAAAATCAGGTCTTTTACTTTGAAAATATTGAAAATATATCACTGGAAGTCAAATGATATTGAGTTGGCCAACTGACATGAGACATTGGAAAGGAGAGAACATTCCACAGCAAGCTTATTTCCAGTGGATTCTATTTTTATGGTTATTAACCATCTGACTAGCTATCATACCAATTGGAAGAGTGGAGATGAAACAAGCCTTCCCAGTTGTCCTGATATTTCAAAAGTTCCCACATACACCCAAATAGTGTAAGAGACTGGCTAAGGTTCAGTAAAACATTAGAACATGGGATATTTCAATTCAATAAGCAAAATATTCCCATATGAACAAAGAACAAGAGTTTCCAGAATATTTAAATATCTAACTTTTAATCCTTATTAAAAACAAAACAATACTAACAGCGGAAACAAAAGCTTTTATGAGACCTATGGAATGATACTGTCTTTGAAGACCCTAAAACTATATTTAGGGTTTAATAAGTTAACCATTCAGAAATAAATCACGGATAACACAATATGCAATAAAGGTAAGATCTCTTGATTAATTTGGGCTTCCCATATGGCTCAGCAGG
Source organism: Oryx dammah (assembly GCF_014754425.2). NCBI lineage: Eukaryota > Metazoa > Chordata > Mammalia > Artiodactyla > Bovidae > Oryx > Oryx dammah. The sequence continues at coordinate 68,789,652 of NW_024070201.1, forward strand.
TAAAGAATCAGCCTCCAATGCAGGAGACATAGGAGATGCAGGTCCAGTCCCTGGGTCAGGAAGATCCCCTGGAGAAGGAAATGGCAACCCACTCCAGTATTCTTGCCTAAAAAATCTTCTCATTGATAGAGCCTGGTGGGCTACAGTTCGAAGGGTCACACAGAGTCCACACACACTTGAAGAATTTAAAAGTAAAATATCAGAAGCATAGATTTACTCAAATACACCAAAATCTCAGCTCCACTATGATACAAGTATATATTCAGCTAAGGTTTCAGAGGGTGCTGTAATTTGAATATTCAATTGTGCACCTAGGACACTGGTTCAGTTCAGTTCAGTTCAGTCGCTCAGTCATGTCCGACTCTTTGTGACCCCGTGGACTGCAGCATGCCTGGCCTCCCTGTCCATCACCAACTCCCGGAGTTTACCCAAACTCATGTCCCTTGAGTTGGTGATGCCATCCAAACATCTCATTCTCTGTCGTCCCCTTCTCCTCCTGCCTCAATCTTTCCCAGCATCAGGGTCTTTTCAAATGAGTCAGTTCTTCGCATCAGGTGGCCAAACTATTGGAGTTTCAGCTTCAACATCAATCCTTCCAATGAACAGTCAGGACTGATTTCCTTTAGGTTGGACTGGTTGGATTTCCCTGCAGTCCAAGGGACTCTCAAGAGTCTTCTCCAACACCACAGTTTAAAGCATCAAGTCTTTGGTGCTCAGCATATTTTTACAATCCAACTCTCACATCCATACAAAGCTACTGGTGTTATTTGCTGGCATATTGAGTGCAGCACTTTCACAGCATAATCTTTCAGGATTTAAAATAGCTCAACTGGAATTCTATCACCTCCACTAGCTTTGTTTATAGTGATGATTCCTAAGGCCCATCTGACTTCACATTCCAGGAAGTCTAGCTCAAGGTGAGTGATCATCCCATCGAGATTATCTGGGTCATGAAGATCTTTTTTGTACAGTTCTTCTGTGTATACTTGCCACTTTTTCTTAATATCTTCTGTCTCTGTTAGGTCCCTACCATTTCTGTCCTTTATTGAGCCCATCTTGGCATGAAATATTCCCTTGCTATATCTAATTTTCTTGAAGATGTCACTAGTCTTTCCCATTCATTTTTTTAAAATATAAATTTATCTATTTTAATTGGAGGCTAATTACTTTACAATATTGTATTGGTTTTGCCATACATTGACATGAATCCCCCATGGGTGTACATGGGTTCCCCATCCTGAACCTCCCTCCCACCTCCCTCCCCATACCATCTCTCTGGGTCATCCCAGTGCACCAGCCCCAAGCATCCTGTATTCTTTTCCTCTATTTCTTTGCACTGATCACTGAAGAAGGCTTTCTTATCTCTCCTGGCTATTCTTTGGAACTCTGCATTCAAATGGGTATATCTTTCCTTTTCTCCTTTTCTCAACTACCAGGAGACTGGTAGCTGAACCTATTTGCTTAAATCCATTCTAGGCTAATGAAAGCATTTCTTTCTTTCTTTCTTTCTTTTTTTTTTTTTTTTTTTTTTGTCATCTTGGATTGCAAAACAGTAGACTATACTGATTCATATTCCCTAAGGAAGTCAAAGGCCTTGGCTGTCAAATGAGTATCAAGTACAGAGTTTCCAGACAGGTACTATGGTCCATTATCACACACATGTATGAAAGTCAGACAAGGTATATCTGTTAAATAGTCAGAAAACTAGAAGGGAACAATAAAAAGGAAAATTATTCTTGAATCCAAAGCCACAAGTGAAGACAAAAATCTTTATAATCATCTTTTATCAGACATATATTGACTCTTTAACTAAAATGTATTAATACTAAAATCTGAATAATACAACAATAAATATGAAACTGCATGTAAATTCCACTGTATGATTCCCCAGAGAGGAGTAATAGATAATTCTCACCATAAAGAAGGCTAATAAATAATCTGAGGATGCTTTAAACTAGGTAAGTTAACTACTTAATTATTTTCTTTTTTTCTGGTATAATGAAATATGTGTGTACATGTAGTTACATATAAAATTATTGACTGTCCCAGTTCCAGAGGGAATACTTCAAGGTTTTCACATATTTCATTAATCAAGTGAGTAAAGTAAGTACCATTTGTGAAGAATTAAGTTATAAAAATTTATCCTGTTGCTGATGAAAAGGTAAGATATATTGATATTCCTCAAAGATGAATATCATTATTGGCTCTTTTTAGAGTCCCCAAAATTTAAATTCATCAATGGAGCAGATTCACATAACCTTATGAATTGATAAATGCTTCTAAAAGCAGTGCCTAAGACAAAAATTGCATATAACCAAAATTATGCTGGAATAAGTTTTGAGATGTACTAGTTTTTATTTTGTTTGTATAAACGTAGACACACATATTCTAAAAAACAGGCAGACTATATGATATATGAATTATATATTATATATACATAACTATATATAAATGGATATTTATTGCATAGTTCCCTTGATTTGACTATTATACCTTTTAAATTATACTTTCCCCAATATAGCAAAAATAAGTGAATTTACTTTAAGATTATGTAACTATAGTACAAAAGACTACTTTAAACATTTTCCTGATTTCTATAAAGGCTATGTTTTACTTTGCTAGTATCAAAAATATTGAAAAGATTTCAACTAATGGAAGTATGTATCCAAATATTATAGGAACAAATTCTTTATACATATTTAAACAATACAAAGTGTTGAGCTGTGCTTTAATTTCAGACTTACATTTTCCACCTTTATATTGAATGGAAACCCTCAGGTTTTTAGCATTAAGTGGTTTGGACATGGAAAACATTTATGAAAATGCATATTTCCATATTTTAAACTCAGAAAACTGACAGAAAAAAAAAAGCCCTAAAAAAGTTAGTTCTTATTCTGGTTCTGCCACTGCCTACTTGTCTAGCCTACAGCAAGTTATATGTACCCTCCAGGCTTTCATTTCTTCATTTCCAAAATGAATGGTTTGGACCTGACAATTGGTCTTCAAACTGTGCTTCTGAAATACTTCCAAAGGTCTTAGGGGGACAAAGTCCCCATTCTTCCTACTTTGCAGTACTATCTGCCATCAAAATTACCTAAATCGTTATTCTAAATACAGGCAAAACTATACTAGAGCAATTAATAAAATAATTTATTTCCTAGCATGTAAATCATGTTTTACTCAGCACATTTGCTGATTTCTTCTTGTCCTCTCCTGGTTTCTGGTTTCTATATATAATAATGTACAAATAAAAATCTTCGTTGGAATTCAACACTTCCTGCTGTTCATTCTCCTATTGAAGTTTCAGTCCTGTTCACATCATAATTGGTTTCTATGGAAATGCTTATGTCATCATAATCAAGATATCTGAATTCTACTTTGAGGCACATATTGTTTTAATGGGAAATGAAATAAAAAGCAGTAGAAGAAACAGAACATATTTAGGCATTATTGTTTGGGATACTGGGAGTTGGAAAGTAAAAAAATAGTTTTGAAAGCTCCCTCAACTCATCTAGCCATATTAATATTTTAGCAGCTTTGAGGCTTCCCTAGTGGCTGAGCAGGTAAAGAATCTGCCTGCAATGTGGGAGACCTGGGTTCAGTCCCTGGGTTGGGAAGATTCCCTGGAGAAGGGAAAGGCTACCCACTCTAGTATTCTGACCTGGAGAATTCCATGGACTCTATAGTCACTCGTGGGGTTGTAAGTCAGAGAGAACTGAGTGACTTTCACTTTCATAAGCATAGATAGCCATAAAGCAAGCTGAAATGCTTGATGAATTCTTATTCTTGCCTCAGAGATGGAAAGGTCTGCAACCTCTGGAACTGTAGAGCAGAAATACTCTGGAATGCTTTTACAAAGCAGCATATGGTTACAGAATTGCTAAGAAATACTAGTAGTTTCTTTGGCAATGTAGCAACTCAAAAACTATTGCTACAGATTCTTTCCTTAATATAGCTAAAAGCTGCTTAAATTATTTAATTGGATGGTATTTAACGCCAAGCATTTTGGAAATTTGGAAAATTATGTAACAAATTCAAAGAATATTCATTTTGCTAAAACTAAGACCATTTGATCAATCTTGTTCAAATTAAGATCTGGGCTATAGAAACAGGAAAAAAAAAGACTTTATTCTGGTTATTGCTGTTATTCATTCATTGAATCATTAATCATTCTTCATATAATCAAAAAGCATAGATTAATGATAAGCCCAAGATTTATCAACCACTGTGCTGGGTGTTAGGTTAGAGAAATAAAGATGCTGTAATCTCTCTGCTCAGAATATCACTATATTTATTACAAAGAGACATATAGATAAACTAATAAAAGAGACACAGTAAGATGCTTTTAGAGGGACCTGCAAATAACTTTAAAAACACTGTAATTTAAATTTCACCTCTAGGAATGTGTGGGGTCAGAATCAATTCATAGAAGACTCAACAGTAGAGCAGCATCTTGAAGGATGAATACATGTTTGCCAGCAAGACAAACAGCAGAATAGATTGCATGTTTAGAGTCATAATGTACAGAAGCAAGCATGAACTGTTCAGAACCACCATGCAACTGGAACATTGGGAGGGAAAATGGCAGGGGTGCTTTAGCTAAGACTGAAAGTGGAATTTCATGGAAAATTAAGTAGAAAAATTCATTCAGTATGGAGCTGACTATGAATCAATACTCCCTCCTTAAATTCGAGACAGTATGCCAAATATGTAATGAGGCCAGTTATATAGAGGTTTCCCCCAGCTTTTCATTGCTTTGCAGATCTATGTAATCTCGACTGGTATCTCATGGTGTCACTATACCTACTTTAGATGCTGAAAATGTTACAATGGAAACACTCAACTCCTGACTGTCCCTGATATCCAAAATCCAACTAATGGTACACTCCTCAATTCCTAACACTGTTGCAAGGCTTTTGGGGAGAGAAATTGTTCACACTGAACCACGAGCAAGTGGCTGGGACCAATGCTGAATGATAGGCCTCTAGTGCTGCAGAGATTGTACACAGAGTTCATCAGTTGGTAAGCACTCTACTATTGTTTTTAGCAGCTCAGTCATGTCCAACTCTGAAAACCCATGGGCCACAGTCAACCAGGCACCTCTGACCATAGGAAATCCATAGGATTTCCCAGGCAAGAATACTGGAGTGGGTTGCCATTTCCTGCTCCACGGGATCTTCTTGACCTAGACATCGAACCTGTATCTACCTCAGGTCTTTGCATTACAGGCAGTTTCTTTTCCAGTGAGTCACCTGCAAAGCCCAGTAAGCACTTAATCAAACATCAAAGAAAACCCCAATTAAATTGGTAGATAACAGAAGGGAGATATAATAGGTCAACCATGAAGGAGATTATACCTGGGCAGGATTCAGAGCTGACTGATACAGAAGTCTCACTGCACCATTCTTGTTTACAATACATGTCTTGCTCTGCACTGAATTATGTTCCCTTGAAATTCATATAATGAAGCCCTAACATCCCCCACAATGTGATATTTTTTGGAAATCAGGGATTTTGGGGGGTACTTAGGTTTAGATGAGGTTATGAGGGTCAGTTCCTCATGGTGAGATTAGTGTCTTTATAAGAGTACATATATACAATGGAATATTACTCAGTCATTAAAAAGATTGAAATAATGTCATTTGCCAAAACATGGATGAACCTGGAGATTATCATACTAAGTGGAGTAAATCTGACAGAAAAAGACAAATATCATGTGATATTGTTTGTGTGTGGGATCTAAAAACAAATGATACAAATGAACTTATTGACAAAACTCAAGAGACTTAGAATATGAACTTGTGGTTACCGCTGGGGAAGGGTGGTGAGGTGAGAAGGAATAAATTGGGAGTTTGGGATTGATATGTACACACTACTATATTTAAAGTAGATAACTGATAAAGACTTAACTTTTTTTTTTTTTTAAGTATCTCATGGGAAAAGAAAAGAGAGAGAAACCAGAGCTCACTCTGTCCAGTCATGCAAGGGCACAAATATATTACGGCGGTCCGCAAGCCAGGAAGAGTTCTCACCAGAAAACAGCCATGTTGGTACCTTGCTTTTGGACTTTCAGCCTCCAGAACTGAGACAACCAAGTTTTGTTGTGTGAGCCGGCCGTTCTATGGCATTTTGTAGAGCAGTTCAAACTAAGACAAGGCTGCCTTGTTTTGTAGACTGGCCACCAATAATAATTTGATTTATACTTTTTCCTTAGTTGCATGACTAACTCCCTATGGCTCCCAAGAACAAAACATTTCTTTTGCTAATACTCTCATCCTTTGAACCAATCTACAGCAAAAAGATGAAATTATCATGGTTGAAGTCAATTCCTCTGCTGCAGCGAAATGGCTGTTGAGAGGTGAATTACGATGTCTCATGTGAACTACCAAAAGAAATGTACTGGAATTACCAATACTACAACAAACAGTATCTTCATGTCACTCTAGTAGCAGAGCCTCAAACACTAATTCTCTTTTCTGACAGTTCTCCAGAGGGCAGATATCACATCCTTAGCAATAGGAAGCAGCGACAGAAATGCAGGAGAAAGGCATGACTCCGCAAGCTTGTGTCTGAAACTTTATATCTTGTTCACAGAGACTATTTGTTGGATTCTAAGTAATAATTTCTAAGCATAAGATGAAAATTTATAATGTTACTTTTGCTTTCTGGTAATACATAAAAAGTAAAATTGAATTTCATAATTTTCTGATAGAAGAAAGACAGGATTCAAATACCTGTAGTATGATCCATTCTCTTAATAACCAAGTAAGAATTAGATGAAGTTTTTAAGTAGACCCACACAGAAGTCTTCAAGCAAACATATCTGGTACAGGTCTATTGCTGTCCTTTTACCTACAGGTTACATAGACTGAAGCAGTTCTTTGCCATTAAAATAAAATAAAAATAATTAAATGTAAATTTATATTTTAAAAATATTAAAATTATTATAATTACAACAAAATATATAGTCATAAAATATACATGTAGATTTTAAATGATTAAGATACACATTTAAAATATCAAAAATAACAGGTTAATCATGTAGAACTGATACAGTATACTTGCTTTAGACATTTAGAAACACTTTTTGGTATGTCAGACTCTGTTCTAGACACTGGAGATATAATAGTTACTATCACAAATCAAAAGAACATAGAACTTTTATGTTCCATCAAGATATCCCATAACTAAAAAAAAACAAGAAAAAGAAAGAAATCTCATACCCAGGATATCAAAATATTCAATGAAGTTGGGAGACCCTTGAGGATACTTATTACCATTTCAGTTAACTCTCATAAGTCAAAAGTCAAGGCTGTAACAGTGAAGGTTGGAATCTGGTTCTCCTCTTGCCCTATCAGTTATTTTTCACTTTTGACACAACATATTGAAAGTACATTTTTAAAATTTGTTGTTTATTGCTTATAAAAATGTCATAAAACTTTACCCCTATTATTAAAAATATAAAACAGAAACTTAGATTGGATTTAAATGTAACTACAGGTGGATTCATGTCAATGTATGGCAAAACCAATACAGTATTATAAAGTAAAATAAAGTAAAAATAAAATTTAAAAAATAACAATAAAAATAAATAAAATAAAATGTAACTACAAAAGGACCTAGAATAAGGGAGAACATTTAGAAGGGGAACAACTTGTCACATGGAAAAAAAAGGTAATAATATATACAACCATAAACATTTAATACCATACAAACTAATTTATTACAAGCATTTTTCTAGGTAGTCTGTTTGGCTAAAATTATGAACACAGTGAATTCAACATGAGTATGTGAAGGATTTCCAAGAGCTTGACATATTTATCACCCTTGCAAAATTGTTAACATATAGCATGAATCATTAACATTCTACTGACCTTTTTACTTCCATTAAAGCTGTTTAAAACTCAGTTTATTGGTGTGGTTATTTAGAAAGACATAGTGAATCCAAGCTTGATACTCATCTAAAATTCACTATATGCTTATCATTATTTTGTTTAGTTTATATTTACTTATTCATTTTGCTTATTGAAAATTTTCCCCAATAGAATGTAAGTTCTAAGGGAGCAAGATTTTTTATCCATTTTATTAATATGTTTAATAAGCCCAATGACTAAAACAGGGAGTGATATATAGAAAGTGCCCAACAAATATTTGTGGAATGAGTGAAAAAAATTCACCTAGAAGAAAATTTTCCAAATCTCAGACTTTGAACTTACCTATAATTAAATTTTGTCTTCTCAGATAAACTCTTCTCTGGGAACTATTAGCAGATTGTGCCTGATTTACAGATATAGAGAAGAAGAAGAAATTCTAAACCAATTTTCTTCAGTGAGAATATTAACGTAGTGGGAGACATGTATGCAATTTTTAAGTCTTTAGCAGTAACACTGAATATTCATTGAAAGGATTGATGATGAAGTTCTAATCTTTGGTCACCTGATGCAAAGAGCCAACTCCCTAGTGAGTGAAGTCGCTCAGTCGTGTCCGACTCTTTGTGACCCCATGGACTGTAGCCTACCGGGCTCCTCCGTCCATGGGATTCTCCAGGCAAGAATACTGGAGTGGGTTGCCATTTCCTTCTCCAGGGGATCTTCCCGACCCAGGGATCAAACCTCGGTCTCCCGCATTTCAGGAAGACGCTTTAACCTCTGAGCCACCAGGGAAGCTGAAAAGACCCTAATTCTGGGAAAGATTGAAAGCAAAAAGAGAAGAGGGTGGCAGAGGAGGAGATCCTTAGTATCACCAACTCGATGGACCTAACTTTGAGCAAACTCTGGGAAATAGTTAAGGACAGGCAAGCTTGGTTTGCTGCAGTAAATGGAACTGCAAAAAGTTGGGCTTCTTGGTGTCTGAACAACAACAACAACAACTAACATTTAATAATTCAAAAAATGGTGAAACTAATTCTAATAAGATATATTATTTAGACAAATATATCCAAAGTATTATCAACATGAAAACTAATTTAAAAAATGAAATATTTTAACTTATTTTATAATATTAGAACTTTCATCTCTGAAACATGTTTTATTCTTAAAACACATCCCAAATCAGCCAGCCTTACTTCAGGCATTCAGTGGGAAATTAGGAGTAATAACATCCCAGTTCATGTAGCTCAATACCAGAAAAATGAACAACCCAGTCAAAAATGGGCAAAACTAATAAACAGACATTTCTCCAAAGACATATAGTTGGTTAATAAACACATGAAAAGATGCTCAATATCACTCATTATTAGAGAAATGCAAATCAAAACCACAATGAGGTAGCATCTCACACCAGTCAGAATGGCTGCCATCAAAAAACCTAGAAACCTTTTGGCTGGAGAGGGTGTGGAGTAAAAGGAACCCTCTTACACTGTTGGTGGGAATGCAAACTGGTACAGCCACTATGGAGGACAGTGTGAAAATGCCTTAAAAAACTGGAAATAGAACTGCCATATGACCCAGCAATCTCACTGGATATACACACCAAAGAAACCAGAATTGAAAGAAACACATATACCCCAATGTTCACTGCAGCACTGTACAATAGCTAGGACATGGAAGCAACCTAGATGTCCATCGGAAGACAAATGGATAAGGAAGTTGTGGTACATATACACAATCGAATATTACTCAGCTATGAAAAGGAACACATTTGAGTCAGTTCAATTGAAGTAAATGAACTTGAAGTCTATTATACAGAGTGAAATAAGTTAGAGAAACACCAATACTGTATATTAATACACATTTATGGAATTTAGAAAGATGGTAACAATGATCCTATATGCAAGCCAGCAAAAGAGACACAGATGTGAAGAAGAGAATTTGGACTCTGTAGGAGAAGGCAAGGGTAGGATAATTTGAGAGAATAGCACTGAAACATGTAATTACCATATGTAAAACAGATAACCAGTGCAAGCTGATGCATGAAGCAGGGCACTCAAAGCCGATGCTCTGGGACATGCCAGAGGGATGGGGTGGGGAAGGGAGAGATGTGGGTGGGGGCGGTTCAGAATGGGAGGATATACGTGCACCTGTGGCTGATTCATGTCGATGTATGACAAAAACCATCACAATATTGTAAAGTATTATCCTCCAATTAAAATAAATTAATTAATTAATAAAGGAGTACTAGCTTCCATATTGATCAGCAAAGCTATAAACTATAAATATCCTTTCTAGTTCCTGAAAATATAACAATTCTAAATGATTATTTTTCTTCCAAATAATAATGTTTTGAAGAAAAATAAGTGACAAGATTTCTAACCCTGTATTTTAAAACTTGACTTGAAAAATGTGTGTACATATTGAATTTTGAAAAATAAATATTAAAATGTGCACAAGTAAGTGAGTGCATGTGTATGTGCCAGAGGGGGAGAGAGACTGCTGGAACTTAGGAAGTTGAGAATTGACAGACTATTTTACACAGGCTACAGAATGAATGACGTCATACAAACGATTTCATCTCTGTTGGTAGGTACTTGATTTTTTCATTTGTCACAAAAAGAAGTTGATCTAGGTAAATTCTAATATCACTATCTATATTCTTTTATTAACAATCTGATTGTTATATATGGGGACCCCAAATTTGTGTGTCTGTGTATGCTGTTTATTTAATGAGCAATCCACAACTTTAGGACTGTGACACACTGATCCATCAGAGTAATTTGTGAGATGAAAAATAATCAGTGACAAAACTGCAAAGACTTAAAGCTAGGAAAATGACATACTTAAAACAAATCTAAAAAGTAATATATTTTATATCTTCTTAAAATCCAATATATTTCTTGGAGTGAAAGAGCAGGAAGGGGAGTTGTAATTGGCACCCTAGAAATTAACTACATTATAGGGTCTACCCGTAGGCATCCATCAACAAATGTCTCATGTGTAAATGCCATTCATTACATATACCATGCTTTCAAAGGATAGAAATAAGTGGTTATATATACTTCCTTGTTACTGAGTTGACAATAACGGGTACAGACTAAATACTCCATGAAATTATCACTTCTCTTCTGTTCTTCACATCTCCTAAAGATCATTCAAATTAACAAGATTCCTGGAAATAAAAATCAACTGAATGTATATATTTAGTAAGCCACAGTTACAAAAATTCAGCCCTCAATGTGTCTATCTTAACACATATATTCTTAATACTTGTGTGTAATTGATTTGGGGGTTGATCTGAGAAAATGGGTTAACAACAACCTAAGGTTCTGGAATTTGAATATATATACTTCCTTTCTAACTCTATTCTCAAAACTGATCAGAATACAGCACTGGATAACATTTTTTTCAGGAGGAATATTCATATATTGAAAATACTGAAGTTGAAAGGAAATATAAATACAGAATTCATTTAGCTCAACCTCTAACCCAATATTCCTTTTCCTTCTACAATACTTCTCAAACTACCTGAGAAATGGAGTATTTCCTGTAGTATCAGTAAACAAGGATGCCATTGTCATCAACGATGGCAGCCCTCCAATGTGAGCTGGTGAATCCTAAGGGCACTCAGGAAAGAGAAGAATACCTGGAATCTAACAGCCATCAGGACTGCAGCCAGTCCTTATGGGGAGCTCCAAGTGAGCTCTAGGGTGTGAAAAACACAGGATATTGGCCCCAGATATTTGAGATGCATATGAAAGTAATGATTTCAGTGAGCCCACACTCTTGCATCTTCCCATACATAGAAAAGCACTAAATTTCTTAACATATCTAGCTTTCTTTAATTAACAATAATCTTTTCATGTTCAGGCTGCTGCTGCTGCTACTGTTGCTAAGTTGCTTCAGTGGTGTCTGACTCTGTGCGACCCCATAGACGGCAGCCCACCAGGCTCCCCTGTCCCCACCTGCCTTTACTGGAAAACTTCTATATAACCTAACTCTTCCCTTTGCCTCCTCAGAGCAGTTCTCTCAGGGTTACTTGGAATGCTGTCTCCCAGGCTTGAAGTCTTAAAAATTCCCACTGAATAAAACGTGTCTCAACTTTTAAAACTTAAAAGAAAAAAAAATTAAGTATACACATCAGTTAATTTTTCCCCATTTTTGCAGACTGATGATCTTGTGAAACATAAAAATGAATTACTGAGAGAATAAAACCAAGAAAGCAAAAATTCCAAAGTACAAGACCACATATTTTATTATTAGAGTCAAAGGACACAAAATTCTTCTATCAAATTGCTATAAAATTCTAAACATTTGCACTCAATTTCTATACTTATGCTTTCAGGAATTGATGTTAACAGATGGTCTATACTGTAGTCTATACTTCTTTGGCTAATTCAACTCTACACCATTTATCTGAATATACATTGTTGGTTTTAATGCCATACACAACCCTTACAAAGAGAGCAAATTAACAAAGGACAAAGAACACTTGATTTTATAAATCTACATATTAGAAAACAAGCCAGATTCTCCTTGTAGTATCACTATACTTTATCATTGACCTAGAAGATCCTTCCAGACAATACAAAATAAAATATGAAACATAAATGAAAATTATAAATATCCAACAGTGCAAAAGATAAATGCAGGCATAAAAAATTAGGATTTGAAGGTTATATGATTTTATATTTAAAAAATATCAAATGATTCACTATAAATTTATAATTAAGAGAAATATTAGTATGTTGGCCAGATTAAATCATAGAATTGTCAATAGCTTTCCCTTATAGCAGCAATAAGCAGTAAAAATATAATGGCAATTAAATTTGCCAGTGTATATTACTTTGTCAACAAAGGTCCGTCTAGTCAAGGCTATGGTTTTTCCAGTAGTCATGTATGGATGTGAGAGTTGGACTGTGAAGAAAGCTGAGCACCGAAGAATTGATGCTTTTGAACTGTGGTGTTGGAGAAGACTCTTGAGAGTCCCTTGGACTGCAAGGAGATCCAACCAGTCCATTCTAAAGATCAGCCCTGGGATTTCTTTGGAAGAAATGATGCTAAAGCTGAAGCTCTAGTACTTTGGCCACCTCATGCGGAGAGTTGACTCATTGGAAAAGACTCTGATGCTGGGAGGGATTGGGGGCAGGAGAAGAAGGGGACGACAGAGGATGAGATGGCTAGGTGGCATCACTGACTCAATGGATGTGAGTCTGAGTGAACTCGGGGAGTTGTTGATGGACAGGGAGGCCTGGCGTGCTGCAATTCATGGGATCTCAAAGAGCTGGATACGACTGAGCTACTGAACTGAACTGATCTTCTACCTCACTTATCCTATCTTCTGCCTCCATTATTCTACTATTGGTTCCCTCCAGAGTGTTTTTATCTCATTTATTGCATTATTCATTATATATTGACTCTTTTTTATTTCTTCTAGGTCCTTGTTAAACCTTTCTTGCATCTTCTCAACCCTTGTCTCCAGGCTATTTATTTGTAACTCCATTTTGTTTTTAAGATTTTGGATCATTTTCACTATCATTATTAAGAATTCTTCATCAGGTTGATTCCCTACCTCTTCCTCTTTTGTTTGGTTTGGTGGGGATTTATTCTGTTCCTTTACCTGCTGGGTATTTCTCTGCCTCTTCCTCTTGTTTATATTGCTGTGTTTGGGGTGATCTTTCCATATTCTGGCAGTTTGTGGAGTTCCCTTTATTGTGGAGTTTCCTCGCTGTGGGTGGGGTTGGATGGGTGGCTTGTCAAGGTTTCCTAGTTAGGGAAGCTTGTGTCAGTCTTCTGGTGAGTGGAGCTGGATTTCTTCTCTCTGGAGTGCAATGAAGTGTCCAGTAATGAGTTATGAGATGTCAGTGGGTTTGGAGTAACTTTGAGAAACCTGTATATTGAAGCTCAGGGCTATGTTCCTGTGTTGCTGGAGAATTTGCATGGTATGTCTTGCTCTGGAGCTTGTTGGCCCTTGGGTGGTGCTTGGTTTCAGTGTAGGTATGGAGGCTTTTGATGAGCTCCTATCGATTAATGTTCCCTGGAGTCAGGAGTTCTCAGGTGTTCTCAGGATTTGGACTTAAGCCTCCTACCTCTGGTTTTCAGTCTTATTCTTACAGTAGCCTCAAGACATCTCCATCTGTCACTTCCAAGGCTGTTCCCTCTGTTTTAGATTTTTCTGTTTGCTGGTCTCTTCAGTGTCTAATTTCTGCCCTGACACAAGGGGGCGGTGGTGCACACTTTTTTAGGCTCACTTGTTCAGTCGTGCTATGGGGGGGGAGGAACGCTGCAAACATACTACACTGGAGTGTGTTTGCAGTGTCTTGGCCACACTGGGTTTGCCCCCACTCAAGGCGTGTGTGCTTTCCCAGTCTACACTGCTTAGGCTCTAGGTTGCTCTGCCAGGGACTGTTGGATCCCGGCCCTGGGTTGCATGCACTTCCCAGGTCTAAGCCACTCAGGTTGAGGTACTCAGGTACTCCACAAAGGCGCAGACTCAGTTGGACCTGCATTTTGTGCCCTTCCCAGGTCTGAGCAGCTCAGGTGACCAGGTGCTTAGCGAGCATGGCAGCTGCGACTTATCGCCTCCCACATCCCTACCGCTTGGTTTTCTGGGTGTACAACTGGCGCACCTTCTCAGGCGGATGTCGATGGTCCAGAATTCCAAGAAGTCTTGGTTAGCAATGAAGCCTGCTTGCAGTTTGGTAGATGATGCCTCTCTGGGGCCACGATTTCCCCCTTCTGGCTCTGGCTGCCTGTCTCCAGCGGGGGATGGGCCCGTCTGTAGCCGGCTAGCTCTAGTCAGTCCTTTGCTCTGTGAGCGGGCCTGGCAGTATCTTACGTTAGGGCTTCTCTCGGGTAGCTATCCCACAGTCTGCTTTGCTATGTCAAGTTAGTTCCCTCAGGTTGCCCTCGGGGCATTCTTACTCTAAGCAATGCAGCCCGCGCCTCCCTGCCCAGCCCCAGCTTGCTAGTGTCGGATGCTGGCATCTGCACTGCGTTGCGTTTGCAACATTAGTAAGCATGTCTCTACAACTTAATCTTCCAGTCACTGTAATTTCAAGAGAGAAAAAAAATGGAACCATCTAAAAAGGAACCACTTGTTACCACAAAAATCACACATCTAGGGACCTCAGAGTCACATGAATTTCTTTCAGGATTACACAGAGTTCTGGTTTCAGAGGCACACATTTAAACACTCAGCTTGATGAATCTTCTCTAAGATGCAGGTTTCCTGAAACTGGCCATCACAGTTTCTTTACTGAGGAAAAAAGATAGTCTCATGCCTCATGTTAAAGCAAAGCTTGACAGGAAAGACCAGGTGGCCTGTTTTCATAGCATAGATTATATTTGCCATAAGGCCTAACTTGTTATATGGGAGCAGGTTAGGTGCTCATACAGAGGCTTTAGGTACATCATATGCTCTGAAATTATATTAATATGTCAATAATAAAGTATATATGGTAAGAAAGTTCTAACTAGCTCTGCATTATTTGACTGGGGGGTGGGGTTGGAGTGGGATGTACTGAGTCTTACATGTTCTTTACGTTCTCTTCTGTAGTTCAACATTTCCCTGCAAGGCAGAAATCCTTTTCAAAGTATTTAAAAAAACTTATTTTTATGACAGAATCCTCATGTAGGATATGGATGTATCTAAACAGTTGTTAAAAAATACAAAAAAATTTTCTAAAAAAAATGCATTGACTATGGATTCGGACCCAGATTTGACTCTCAGGACCAATGTTTACTATCTACATGTCCTAGGGTGACTTGTTTTCTAATACTTCCCTCTTTAAAAAGTAAATAGAATACTAGCTACCTTATAGGGTAGTTATAAGGATTTAATAAGATAAACAATTGAATAAGTGCCATATATGGCTGTTGGTGTTGTTATTATTCTTAATTACTATTATCATCATTATTATCTCACTGACAAAATCATCTTTATCCCCATTTAATCTTCATCTCTATAGCTCCATCCAGTTTGTCATCATCACAAGACAACCATGGCTTCATATTCTGACATCTCACTAGTGTGACCTAGAACAAGTCCCTTGGTTTTCCAAATTTGCATTTCTTAAAATTTTAAAGGAAGGAGTTGATTTAACAGTAATTGTACAATTTGTTGTACTTGTTTTTTTTTAATTTTTAATTTATTTTTTGTGCTCTTTATTGATTATTATTTTTTTTTACTTTACAATATTGTATTGGTTTTGCTATACATCAACATGAATCCACCACGGGTGTACATGAGTTCCCAATCCTGAAGCCCTCTCCCACCACCCTCCCCATATCATCTCTCTGGGTCATCCCAGTGCACCAGCCCCAAGCATCCTGTATCCTGTATCGAACCTAGACTGGCAATTCGTTTCTTACATGATAGTATACATGTTTCAATGCCATTCTCCCAAATCATCCCACCCTCTCCCTCTCCCACAGAGTCCGAAAAGTCTGTTCTATACATCTGTGTCTCTTTTGCTGTCTTGCATACAGGGTTATCATTACCATCTTTCTAAATTCCATATATATGTGTTAGTATACTGTATTGGCATTTTTCTTTCTGGCTTACTTCACTCTGTATAATTGGCTCCAGTTTCATCCACCTCATTAGAACTGATTCAAATGTATTCTTTTTAATGGCTGAGTAATACTCCATTGTGTATATATACCACAGCTTTCTTATCCATTCATCTGCTGATGGACATCTAGGTTGCTTCCATGTCCTGGCTATTATAAACAATGCTGCGATGAACATTGGGGCACATGTGTCTCTCAATTCTGGTTTCCTCGGTGTATGCCCAGCAGTGGGATTGCTGGGTCATAAGGCAGTTCTATTTCCAGTTTTTTAAGGAATCTCCACACAGTTCTCCATAGTGGCTGTACTAGTTTGCATTCCCACCAACAGTGTAAGAGGGTTCCCTTTTCTCCACACCCTCTCTTACTGTTGTACTTAATTGATATGACTCACTTGCGCACTCAAGAATTCACAATCTTCTCTTTTGATGCCTGCTCACCTGCATAAGGCAGATGTGACTTGAAGTTTGATAACCTCTGTAGTAATTTCAGGTCCAAATTTTTGATCCCATAGTTATACAAAATCAATCTCTACTGAATTAAATAAAAAAGAACTTGCTTTATGATGTTCATAAAGCAAATTCTATGATGCTTATTTGTGACTATTAACTATATTTTATATGTAGTATAAATCAGGCTGGAACTGCTCTTTCCATAGATATAGTAATTTTCTTGTTGAATGTTATGGGAAGGATAAAAACCAAAGCTGAAGAACTATGTTTACCTATTTGATAGCCAAACAAACTGGCATTTTATGGATATGATCAAAATTGCCCAATGAGTGTTAAGTATATTAAATACTAATAAGCAAACTCAGGAGATAGTGGAGGTCAGAGGAGTCTGGCATGTTGCAGCCCATGAAATCACAGAGTCAGACATGACGTAGTGGCCGAATAATAAGAAGGAAATGGCAACCCACTCCAGTGTTCTTGCCTGGAGAATCCCAGGGACAGGGGAGCCTGGTGGGCTGCCGTCTGTGGGGTCGCACAGAGTCGGACACGACTGATGCGACTTAGCAGCAGCAGCAGTGACCAATGAGTTTTAAACATATTAAACTCACGTAAAAACTGCCCATTTTTTGGAAGGAGTATATTTTAAACTGGTAAACAAAAACAATATTAGTGAAAACAATACATTTTATTAAATGCATCTGCTAGTGCCAAAATAACTTCAGTTATTGGCTGTTCTTAGGATTTATTGTAAAAGGATACCATAGAAGCAGATATCCCCACTGGTATTTCCATATCATTTTTCTGATGGCTCCAAGTGAACTAGGAACTCTAACTCCTTTTGACATTCAAATCATTCTCAATGAGTAGAAGTTCTAGAAATCAAAAATTGAATGAGAGAGAAGATTATTTCCACATGTTTTTATTTTCTTGTTTTCAAAAAGGATTTCAGATGGCTTTGGCTAATTGAAACAACTGTTGAAAATTTACTTGGCATTTTTAATTCTCAATATTTTCAACCCTGATGAAAATGTTTTGTCTCTCACAATATCTCTCTCTGGGATGTGGCCAGTCACTTCATGAAAAATGTATATTCAAAATTTCACAGGATCTATTCATCCATCTGATAGTTACCACCTGGACTTTGCTAAATCGAACATTTCTCAGGGCATCGATTTTTTTCTTTTATATTATATAGATTGGCAATGAACATGAATTCCTCCTTCTAGACTTGAAAGCACACAAAGCCTGCTCTATTGGTGCAAGAAGTTTGTTTTTATAAGATAAACATACAATTGGTGATATATGAGTAGCAGTAACTGACCTAAACACTTAGATTCTTTGGTTTGGCTTTAGAACTTCTCATCTTAATTGCTTGACTTTAGAAATATAGTAAAAAATGGAATGTTAGTGAAAACTCCCAGAAGTTATTCCTATATATAAACCATTTATCATACTTATTACAAAAGAATGTCTCTCCATTAATCCAATCAATTATTCATTCTCACATAATAATCAGAAGAAAATTCTGTCTATCTTCAAGATTTTAAGGGAGGAAATAGGAATGGAGATGCATTTGTAATAGCTGACTTCAGTATTTCCCCAAAAATATATTCCCAGAAGAGAGGAGATGGGTAGGAGAGACCATTAACTTCGCTATATTAACACACAGTGTTTTGCAGCATCTATTTTCCCTCTCAAATATACAAATGAACATTGCCTCTAAGTTTTTTCATATATTTTCTAGAAAAGTTTCTCTATGGAATGCTTAACTTCCAGATATAAGATATTATTTTCTATAATCATTTATCATCCATTTTAAAATTCTCTCAGCCTAGAGTTAAGTCATGGTATCATTCAAGATGAAGAAAATTGGTGGAGAGACAGAACACAATTGAATTTCCCAAGAAGGATATTCATTATCATTGATACTCTTATGGTTATTAGTTGTCTGGATGAAAAATGATACTTGTTAACTGATCTCCAAAATTAGTAAACGCTAAACCAGTGACTTACAGGGTTACTACTTTATCTAGTGGGATAAAGGAAGTATGGCTAGATGCCATGGATGGAATAGGAAGAAATTTTGTTGATGGGATCTATGCTGTAAACCTCTTAAAAATAATTTCAGTCCAGAATCAAAAAGTTTGGAATCTCTAGGAAAAAAATAATTAAGACTAGTTCTGACACAGTTTTTAGAATAAAGAAATATCCTATATACCATAAAACAAATGTACTATAATTCATTTTTCTCTCTCTTAAACTGACAGTTCCCATTTCAGTAAGTGGCGATTATATTCTCTCAAGGAGCTTAAGCAAAACAACAAACGAACAACAATCACAAAGACCTTTCTTCTCGTTACTTTGTATTCCGTGTCAAGTTCATCAGCAAGCCTTGTCATTTCTAATTTCAAAGCATATTGAGAGCCATTATGAAATATTATAATTCCACATTGATTTTTGAAATATTCAAAATGAGTTAATATTTAAGCTGAAAATAGCTAAAAAGTGATACAAAAGTTTTAAACCTTATTATATAGTGTAAGTCACTGCTATCCACAAAAACTACTATGACTTTTTCTGTAATAGGCATAAAATGAGAATAAAAAGTAATTGACTTTGGCGGGATATGAAAACAACTTTATACAGAAACTAAATTAAATTTCTAAAGAGCATCAAAAACCTGAGATATATGTGTCTGTATCGCCTCTATCAACATTTAATGTGAAGAAAGGGTGTATAAGACTTTATGATAAAACCCTAAGGGTGGTATTACAGTGGCTGCAATCAATACAATAGCATTAAGACAGCAAACACTTTTTAGAGCAAAACAAATTTAAACATATATCAAAAGATAGATGCAAAAAGATATTGTTTTCATTTATTACTCAGCAAATTCTCCCAAACCACCAGCCTTCATTCTACATAGGTTACTTCTATTTCTTTATTTTACTACCAGGCATTTGATTGTATAATCTATTCCCACACTTGCTCCTTTAACTACAAAACTGATTTTTCAGCACTCTTATAAATCTGCATTGAAAGGACTAGAATATAAAAAGCAGATTTTAGAGTTTTGCCTAATGAATTTTTGCAATAAATGAAAAAGTTAGAAATCCAAATAACATAAAAATTGCAAATAACATTGAATTGAAAATAGTAAACACCATTAGAGGTAACACTGATCCATTTACCATCTGGTGATATATCACTGCTTCTGATTTCCTTGAACTGGTAAATAAATTTTGATCAGTTGCCATTTCTCTTTTTAGTCAAATCAAATTTCTATCCTTTTGCACTCTTTGACTTAAAACAAATTAGAAAGTTTTAGAAAATAATTCACTTTCAAGTCAAAGGTTTACAACTAAAGAGCAGTGAAGGAAAAGAAAAAAATCAGAAAATATATATTGCTGAGACTTCTTAGTATCAATGACTTTTTTATATTCATACTTTGGAAATCAAATGGACTTGTTCATCTCTTCTCTTTATTTACCATTTGTCAATCAAATTCCAGGTTATTAATAGATAGGAAAAGGCCACAAAAACATTACCATCTTCACAGGAACAAACTTTTTATTTATTTGTTTGCTTACACTGGTTATATGAAAGTCACTGGAACCTAAAAAATATAACAAGATATATAATGAACATGGTTTTGAAATAAATATCCATTGTATCTATATCACTCTTTAGAGTTACTAAATTCTTACATATTCTTTAGTATAATTTTGAAATGAGTCTGGCTAATTTAAGAGAAAGAGTAATTTTCCTAATCTCCAAGTCAAAATCAGTATACTTCATTTTTAAAAATCAGGATTTATAGTACAGCTTACATAATTTATAGTCTTATTACTAATTTTTGTATAATAATTTTTTTTGTCCATCTGTGGTTTGTGTCATGGCCTGATATCCAGATTCCCCAAATTAATATACTAACTCCTAAACCCTTTGTGCTTGCATATGGAGATGGGGCCTCTAAGGAAACAGTTAAGGTGAAATGAAGGCATAAAGGTGGGGACCCGATTTGATAGAATTATTATCCTTATAGGGGCTTCCCTGATAGCTCAGTTGGTAAAGAATCCACCTGCAATGCAGGAGACCCCAGTTACATTCCTGGGTCAGGAAAATCTGCTGGAGAAGGAATAGGCTACCCACTCCAGTATTCTGGCCTGGAGTCGGACAAGACAGAGCGACTTTCACTTTCATTATCCTTATAAGAAGAGGCACCAGAGGACATTACCTGTCTACCTTTCTCTTTCCCCAGTTGCATCAAAGAAGAGATCATGTGAGCACACAGCCAGATGACAGCTGCCCACAGGTCAAGAGAAGAGACCTCAGATGAAACCTTTCTTCCCAACACTTTGATCTTGGACTGTCAGCCTCCAGAAATGCATTTCTTTTATTTCGGCAAATGAGTTTATGGTACTTTGTTATGGCAGCCCAAGAAGAAAGTAGATAAATACAGTCTGGGAGGCAATAAAACACCGGGGATAGTAAAATTCTGTAAATGCATGTTTTTTTCTTAGAGGAATCTTGAGTCAGAATGATTGGCCAGAGACTACCTGAGAAACTAATCTCATCACCATAAACCCCAAGATTGAAAGGCACATAGCAGAGAAGTTCTCCTGGATTTCTTTACCCTACTGCTCTCCACCTGGGTGCCCCTTCCCAATAAACTCTCTTGCTTTGTCAGTATGTGTGTCTCCTTACCATTCATTTCTGAGTGGTAAACAAAAGCCTACCCTCAAGCCTTGGAAGCAGTCCCCCTTACTGCAACACTACTGTTTGCTGTTGGGAACAATGGAAATCAAATGTAGGAACTCAGGTGCCAGATTCTAGTGCTGAACTTTGAATACTACAACTCTGTCCCAATTAGCTCAACTCCATGCATCTTCGGTGTCCTTCATCCTATTATGGATGTTCTCCTGGCTCAGCAACTGTTCTTAATATTCTAATTCTGCAGAATGTCTTTGTAGATAGCAATAAAATATCAACAATCTTCAACTCTTGCCTGGCTGATTTGTGTGGAATAAAAACAAATTGATTGTGTTACACCACAGACTCATCTATTGGTAAAACAGTCAGTGGCTCTGAGAGACCTTGGAATCACCCAGGAACTTGTTTAACCAGCTCCCCAACCCCCCAAACTTCCACCCCAATCCACCAAAACCTTCCTGAGCTCCATTCAGATCTATTGAATCTATTGAATCTCCATTCAGATCTATCAAATCCCAGTAAGTGGGGCCCATCAACCAGGTTTAACATGCCCTCCAGGTGATGCTAATTGTTCTAGAACTACTTGCCAGGGGCAAACTGACCCTAAATATCCACACTGTGCAGTAACCACATTGAATGACCACTACTATTTACCCCTATTAAAGTAGCCCATCAACCTTCTTGGCCCACTTTATTCTGCTTTTTTTCCTTGGGTGTATAGACTTTTTCCTAGCCCTTTGATCTTAATAACCCTACATCCCAGAAAATTGACTGGGATCTCCCTCCCTGTCCCCTTCTGTCTTCCCTCCATCCCAGGGGATCCTAAGATCCCTTTCCCTGGACTTATTCATCTGCTTCCTATACTATTGGTCTCCTAATTGGTTGACATTCCCTAATAACAACCTATCTTCAACTGACCATAAGCATCATTATCAACAATTTTCTTTTTTCTTTTTTTTTTCAACAATTTTCAAAACACCCAAGCTATTTAATAAATATCTAGAGTTTAGATTCTCTCTGGGATGAATTGCAATCATCCTAGTCAGTTAAAGGGCAGGTGGCTTTTTCTATTCTCTACCTTCAAAGTCTTTGACTGTGTGGATCACAATAAACTGTGGAAAATTCTGAAAGAGATGGGAATACCAGACCACCTGACCTGCCTCTTGAGAAACCTGTATGCAGGTCAGGAAGCAACAGTTAGAACTGGACATGGAACAACAGACTGGTTCCAAATAGGAAAAGGAGTACGTCAAGGCTGTATATTGTCACCCTGCTTTTTTAACTTATATGCAGGGTACATCATGAGAAACACTGGACTGGAAGAAGCACAAGCTGGAATCAAGATTGCTGGGAGAAATATCAATCACCTCAGATATGCAGATGACACCACCCTTATGGCAGAAAGTGAAGAGGAACTAAAAAGCCTCTTGATGAAAGTGAAAGAGGAGAGTGGAAAAGTTGGCTTAAAGCTCAACATTCAGAAAACTAAGATCATGGCGTCTGGTCTCATCACTTGATGGCAAATAGATGGGGAAACAGTGGAAACAGTGTCAGATTTTATTTTGGGGGGGCTCCAAAATCACTGCAGATGGTGATTGCAGCCACGAAATTAATACACTTACTCCTTGGAAGGAAGGTTATGACCAACCTAGATAGCATATTCAAAAGCAGAGACTAATATTATTCTGCCAACAAAGGTCCATCTAGTCAAGGCTATGGTTTCTCCAGTAGTCATGTATGGATGTGAGAGTTGGACTGTGAAGAAAGCTGAGCACTGAAGAACTGATGCTTTTGAACTGTGGTGTTGGAGAGGACTCTTGAGAGTCCCTTGGACTGCAAGGATATCCAACCAGTCCACTCTAAAGGAGACCAGTCCTGGGTGTTCTTTGGAAGGAATGATGCTAAAGCTGAAACTCCAGTACTTTGGCCACCTCATGCGAAGAGTTGACTCATTGGAAAGGCCTTGATGCTGAGAGGGATTGGGAGCAGGAGGAGAAGGGGACACCAGAGGATGAGATGGCAGGATGGCATAACCGACTCGATGGACATGAGTTTGAGTGAACTCCGGGATTTGGTGATGGACAGGGAGGCCTGGCATGCTGCAATTCATGGGGTCACAAAGAGTCGGACACAACTGAGCAACTGAAATGAACTGAACTGAACTGAAACCTAAGTAATCTATTTTTTGACATTGAGATGGCTCCAAACAACTTTTCAAAACAAGTCTATGCAGATTCTTAAACCATTCACACCATAAGAGTTGTTTGCCAAGTATTACACTCAATAGGCTTCCTTGGTAGCTCAGCTGGTAAAGATTCTGCGTGCTATGCAAGAGACCCAGGTTTGATTCCTGGGTTGGGAAGATCCTCTGGAGAAGGATAGGCTACCCACCCCAGTATTCTTGGGCTTCTCTGGTGGCTTGGATGGTAGAGGATCTGTCTGCAATGCAAGAGACCTGGCTTCAATCCCTGGGTTGGGAAGACCCCTTCAAGGAGGGCATGGCAACCCACTCCAGTATTCTTGCCTGGAGAACCCCCCATGGATAGAAGAGCCTGGGGTTAAAGTAGGGTTATTTGCTAGGGATCTTTCCACATTCCTGAGAAAAAAGTTGCAAAAATAAAAGGTCCCTCTGCTTTCTAGTGGACATTAATATCTCTGGGGTTGCTGCAGTCATCTTGTCACTGATCGAAATATAAAAGACAACCAAAAGAAAAACAGGTCAGACACATAGAAAGAATACTGGATCTTAACAAATCATTGGGTCAGTCAATCCTGAAGCCAGACCTTCATCTTAGAATTCCAATTTTTAATCACAATTTTCTGGTACTTACTGCTCCAAATAGACTTTTACAAAAGAGAGATTCATTTCATCCATTAGAATTTCCTAGGAAAATCTCCATTTCCAAATGGTGCTTAAATATAACAACTACATATTAAATATCATAAAGCTAATCATATATTATACAATCTAGGTTCTGTTCTTATTGATCTGGTCTTTTGGAGAAAGTAAGCTTTCACTTCTAAATTATTCTTTTCAAATACTGGTATTGGGTATATCATTTAAGACCTCTCTAAGCCACCAATTATGTATCTGCAAACAAGGATACTGTGACTCCACAAATGTTTAAAATAAAAGTTAGATCAGATAACATTTGAAACAATGCTACTATGTGTAGCATCATAACTGGCATAAGACAGAAATACAATAAATGTGATTTCCTTTAGGTTTCTTTTATTTTCATTTTAATGGTATACTTTAATGCTTTAAAGTATAGATAATGTCTAAATGGGGAGAAGACTTAGTAGGTAAGGGCAATCACTTGACTTAAAATGAATAAAAATAATTTATCATAAAAATATAAGGATAGACATAAATCTTCAACCAAAAACATTAAGATAGTAGCATAATTAAAAGGAATAAGACTATTTCACATCCTCAAACATCATCTTTCACCTAGCATCTTCAAAACTGATGTAAGAATGGAGATTTTCTGGTATCAACTGAGAACTCAGTTCGTATGAATTATAACATCTTTAAGAAAATATATTTAATATATTTCTATTTAAGATAGTTTGAAGGAGTATATATAGGTGTTTTTATTGTGATAGATTTTGAATAAGAAGTGGCATGAACTAATGTATCAAGAATATTAATATACTATGGACCCTTATGTTGATCAAAGAGAGGTGAATAATGCATTTAAAGGCCCATTTCATAACATTTCCTTCTGCCTCAATCATAGATCAATACTCATTCTGTTCTATACATACCTCCTGGTAGTCATATCCTGAAATTTAGATCACATCTATGTAGTTAGTTTACTCTTAAAAATATCTCTGTCTTCACGATGGAGATGATACCACAGTTGGATGTAATGTTTAGTCCCAGTTAAAGGAAAAAGGGGAGAGGGAATATATAGGTAATCTTTCTTTATTTCAACCATTCAAATACATACACACACACACCCCCCACTATGACATTAGAAGCAGGGGTGCGGCTTCTGATGGTCCATTAGGGGTTGCCTGAAAGTCTGAGTTGAGATGGATTCTAAGGCCTCATCTGAATTCAGAGGGAAAGAGCGCAGAGATGGATTAATGATATCTGACATGGGAACTAAGGGGTAACAGCTGTATAAATGTCAAGTTTTTTGCTTTAGACAGATTGAACAATTACCATGTTCTCTGACTTGAACTATAGGACACACACACACACACACACACACACAAAAGGCAAAACAAATCTTAGTCCGTCCAAAAATGTCTCTCCAAAGACTTACAATCATTCTAACGTATCCAGAAAGATCCAAAGGTCAAAAACAAAAAAGACAAATGCAAGAATCATTTGGATTATCTACTGACCTCTTTAAAATTATGAACACCATGGGATCATTAAGGAATTAAGCTGTAGGTATCATTCAAAACTCAAGTGGAATTAGTGGATTAAACAAATACGCTCTTAGCAATTATCGGAAGACACAACAGGGTGAGATGTGATGTGGAGAAAGAAAAAGTTTAGGACACAGAACTGAGTCTTTCCATGACTGAAAATTGAAGGCATCACAATCAGATACAGGAGATAGGATTGGGACTACCTTAG
Source organism: Oryx dammah (assembly GCF_014754425.2). Lineage (NCBI taxonomy): Eukaryota > Metazoa > Chordata > Mammalia > Artiodactyla > Bovidae > Oryx > Oryx dammah. The sequence goes on from NW_024070201.1 coordinate 68,815,856, forward strand.
TGGTCCAGTGGTTAAGAATGCCCCTTGCAATGCAGGGATCGCCACCTCAATCCCTGGTTGGGATTGAACTAAGATTCCACATGCTACGGGGCAACTAAGGGCATGCACCACAGTGAGAAAGTCCACACACTGCAACAGAAGACCTTATGTGCTGCAGCTAAGACCCAAAGCAGCCAAAACAAAATAAAAATTAAAGAAGACAGGTGACAGCTGAGTAGGAAAAAAAAAAAAAAAGGCAAGTGGTGGGAGGGTATGGAAGACACATTTAACTTATTTGAATATTCTGCCCAAGGTGGATTAATCCAGTACATGCCTACACCATCAACTCAAGATTAACTGGAGAAGAGATCAAGAGTATCCCAATTCAGCAACAAATTGTACCTTTCTGATTATCGCTAATGGCCTCTTATCATTGCTGATTTCCTCATTCTTCTGGAACGATTCCCTGACTTGGTCTCTCAAAATACCATTGCTTACCCTCAAACTACTCAGCTTCTGAAACTATATTCTCTTGGGAAAAATGGCTTAAAGGAAAGAAAAACATTTGCACAAACAGCTTTTATCCAGTCATCAGTATTTAACTAATGGACAATCAATTGTTATAATTTCCCCCACCTATATTTTTGGAGCCAAGAAGCACTGGCATTTTGAAATCAGTCCATTAATGATTAAACTCAGTTTCCTGACAAGGGAAGAATAGATTCTAACTGGAGTGGGTGTTTTTTCATCACTCTAGAATCTTACAACACTTTAAAAATAGCCAGCCTCTGTGGTGATTGAAAAGAGAAGGGCCACATGTGTACTCCAGGGCTGCGTGGCTGTGTTCTCAAATGCACACCTACTCTTGATCTGCCTTTTGAACTCCTCTGGATTTGTGAATTTGGTTCAGGTGTTCAAGGAGTCTTAACCTACATTATTCATAATAATGGAGAAATTTCCATTCTCTTTTTTCCATATCTATCAGCTATTAGACATCTGTAGCTAAAAATAGTTGTCATACACTTTTCATGTAATGCTTTTTTTTCCCCCTAGTGTAGCTTTCTTACTACATTTGGCAAACCTGCAAAAGTTTAAACATTTTAAATATGTTCACAGCACCAAAAAGAGAACTAGTTAATAAAACTGTCTAATTAATCAGAAATTCAGTTCATACATTTTCTGTGTTTTTACGTTGAACTGTCAGTCACACGCCTTTGTCAGTCTTGATAAAAACAACTACAGATGACTTTGACATTTGAAAAGCAAGAGATAAATTGGCTGGATGGAAGAGAGACATATCCTGAGACAAATATTTAGAAAATGATTTTTCCCTATTGATATACTAACTAAAATTAATGTTGTAATTGCAATTAGGGAGTTAATTTCTTTTTAATAGCTGATACTGCCATTTCTCTGGTCAAAATGACTGTCAGAATGAAACTCATAATCCAAAATGTCTGGTAAAGACCATTTTCTGTGTCCTCCAACTATATTATGAAAGTAAGGATTTCTTTTCTTCCTTGTGCTCAGATTTCAAAAAAGAGATTAGAGCAAAATGAATTATAAAGTACCTAAACTGTTCCAACAATCACATCTCCATTCTGGCAAATTTAGTAAATGCCTTTTATCTCTCCACTGAGATGTTTTTACTATAATGAAAAACCCAATGAAATGTTTCCTTATTAAGTCTATTATTCATCTCCTATGCCTCCTCTACCTCTAAAGTAGTAACCAAAAGGGCACAGTGAAGATCCAATTTTCATTTTGCATTATAATATCATGTTAATTAACTCACCATCTATCAGTATGCAGTGAATAGGGTGGCTTGGCCCACTTATGTATGTATAGAATTCCTTGGGGCCTTTCTGGGATGTGTGCTTTAGGATTATTTCGCAGCATTAAACTAACCAATGAGAAGGAAATAACGTTTTAAAATCTCTATGAGACTTTTATTAACCCACCCTTTGTTTTCATGTATTTTTAACGTGCAGTGTCATCAGGGTAACTGGAGTCAGCCTGCATGGTTTTCAAGGTGCCCTTTACAATTAACTCCTATCTATGAAACTGAGGATATGACTTGGGTATGACCACCATACATATGACTTCCTGCTTTGGCAGGAGAACTTCTTGGAATAAATCCTCTTAAAAATACACACACATATATATATGTATTTATATATATATGTTGAGAATTTAAATTCATGAAAGACTACAGCTATGACTCTCATTTCCACAATGTAAACACTCAGATTCAGGATAGGTCTATCTCACTCATCCTTTTTAATTTAAGGTAGTATGTGACTATAATATATTTTATAAAATATTATCCTATATTGTTATTTATTTACTTTTGGGGGGAGGACAAACGTATAGAAACAAAGACAGCTTTATCTTTATGTTTCTGTTTTTTCTTCCTTAGGTACATATTCCAGTTGTACAGAATTTCGTATCTCAGCTTTATACTGAAACCTCTGTTCTTACATATCTTGGAGCCATTCATTCCTGTATGTTAAAACTTTGGGGAAGGGAAGGGAACTTCATAAAGTCTGTGGGATGTGAATTCTTAATTCTGTGAAAATGCAAGCAGTCTAGAAATCAATCTGTTTCTGAAACAGTTTGGATACATCTGAAAGAAAGTTCTTTCGCAGAAATTACTGCTAACTAAATACAGATATGCAGTCCACCTCAAAGACTTACCTACACTTTTTGCTGAAAATCAAAAATATTGTGCAGATAATGACTATGTTGCAATACATGTTTTTGGGAGAGAGAGAGAGAGAGAGAGAGTCGGGCATGTTTCCTTTGTTCTGAAGAAGTAACATTTTTCACATGTATTTTACCCTGTGCTTCTGGGATTGGCATAGGTTGTTTAATACATTTATATATTTTCATACTTAATGATCTTTATAGAAGGTTTTCTGCTTACAGCCTTGGTTAAACCTGTGTCTCCTAACAAAATTAAAATGGAATATCCTTGGCACTGACATTTCAGAAGTAACTTTTTTTTTTGCTTTTGCCTTTGGGAGTAAACAAAATAAAACAAACAATTTTTCCTAATTGATTCAGATAGTTCAAAAGAAACTGCTTCATCCTGCAAAATTCAGGAAAGGATGAGATCAAGACAAACTTCATTTTGCAAAGGAAACGAGTGCAGACTAGAGTTGGGGAAGTGATTTCTCTACATACTGGAGTTAAAACTCAGGTTTTCCATTACTTAAGTTATCCATCACATTTATTTGTTTAAATGTTAGAAGACACAAATCCTTATAATGCGATAAAGAATTATATTCATATTATTTGTTTAGGACAACACATTTCTATCTAAATGCAGGTTATGGTACCACACTGAAGTGGAGATTGACTGCCTATGATATTACTACCCAAAATTTGGATTTTATTTTAGGAGTATACAGATCTAACTGTTACGGGATCTTGAAGAGGACATATGAGTCTAATAGAAATGGGAAATTCTAAAGCTATAGTGTTCAGTATGTTAGCAATTAGTCAGGTGTAGCTATTTAAATTTACATACAACTAACTAAAAATTTTAGCAGACTTCCCTAGTGGTCCAGTGACTAAGACTCCACACTCCCAATGCAGGGGACCCAGGTTTGACCACTGGTCAGGAAACTAGATCCCATGTGCTGGAACTAAAAGTCCACACGGTTCAGCTAAAGATCTTGTATGCCACAACAAAGATGCAGTGCAGCCAAATGAACAAATAAATACTTTTTGAAAAGATAAAAAATTTAGCTCCTCAGTAACATTTGTTCAGCACATTTCAACTGCTCAATGGTTACGTGTGGCTAGTAAATAGTATATTAGATAGTGAACAACTGCACAACGTTTTCATCATTACAGAAAGTTCTGTTGAAAAGATCTGGCCTAAAGTATGCAGTATTGAAGAAAGGGTCATAACACTACGAGTTGTCTTAAAAAACAAGAGCAATAAGAAATTTGATTGCTTTTTAGAAATAGTATGATTTTGTCTTAACCCACTTATGTAATTCTGCTTTATTTTTAGCGGCAATGATAGGAGTAGGCTGAGAACAGACATATATTCTGAATATACAATAAGCTTTAATATGGCAAATCTACACCATACTTGTGCAAGCTTTAACCAACAGAAGTCATTGTTCTGGGACAAAGGTAACCGAAGGAACTGAATAGAGCGGATCAATTTCCACTGAAAAGTTCAAGTCTCATGGATGAGAGCTGTTAAATATTAAATTCTTCTCGCAGTGACATAGAAAAACTTGGGTTTGATCCTTAGGTAAAGAACATCCCCAGGTTGAGGGGATCCCCTGGAGGAAGGAAGGCACGCACCCCACTCCAGTAGTCTTGCTTAGAGATAGCCATAAAATGAAGTACTGGTACCTTGCAGAGTAAATGTCTCAAAAACCTTTTGCTAAGTGAAAATAGTCAGACACAATGGGTCACCTACTGTATGATTCCCCTTTTATGTAATATCTGGTTGCAAATGCTGAGTGCAGGAAGGAACATGCGTATATCAGTTTCCTAGGCTGAATAAAGGACTTCTAATAAAATTTATTGTCACATTGTTCTAAAGGTGAGAAATCAAAGTTAAGGTGTCAGTGGGGCTATACTCCCTCTGAAATCTGTAGGGTATCCTTCCTTGCTCAGTCCTAGCTTCTGCTGGTTTGTCTACCGTCTTTGATCTTGTCCACCATCTTTGCTCCTTGTCTTGTGACTTTTTAATTCCATCCTCTACCTTTGTAGTCACATGTCATTGTCTCAATGTCTCTATCTTCACATGATTGTCATCGTATAAGAACACAGGTCATACTGGATTAGTAGTCTAGTTTACTCAAGGATGACCTCATCTCAATCTAATTAATCACAACTGCAACAACCTTCTATCCAAAGAAGACAGCATTCTGAAGTGCCAGGGATTAGAATCTTAATAAAATTTTAGGGGGGTGGTGGAGATGGGAGGATATAATTCAGCCCTTAACAGGGAGTGACTGCTTAGTGAGTGCAAGGTTTTATTTTGGCAACATGGACACATTTCAGAATTTGAGAGAAGTGATGCTTGGATGATATTGCAAGTGTACTAAATGCTACTGAACTGTTCAACTTTAAATGGTTGATTTCATGTTATATGAGTTCCATCTCAATTTAAACAATGCAGTGTTATAAATATATCAGAATATTTTAATGCAGGATATAAATAAAGGTACCCCTTTAAAGAGGGAAAAGAGGTCTTCATATATTAGAACACCTTCCTGAACCATTATCAATTATGTGTAGAATGCCCTAGATCAAACCTGAGAAGGGCAAACACAGAAAAATGAAAAGCTAAATCATCTTAAAGCAGAATACATTCTGAGAGCCTTGGATATACAGAGGAGGGCAGAAGCATCAGCAAAATGGGAGCACTAGATGTAAAGGTGAAACATCACCCCAGAAGGGAACCCTTGCCAAGAAAGGTCTAGTAGTTTCAAGAACAGGGATGTGTAAAGTTCATCATTCATTTCTTTATTGGGTGAAACTCCAAAATTAAGTTAAAGGCTATCAGAAAAAACTGCACTGTGATTGAGGTTTAGAGAGAATCTAAGACTAGCACCAGGAGGGAAGAAGAGAGGAATCCTGGACGAAGAAGATCCAGAAGATCAGGGTGAATATAGAAGAATAGCAAGAGAGGCCATGAGAAAACATGTCCACTAAAAGCACAGAAGACAGAAGGACGTGTGTTTCCTAAGGTCACGGGAAGGTGGGGTGAGGAAGCTCTCACCTACACAGGTCTGTGGTTTCCAGTCTTACTAAGCCACCTGGGAATGCTACCAAATATAAACAGAAGACAGTCTTAAATTATTTAATGACACTATTCTATTTCACATGACTGTTACTCTTACTACTAGAAAAATAAAAATAAAGTGTCTTTTTTGGGTAACAAAAATAAAGTGATTAAAGAAGATAGGCTCTTATTTAAAAAAAAATGAAGTCTGAAGTGCATGTTACCTTGTTATTTGTAAGAAGCAAAGAGTCATTTGTTCATAATGCTTTCAGAAAAAGAGAAAGTGCTTATTAAATGAACACAAGAACAAATCCCAATATCTTGCTGCTTTATTTATAATGTTTTACGATTTTAAATATGTACTTGTGTATCATTGTATGGAATCCCACACAATTTGGACAGAAACATGAAGGCTGACAAACTCCCATCGCTTTCAGCTATGACATTCTGAAAGCAATTTTCAGCTATGCTTCTTCTTGTTTGTTTTTTTTAAGAGGACAACCCAGACCAAAAATTGCTTGGGAATGAAAGGACATCATAGAAAGTAAATAAAGCATTTAAATGTTAATGCCCTGATTCTACCACCAAAACACACAACTTCATGTCTCCTGTGGGTCAAGGGCTGCTTCTCGAGAAGCATGAGGAGAAAAACCACAAGAACCTCTTCAGCACTTCCATTTTGAGCCAATGTTCTTACCCAAAAATGCTATCCATTGCTGAGGGTCAGTTTTTAAGTAGCAGCAATTGAGCTTCACAAACAGAAAAACAACAAAAAAATAATCTGAGGAGCAAATGATTTATTCTGAGAGAGGGCTATCCATGCTTTGTCATCCTTCAGTGGGAAATATGACATTTTGGACCATCATTTTCCACTTTCAATAGGTTCTGAGATGTAGGAACTGAAGGTGATCGTCACAATGCAGGGAAGAAGATAGAATCATTAAGGAGCCTAAACAGGGCACAAATGGTGAGCAGAGCTAATTAGATCTTTTGCATTCAATTCCACTCTCTTCACTTGAGTAGCCTTCCAGCCTAAGGCTCATTGGTCCAACAACAAAGCACCAACTAATTCACTTTCACCCACAGTCAACTAGCCAAGAATGTCATGTGTTTCCAAACATGTAGAAGCTGGCTTCCTTGGAAGTATCCAACTGTAATATTCCAGGAAACTGTAGAGGTTAATTTACTATGCCAAATAGAAATTCAAAAGACATGACATTTCCTCTCTAAGCCAGTAAATAAGGCATGCATTTCTTACTTCAACAGTTCTACTTGCACAAAAACTCTTTCCTGAGTTTTCCCATCTCACAGCATCACAGGCCATCTAGATATAAGCAGCTGTGCAACTGCCATTGGTGCCCCTGAGACAAGAGATAGATGGACCCCAGGCTGAGCAGCTGCAAACAGTCTCCTGCTGACTCTTCAAGAAAAAGACAAAGCCCTGCTTAGATAAAAACTAAGGCGACTGAGTGCCAAAGAACTGATGCTTTTGAACTGTGTTGTTGGAGAAGACTCTTGAGAGTCCCGTGGGCAGGAAGGTGATCCAACCAGTCCATCCTACAGGAAATCAGTCCTGAATATTCATTGAAAAGACTCATGCTGAAGCTGAAACTCCAATACTTTGGCCACCTCATGTGAAAAGTTGACTCACTTGAAAAGACCCTGATGCTGGGAAAGATTGAAGGTGGAGGAGAAGGGGATGACAGAAGATGAGATGGTTGGATGGCATCACTGACTCAATGGACATGAGTTTGAGTAAACTCCGGGAGCTGGTGATGAACAGGGAAGTTTGGCATGCTACAGTACACGGGTTGCAAAGAGTCAGACACGACTGAGATAAACTGAAGATGACTACATTTCTCTCATTCTTGTGCTCAATTGGAGCCCCCAGCCCACATATGTGCAGGGAAGATCTTCAGGAGTCAAAGAACAGGAGGGTGCCAGTCCATAATATATCCTACCAACCCCCCAGAAACCATTGTGCTGGAATTCATCTTGGCTGAAAGATACATGCACAAGTCAGGGAGGGCCCTGAGTCAGACCAAACAAGGGCAAGGACCAGATGACTGGTCATAGGGAACCTGGAAAACGGCCCCCATACAAGCGATCTAAGTCACCCCTATGGGGCATGACTCACTTCAAGGCTGCCTGCGTGATCTTCTCCATATACTTTGCTTCTAACAAATGCTTTATCTGCTTCACAATTTCCGTCTCTGTTGAATTCTTTCCTCAAGGAAGACAAGGACTGAAGTCCTGGTTAAGCCACGTCACCCCACACAGCCCCCTGAGATCACCCATAGCTCCTGGATCTGGCTGTTTTCCAAACTGCACCATCACAGCCCTTTGTTCAGACTCACCTCTCAGGGTTCATCTTTTGACCTAGGAGTCCTTTCTTAGAATCAAAGCAGTAACAAGGAAGAGTCGATCTTTCCCTGAGGTTGAAACTATAGATTCAGAGACTTTGGACAGCAGTGTTTCTCTTCAAGGTGATTAGAGATAAGGGGAAAATTAGTGTGGCAAATAAGAGGAAAGTATAAAGCAAACATACAGATAAAATCAGAGACTAAAAATAGAAATGTGGCTTGTAGCTATTCATGAAATCTCTTGTGAAAATCAGTCATGAGTTTCAGGTAGTTTGTTTTTTAAGATATAATGACATCACTATGATATGTTTTATATCTTCCCATAGCTTATTTGACTGCTGTTCATGTTGCTGGTAACCAAAAGATATTTTAATGAATCCAACCTCATATTCCAAGAATCACTGCATGTCATTCTCCTTCTATCAAAAATGGAATCTACAGAGCAGGGGATGAGGAGGCACAAACTACTGGATATAGTATAGGCTCAAGGATGTATTGTACAACATGCATACCTTAGCTAATATTTTGTAATAACTGTAAATGGAAAGTAACAATTAAATTGCATAACTTTTTAATGGAATCTAGACTTAGGTCACACAGAAATGCAAAGTTATTCAACTTAAGAAAAAATAATTATAATAATAAGAAAAACAACAGTGAAGACAATGCATGTACCAGGTAATAATTTGTCAATAATACAAGGTACTCTTGCATCCTCGGTGTCCTATGTGAAGATGCACTGTCTTCTTTCCAGGTGATGCAAAATGACGCAAGATTCTCACCAAATATCTGGCCAGGGGAAGAGTGTCATATTCGAGAAAATCATAACAGGACTTTCTCTCAAATGAAGCCAGGTGATATACTATTCAGACTTGTTGTTCAGCCACTAAATCATGTCTGACTCTTTGCAACCCAGTGGACTGCAGCACACCAGCCTCCTTTGTTCTCCGCTATCTACCGGAGTTTGCTCAGATTCATGTTAAATCATACAGTTAGCTGACCTCTAGCTTTCTAGTTGGTCCCTGATTTAGACCAACTTCATGAAGCTAACATAAGATTAAAAAAAAAAACAGTTTACCTTTTCCTATTTTGTGCCCCAGAGAGACATCCCGAATGGATAATGACTCTCTTTCAAAGTGGGCAGTATATAAATCAGTTCAGTTCAGTCACTCAGTCGTGTCTGACTCTTTGCGACCCTATGCACGCCATGAATTTGAGCAGCACCCCAGGCCTCCCTGTCCATCACCAACTCCCGGAGTCCACCCAAACCCATGTCCATTGTGTTGGTGATGCCATCCAACCATCTCACCCTCTGTTGTCCCCTTCTCCTCCTGCCCTCAATCTTTCCCAGCATCAGGGTCTTTTCCAATGAGTCAGCTCTTTGCATCAGGTAATCAAAGTATTGGAGTTTCAGCTTCAACATCAGTCCTTCCAATGAACACCCAGGACTGATCTCCTTTAGGATGGACTGGTTGGATCTCCTTGTAGTCCAAGGGACTCTCAAGCGTCTTCTCCAATACCACAGTTCAAAAGCATCAATATATAAATACATAGATACAAATTCTTAGCTAGTGTGCTAGGAAGACATAGATAATTAATGAGCATGGCAAATTAGATATCTTTGTTCTCTCTGGGCTAAGATAGTTCATAGACTCATGTTTTCAGATTCTTGGCTTTTCAACAAGCTTCTCATCATCTCTACACTCAACAAATATACCCTTTCATGTGTAAAAGATACACTATACAGCATTATACAGAAGGACACACGATAAATAGCTGCTTAAGCCATCACCTGGTTCAAGTAACTGTTTAACCTAAAAACATGATTTAAAAAAACTAAAAGCTGTTTCTAAAGTACTAATAGTGGATTACCCCTGAGGAAAGCACACACCTAATTCTAATCCAAAGATACAAAATTGGAAGAATAATATAAGAAATGCAATATGAAATAAGTTTTACCTTTTAATGAGTATATTTTTCATATATAAACTATAAAGTACAGATAAAAGATTAAGTTGCAATATAATAGGAAGGAAAATTAAGAGCAATTGTAATGTGATTTGTAACAGGCTTAACTTTGGTCTTGATTTCTTTTTCTATCACAGAACTTCTAAAACTTTAGAAATTCCTCCAGTGGAGGAAGGAAAAAAACCGTGTCTTTTGTTATGTTAATGAGGTGACTTTTGGAGAGCATCAAGGTAACTCAAGGATGGGGACTAGTTGCCTTGACAACCAACTGTGAGATTAGAGGACTGAGAATTTTAGTTCCATCCTAGACCTCCTGGACACCATCCTAATGGCAAAAAATGAAGAAGAACTAAAGAGCTTCCTGATGAAGGTGAAAGAAGAGAGTAAAAAAGCTGGCTTGAAACTCAACATTCAAAAAACTAAAACTAAGATCATGGCATCCAGCCCCATCACTTCATGGAAAATAGAAGGGGAAACAATGGAAACAGTGACGGACTTTATTTTCTTGGGTTCCAAAATCACTGTGGATGGTGACTTTAGCCATGAAATTAAAAGACGCTTGCTCCTTGGAAGAAAAGCTATTACCAACCTAGATAGCATATTAAAAAGCAGACATGTTACTTTGCCGACAAAGGTCTGTCTAGTCAAAGCTGTGGTTTTTCCAGTAGTCATGTACAGATGTGAGAGGTGGACCATAAAAAATGCTGAGCACTGAAGAAGTGATGCTTTGGAACTGTGGTGTTGGAAAAGACTCTTGAGAGTCCCTTGAACTGCAAGGAGATCAAATCAGTCAGTCCTAAAGGAGATCAGTCCTGAATATTCATTGGAAGGACTGATGCTGAAGCTGAAGCTCCAATACTTTGGCCACCTGATGCAAATAACTGACTCATTTGAAAATAATCTGATGCTGGGAAAGATTGAAGGTTGAAGGAGAAGGGGACAACAGGACAAGATGTTTGGATGGAATCACTGACTCAGTGGACATGAGTTTGAACATACTCTGGGAGATGGTGAAGGACAGGGAAGCCTGATGTGCTACACTCCATGGGGTCTCAAAGAGTCATACATGATTGAGCCACTGTATAGCAACAAAGACCTCCTGGAAGGGGAGGGAGTTGGAGACTGAGTCCAATTACCAGTGGCCAATGGTTTCATCGATCATGCCTATGTAAGGTAAACCTCCATAAAAGCCCCAAAGTATAGGGTTTGGATATCTAATTGGCACACATATGCTGATTGAAGCAGAATGACCCTCAGCGGGGGCATGGATACTCTCTGCCCTTTCTCCATACCTTGCCCTATGTATCTCTTTCATCTAGTTTTTCCCAAATGACATCCTTTTCTAATAAACCAGTAATCTAGTAAGAAAAATTTTTCCCTTATTCTCTGAGCAGCTCTAGTAGATCAAGGAAAACTGAGCAAAGGAGCTTTGGAATTTCAGATCTATAGCTAATTGGTCAGAAACACAGGTGAAAACCCAGACCTCTGATTGACGTCTGATGTTGGGGTGGAGGGTTAGTCTTGTGAGCCTGAACTCAACCTGTGGGGTCTTTTTCTGTCTCCAAGTAGATAGTGTTAGAATTGAGTTGAGTGGTGGGACATCCAGCTGGTGTCTGAGAATGGCATGGTGGTGTGGAAAACTTGGGGCTTCCCAAGTAGAGCTAGTGGCAAAAAACTCACCTGCCAAAAAACTGCCCATCCACACAAATACACATATTGTAATGTGACACAGAATCACACTAATTCAGAGAGTTAATTTAAAATGCATGATTAGGAAAAAAAAATAAAAAAATAAAATAAAATGCATGATTAGGGATGTAACCACTTTACCAGAGAAGTAAAAGCTATCTGGAGAGATCAAAAGATAATTTTATTATGTTAAATATGGGTTTGGAAAAACTTGCTTTTTAAATCTATTGGATGAAATATGGAGGTTTATTCTATTCCATTATCTGTGTGAGATTGTAGTAGTAAGCAACAAATAAAGATATGAAAGGCAAAGCCTCTAAATGAATCCTTGCCAATTTGGACAGATACATATGGTCTGATCTTTATATAGAACAGACAGATCAATAACAGAGCAGCCCAAAGTCTCTGGTTGAAAGCCCAGGATAATTCTACTTTAAAAAAAAAAAAAAAGTAGCAAGAAATGTGGTCTTTATCTTTTTTTCCCCTTTATTTTTTTTTTCTATAAATACTAATACAGTTGGCTTTCATTTGCTGTAACAGAGGGAGAGGAATACAAAAAAAGATATTTCCTTTTAACAACCCAAAAAGGTCAGCAAAGTATAAAATGTCAAATTTCCAAAGCTGGATACATGTGGTTAAAGCATGAAATGTTAATGATGTCCCTGTTTGCAAAGTTTCACAAACAAAAAATATATATATATATTTTTTCAATTAGGCCCTAACTCAGACTATAGGATCCCACTTGTCATCACAAAATGAATTGACTAGACATGTGATCTGGGTTGACTTTCACATTTATGGTGAAGACTAACAGGACAATATGTTGACTCTGTCCCTGTTCACTGTGTAGTTAAGTGACAAGGTAAGGCAACTGTGTGGGGTAACTTCCTGATGAAGGGCTTTGGGACAAGCCAACAGAGTTTTGGCTAACCTAGGTCCGGGAATCCCAGCTTCTCTACTGGTAAAATGGGAGAAGGCAATGGCACCCCACTGCAGTACTCTTGCCAGGAAAATCCCATGGGCGGAGGAGCCTGGGAGGCTGCAGTCCATGGGGTTGCTAAGAGTCGGACACGACTAAGTGACTTCACTTTCACTTTTCACTTTCATGCATTGGAGAAGGAAATGGCAACCCACTCCAGTGTTCTTGCTTGGAGAATCCCAGGGACGGGGGAGCCTGGTGGGCTGCCATCTATGGGGTCACACAGAGTCAGACACAACTGAAGCGACTTAGCTTAGCTACTGGTAAAACAGTATGAAGATATTTAACTTGGACTGTTGCTGTAAACATCAAAATAATTATCATTATTCCTTAAGAGTATTTAACATAACATAGTTTTACAAAGAGGTCTACAATATGACCTCTGCATCCCTTTAAAGACTTTATAGCCCAGACAACACTTTCCTCACTCTCCATCCTGTAACCTTTCTCTACCCAGCCATCTTTCATTTTCTTTAGTAACTGTATGTTTTCTTAGCCCTGATTCTTTGCCATTCCTTTTTCTCAGACTTTCTCCCCTTCTAACCTCACATCAGGGCTTCCCTGGTGGCTCAGTGGTAAAGAATCCACCTGTCAATGCAGGAGATAAAGGTTTGATGCCTTGGTTGGGAAGATCCTCTGGATAAGAAAATGGCAAGCCACTTCAGTTTATTTGCTTAGGAAATACCATGGACAGAGGAGCCTGATGGGCTATAGGCTATGGGAATGCAGAAGATTCACTTGCAACTTAGCGACTAAACATCAACAACCACCTCATATCTACTTCACCCACCATTACTGGCCAAATTCTACTGTTCGACTTTCCTGTGCATATTCCCTTACAGAACATGTTTAATTCATATGCTATATGATGCCAGAGTGCCCTCTTGTGCCCTCTTGTTCCCCATTAAGCATTTAAATGCTACTTTAATCACTTGCTTCATTTTTTTTTCCCCCAGTTAGATTATAAGGCAGCTAAAGACTGCATTTGCCTTATTAACCAGCACAACCTTGCTTTTTAACATATTGTGTGTGTGTGTGTGGTGTCATTTGCTCACTCCTGCCCATATATCTGCAGTGTAGCAAAGCAGATGGATGTAGTTTTGGAGTTAGGAAGGTGGGAGTTTGAATCCTATTCCTACTGCTCACTAGCCTTGAAACTTTGACCAAATGCGTCAAGGTAGACCTGACCTATGAGGTCTCAGTTCCTCACCTTTGAGCTTACAAGTACATTGCCTCTGGGTGTGATTTTAAGGCTTCCGTGAGAAACTTATCAAATGTTGTCTTCCACAATACCTAGTATCACTATTACTGTCCTATGAGTTAGACAAGCTCAATTTTCTAATTAGTAGCAGAGACCACTCAAGGGTTCAAATAAACAGTCTTGAAAAAGGAAAGGCAGATAGATTGCTAAGGCAACACATTTGATGTCTAGTTCATTTTAGTCTACCACAGTGGCTTCCTAGCATTATGATAACAGAAACGATTTTCTGGGACTGTGATTTTATTCAGGGCCTTCCATCGGAATGCATGTGATGCTAAGACGGAAATGACAACAGCTGAATTTAAATTGGAAGCTAATCCAAAGTGACGGGCATATCCAACTTGCAAATCAGACTTGAAAGCCAGTCTCTCAGAGGTCTGCACCTGTGACAAGCGCACCTGATGCACACCTCAGCTTGCCTCATCCCATCCGGAAAGCTCATTAGATTATGTGGCTCTGGCAATGCACGAGGGGAATGGTTATGAAAGACCCACACGACTTCAGCATTTTGCATGATCCAGTGAGAGAAACTCACACTAACTCATGAAATGCACCTCCTTTTAGCTATTTTGCAACTTGCAGAGAGAAGAGATTTAGGTAAGGCTCCAGAATTTATGTCTAGGTAGCATTCAGGAAGAGTCATCTGCTTGTTTAAGGAAACTTACAAGACTTGTCTTGAGAGTGTCTGCATTGTAAACGTTGCTTTTACTTAAACTGTGTGCACACTTGGGGGTGTCTGGGTCTGTTTGTAAGGATTAGGGAGGTCAGAGGAGTGGTGTGGAAAAAGTCCTACTAAGCTATCTCTGCGATAGCACAGTCATTTTGGAAAAGGAACAGGAAAGCTGTGTTTAATTACAGTGGTCACTGGGTTCCAACTTCACCTGTTAGGGATTGAAATTTCAAATTTCACTATGACCCCATTACGGGGACAGCCAATTGCCAATTTCAAACATCAGAACTTCACCCTCAGAGGGAGCCGTGCAGGGTTCTCTTTATGGCAGAAAGTCCTGCTATGCCCACATTGTTAATGCACCCCTTTAAAAGATGAGTCAGCAAAGAAAATCAGATGTGGATTTTCATTATAAGCTTGAGATTTGGCTCTGCAGCCTTGAATCCAAATCCGCTCTCAGTTCAGTTCAGTCTCTCAGTCGTGTCTGACTCTTTGTGACCCCATGAATCAAATCTGCTCTAGAGGAGGAGAATTTTTTCCGGTTTTCTAACCTCTGTGGACCACCCACAACCACCAAGTTTCAAGGAGAACAGGACTGCCTACTCTCCATGCCTATCGTCAGCACTGGAAATATCGTGTCTGATCATCTTAGGGAATTACCTCTGGGCTTCATAATATATAATCAAGCTGTAATTTAAAAGGCTAAAAATCATTGTTTTCATATCTTATTAAAGATAAAAACTGAAACTATGTTTCATAATATTGACTTTTAAGAGACCATGTTTTTCTGGGCCATCTTGGTCCCCTTCTCCCTTTACAGGATTATGTTATCGAGAAGAAAATAACTTTTTGTTATTCTCTAAGAAATTATTCTAGCCTCAGAGACATGATATTTGTTTTGTCCCTTATACTACTTTAGCTTATTTAAGTTCACTAAAAACAACTTTTGAGAGTATAAGATGGCATTCAAGCACATAATCTCATTCAACCTTGAAAACAAAACTGTAGGGGGGTTGAAAATTATCCTCACTTCAGAATTAAGGAAACTGAGATGGAAAAAATTTGAAAAAAGTTATCTCTGAGCACATGGAACTATCTGAAGCAAGGAAAACCCAGTGTTTTCCAGAAAATAAAAAAAGGTAAGACAAATTTATGACAGATTCAAAAAGTTGCTCATTGACATCTCTACCAACTTTCAACAAGAATAATGGCATCTACTACTATTATTACTGAAGGCTTATCATGTACCAGGCACTGAATGATGATGAACAAGACCTGTGCTCAAGGAGCTCCCATTCTCAAATGGGCATCAGACCAAATAAATACAATAAGGCATCTAGAGAAGGTCAAAGTTATACAAAAAACCTAATTCATAGCCCTTTAAACTTCAGAGTAATTTATAGCTTTGAGAATAAATCCAAGTCTAATCTATCACTTGGATCTCCTACAATATAATGTGATAATCAACAGCCTTCTTTGGAGATGGTCAACATTTTGAGGGCGCTGGGTAGTAAAGTGGCTGGTGGTAGGTGGGCATTATGCTGTACCAGATTGTATGTCTCTGGCATATATGTCATTGGCTGAAAGTTATAAAAGCACAGTAATCTTTTTTTCCTGCTTGTCTAAGAACCCATATTGTATATTCTAGCACAAATAATTTAATTCAATGATTGGAAGAAAAATTTTCAAATTCCTTAGTGAAACTTACAAAAAAAATCAAAGCAAGTTATTCAGTGATGACAAGAATTTCCTATTATTATCATTACTTTTGAGCATCTACTACATTCTAGACATTTTTCTATACATTCTTTTTTGTAATAGGAGAAATATCGGACCCAAGTTATTAAAATGACCCTTCTTATAGACTACCACTTCACTATTTTAGAGTATGAAAAAAATGAAAGTGTTAGTTGCTCAGTTGTGTCCGACTCTTCATGACCCCGTGGACTGTAGCCCACAAGGTTCCTCTGTCCGTGGAATTCTCCAGGCAGGAATACTGGAGTGAGTCGCCATTCCCTTCTCCAGGAGAGCTTCCCAACCCAGAAATTGAACCCAGGTCTCCTGCATTGCAGTCAAATTCTTTATCATATAAACCACCAGGAAAGCCCATTTTAGAGTATACCTATAACTAAATCAAATCTGTTAAATCATATACCTTTGTTAGTCCAAAATGTATGCTTAAACTATACAAAATGCCAGCTACTCTATGAGCTTTGAGGATACATTGCAATCAAGACAGGCCTATATATTGTATTTATGAACTTTATATTTTATTTGTCTATATGGACAAATAAAACAGAAAAAACATATGTCCTGTATGCTCTGTGATATATATATATATTTCATTTAAGCCAAATATATATGTTTTTTATATATATATATATATATATAAGTTTGATGTCACTATCTCACTTTGATTCTCACTTTCAGAATTGTAACATTTTTCATTAGTATTTTTGGTACATTAGATGTTAAAAACTAGAACTCAAATTTCTAAGTTTAAAGCAAAACTTAAAAGAAAAATAAAAATAGATAAAATAAAACTTAATCTTCAGGTGTCTTTATTCACTCTAATCTTTCAAATTGTGGTATGGATGCAGATGAGAAGAAAAATATCTCTGCGTGACTCCTTAGAGAATATAGTATTGAGAATAAATAAAATTGACAGTTTAAGAGCCTAGGTAAATCCTCATGTTCAAGATTAGAAAGATCTGTATTCAAATTCTGTACTACCATTAGTAATGTATTTGGAAAAGTTGCTTATTCCAAGGAAGCCTCAGTTTCTACATCTGTGAAATGGGAATGATAAAAATAATACAAAGAACTATTTCCACCTGGTGCTGTGCTGATTACATGAGCAAAGCATGCAGCCTGCTAGTGCAATGCCTCATGGGTGGCTAGCATTCTCTATAGGTGGTTCAGACAGTAAAGAATTCGCCTGCAATGAGGGAGGCTTGGGTTCGATCCCTGGGTCTGGAAGATCCCCTGGAGAAGGGAATGAGAGCCCACTCCAGTATTCTTGCCTGAGATTCCCATGGACAGAGTAATCTGGTGGGCTATAGTCCATGGGGTCACAAACAGTGGGACACAACTGAGCAACTAACACATACACAGTTTGAAATATGGATGTTCAGACTTTCTGTATCCAAAATCGCCACACCACCACATGGAGACTCTTAGGTGGCAGGCTGAGAAGCTTAAAGATGGGTCTGTGTTATAGAACAGAATGGTGGTTCAGATGGTAAAGAATCTGCGGCAATGCAGGAGACCTGGGTTCAACCCATGGGTCAGGAAGATGCCCTGGAGAAGGAATGGCTACCCACTCTAGTATTCCTGCCTTGAGAATTCCATGGACAGAGGAGCCTAGAGGGCTACAGTCCATGGGGTCCCAAAGAGTCAGACTCCACTGAGTGACTTACAATACAGAACAGAATAGCTGCACCCACAATTAGCAGAGGAACTCTGCTTCCATCTCTACCACTGTATACAAGACAGAACCAGTTACTGCAAAGAATAAAGCATCTGGCCACCGCTGGAAAAACAAGACACCAAATGTAGCTGCTTCTTAAAAAGAGAAGACATTTGGGGAGCAGGGGTAATCAGACAGGACTGTACAAAAATATTGATTTTTATACCCCAAATTATGGATGCCTTTATTTTCCAGAACACTGATTCAATATTGGTCTGCTATGCAACAAGAACTAGACAGTTAATACAGTGTTATTGGCTCACATGTCTAGGTAACTATCTCTGCCTAGTTGATTTCCTGTACAGCTGAAAAGAAAAGTTAATGCTAAATCCTTTTACCCTTTTTTTTTTTTTTTTGCATTCATTGAAGCCTCATTTGGAGATATGCATTTCTAATAAACATACATTTCATGCTTCATGTTTCTTCTAGTAAGAGTCAAAAACAATACATTTCCATCACTGAATAGAGTATTTGTGAAAACCATATTTTAAGAATCAGTTTTGCACTACTAATGTAACAGAGCAGAATGTGATGTATATAAGAGGACTATTTTGTGTACCATTTAAATTCCCTCCAGAGGGACCAACAGCAGCTATGGGCAGGCGTGTTGGCCATTAATAAAGATCAGGAAATAAAAGCATAGAGGAAATGTCCAATATGAGAGCATGACTCTATCCAGGGGAGTTTAAAGGATCTCCTGAGAGCTCTGAACAAGTTAATCAAGATTTATGTATTGCACTTGGATTTTCTCCTCATGCCCCTACACTTAAAGAACAAGATAAATCTCATAGCCCAGAATCAAGCTGCACAGAGTTTGTTCAGTACAGTCTTTGATCACAACTTCATTTAAACAAACATGTAAAGTTTTGATACATTTTTCCAATAACACTCCCCATCCCACCATTCACTAGTTTGGGCAAGGAGACATTATTCTCTGCCTAGCTGGCCCAGATTCAGCCTGTGTGAGCTGCCCTGTCTAAATGGGCCATAGAGAATGAGAGCACAGTTTTCCTACCCTAGGAGGAAGAAAGCTCAGGGTTTATTTCCTCAGCTTCAAGGTCTCACCGTCCCTCCCCTATCTGGGAAAATGATGTCCTTATCATTATTTTCTTTCTCCCTCCAAAGAGCACCTACCCCTAATGCCACAACTGTGGAGAAAGCACTAAAATTCAAAGATAAGAGGACTGTGTATGCTTTGAAAAGTGCTCTGACCCAGCTGCACATTAGAATCACTTGGGAAGCTTTTGGAAAGTATAAATGCACAGAACTCATCTCTAGAGATTCAGGTTCACTGGGTTTGCATTGGGGGGCAGAGCATCTGCTTCCTCCAGCTACATGGCACTGTATCCAGTGGAAGGATTGGATGCATGGACAGCTAGGAGACAGGAGGGCAACACTGCTGTCTTTCTCTAAGTCGGTACTCAGTGAAGACAGATGTGGAGGATAAAAGGATGCCTCTTTCCTTTAGAATGAATGAATTCATGTATTAAATATATAACATTGAGAAGGCATTTGAACCATATTTTTACAAACGGTAATCAGTTTAGATATCCTTTTATATTCAGCCCGATTACTAATACAATAAAGATAGGCTTGTTAATATAAAGTGACAGAATTTATACAAAGACATATTTTTTTAATTGTCAAGAATACAATTAAACAATAAAGAAATCTACTCAAAAACTTCTCAGAACCAAAAAAAAATTTATATCAGAGATATTTTCAAGATTATATCTCTTATTCAAATGTGTTTCCATTCTTACTAGTCTAATTCTAAAAAAAGATTTAAACACCATTTCTTACTAGAGCTTACAAATGAGGACATGTTCAGACGCTTCAGTTGTATCTGACTCTTTTCAATTCCATTGACTATAGCCTGCCAGGCTCCTCTGTCCATGAGATTTTCCTAGCAAGGATACTAGAGTGGGTTGCCATGCCCTCCTCCAGGGGATCTTTCCAACCCAAGGATCAAACCTGTGTCTCCTGAGTCTCCCGCATTGCAGCTGGATTCTTTACTGTTGGGTCACTGGGAAAGCCCACAAATGAGGACTCTGGTATCTAAAATTCATACTTCTGATCTGTTGGGAATATGGAGTCAAGATTCAAAAATTTGCAGATAATTTAGCAAAATGCATATTGTGATCATGTTTTCAGCAGAAACAAATACTGAAATGCTTATTTGAAGAATTAAATAAGGGGTTAGAAATGTAGTTCATCTTGGTCTCATGAACAATTTGTTGCTAGTCATTGATGGTGAGTTTAGTCAAAACCTTTCCAAAGCGTTTCACTGCCAATATTGTGACTATGTTTCTCTCTCAATTGGGAGGTATATACATTTATGATTTCTATCTAATCATAAATGCTTACTGCACAGGAACTCAGAGTAGTAATCTAAGAAATAACTTACTTCTACCTGAACCTTGTTATGACTGAAGTCCCTGTTTAGTTCTTGTTAAACACAGCAAATGCTATGAAATTCCTTTTTTCCCCCCCTCAGTGAACCAGATCATTTTTGTCATCTTGTGTTTAAAAAAAAAAAAGTTTGTTTAATGGCCAGAATTTCATATATCATATCAGTCTCAAAGATTACAGTATATACTTATTTTTTTTCCTTTTAACATTAATGTGGATGGATTTGATTCTTTCCAAAGTTAATTCTTTCTCCTTCACCAGGATTTGAAATGAATCTCTCATGAACTTTTTGGTCCCTTCTAAGATGTCATTTGATGTCATGTCAGAGTGACACACAACTTAAGTACTTGTATTTTAAAATAATCTCACATAATTGATCCCTTAACCCATGGCTCACCATTTCACCTCTTTATTGATCTCTTTTGGATAAATAATGTTCTCAGGTTTTAGGCAAGGTTGTGGTATCTCTGCCTTTAGCTTTAAGGTGGGAAGATGTTACTCATATAGTCTACAAGAATCGCTGAAGCAATTTGGTTATGTTGAGCTATGTCACCTTGAAATCATTTTTTAACTCTGGATAGAAGTAACTAGTAAATGAAGCTGCTGTTACTCCTTAACTAACTGTGAGCTGCACATCTTTCAGTCTGGTGGGGTTTGACTCTTTTGATGGCAGCTGATATGTTCCAACAAGCAGCAGCAGCCTGAATTTCAAAGAGCAGCTTTTGATCCCAAAAAACATTAGTTGAGTATTAATGTGCAACAAGTGAGGAGGTGAGTAGGGGAAACAGAAAGTGAATTTATCGTCAAAGAAATAACAAAGAAGAGGAAAGAAAGAGTACTTATAAGAAAGTAATAGAATTTGTTAAATAAACTCACAAATTAAAATTTAAGATAAAATTGTAGCATGCATACCTCCGTTGCCTCCCTCCCACACAAAGAAATTAACTGTATGTGAAAAGAAGGAAGACCATTCAGGGAAGTTAGCAGTAGAATTTCTACTTCATTTTGGGTTTAAGGGAAAAACAGGAGTATAACATGAGAGAAAAACAGAAGGAAATTTAGAGCACTATATATAATATGTGAAACACTCAGAAACATGGAAAATGTTGGGACACTATGATGGATTGTATTTTTAAAGAGGTCCATATAAATTTATTCAAATATACCCTATCCCACACACTCTCGTGATATGACACAGCCTCTCCTCTTATTGAGAGTTGTGGTTGATGTTCAGTTCAGTTCAGTTGCTGAGTCGTGTCCGACTCTGCAACCCCATGGACTGCAGCACGCCAGGCTTCCCTGTTCATCACCAGCTCCCAGAGTTTACTCAAACTCATGTCCGTTGAGTCAGTGATGCCATCCAACCATCTCATCCTCTGTGGTCCCCTTCTCTTCCCGCCTTCAACCTTTCCCAGCATCAGGGTCTTTTCAAATGAATCAGTTCCTCGCATCAGGTGGCCAAAGTATTAGAGTTTCAGCTTCAGCATCAGTCCTTCCAGTGAATATTCAGGACTGATTTCCTTTAGGATGGACTGGTTGGATATCCTTGCTGTTCAAGGGACTCTCAAGAGTCTTTTTCAATACCACAGTTCAAAAGCATCAATTCTCCGGCACTCAGCTTTCTTAATAGTCCAATTCTCACATCCATACATGACTACGGGAAAAACCATAGCTTTGACTCGATGGACCTTTGTTGGCAAAGTACTGTCTCTGTCTTTTAATATGATGTCTAGGTTGGTCATAATTTTTCTTCCAAGGAGCAAGCATCTTTTAATTTCATGGTTACAGTCACCATCTGCAGTGATTTGGGAGCCCCCAAAATAAAGTCTGTCACTGTTTCCACTGTTTCCCCATCTATTTGCCATGAAATGATGGGACCAGATGCCATGATCTTAATTTTCTGAATGTTGAGTTTTAAGCCAATGTTTTCACTCCCCTCTTTTACTTTCATCAAGAGGCTCTTTAGCTCTTTTTCGCTTTCTGCCATAAGGGTGGTGTCATCTGCATATCTGAGGTTACTGATATTTCTCCTGGCAATCTTGATTCTAGCTTGTGCTTCCTCCAGCCCAGCGTTTCTCATGATGTACTCTGTATATAAGTTAAATAAGCAGGATGACAATATACAGCCTTGAAGTGCTCCTTTTCTGATTTGGAACCAGTCTCTTGTTCCATGTCTAGTTCTAACTGTTGCTTCTTGACCTGCATTCAGATTTCTCAGGAAGCACATCAGGTGATCTGGTATTCTCTTCTCTTGATTTTATCTCTCTTTATATCCAGGCAAGCCTGTGACTGGAGAAAGTGATGCTATGTGTCTTCTGAAGCTAGGTCCTAAAAGGCAATATGACTCTGTCTGGATCTCTTAGAATGCTCCACCATGCTTTGAGAAAGTCAGTTATTTGTAGATGTAACTGCTAATAGCACAGTTTAACTGATAGCCAACTGTAAGCATCAACTGTCAGACGTGAGAGTGGGGAAGCCTTTGAAATGAGTACAGCTCCAACCAACATCTGGATGTAAGAGCGACATTTCCTGTGTTATTAAATCCTAATTGGACCCCAGTCATGCCAGGAGCCAGCATGAGGAACTCCGCCCATGGCAAAGGTCATGAGGAAGGAAGCTTGGCATACGCAAAGGCGTGATCAAGCCTCAGGAAACCCCCTGTTCCTGAGCATCTACCCCCCAAACCAGAGTCTATCTACTTCATTGTTTCATGCTCTCGCCTACACATCTGACTTTATGGGGGGCTGTTCCCCACCTGTTCTCTCGGAGAAGGAGTAAACGTGCAGCTCCAAGTCAATAAAAATTCCGAGGCTGACAAGAGTGTTTCAACTTAGGAACTCCTCTGAAGGTTATCTAGCCCGTCTGTATAGGTTTGTCCGGTCACATGTGATTGTTTAAAGCCTCCCAACCTGAGAGGCACGAGATGTTTTAGACTTAATAAAGGCAAATTCTTTTGGGGAGTTAGAAATTCTTAGTACAGTGGATTGGTTAGGAATTACATTGGTGAAGGGTTTTTCATTTGTTGTGCCAATAATTGTTGCTAATTCCCTGCCCTGGATGTGACAAGGGTGTCTCAGGTCAAACCTCTCTGCTGGCAAACTAGCTTGTGTGACAGGATTATCCATACTCCTGCCACTAGCACATGATTGTTTACTACCTCTCAACCATAAACAGCACAGAGAGTTTGGAGTATTGTGAGAGTCTTAATTAGCAGACGTGGCAAGAATACACGGAAGAACTGTACAAAAAGATCTTCATGACCAAGGTAATCAGGATGATGTGATCACTAATCTAGAGCCAGACATCTTGGAATGTGAAGTCAAGTGGGCCTTAGAAAGCATGACTACCAACAAAGCTAGTGGAGGTGATGGAATTCCAGTTGAGCTCTTTCAAATCCTGAAAGATGATGCTGTGAAAGTGCTGCACTCAATATGCCAGCAAATTTGGACAACTCAGCAGTGGCCACAGGACTGGAAAAGGTCAGTTTTCATTCCAATCCCAAAGAAAGGCAATGCCAAAGAATGCTCAAACTACCACACATTCATCATGCATTCATCTCACAAGCTAGTAAAGTAATGCTCAAAATTCTCGAAGCCAGGCTACAGTAATACGTGAACCGTGAACTCCCTGATGTTCAAGCTGGTTTTAGAAAAGGCAGAGGAACCAGAGATCAAATTGCCAACATCTGCTGGATCATGAAAAAAGCAAGAGAGTTCCAGAAAAACCACTATTTCTGCTTTATTGACTATGCCAAAGCCTTTGACTGTGTGGATAACAATAAACTGTGGAAAATTTTGAAAGAGATGGGAATACCAGACCACCTGACCTGCCTCTTGAGAAATCTGTATGCAGGTCAGGAAGCAACAGTTAGAACTGGACATGGAACAACAGACTGGTTCCAAATAGGAAAAGGAGTACATCAAGGCTGTATATTGTCACCCTGCTTATTTAACTTCTATGCAGAGTACATCATGAACAATGCTGGGCTGGAAGAAGCACAAGCTGGAATCAAGATTGCTGGGAGAAATATCAATCACCTCAGATATGCAGATGACACCACCCTTATGGCAGAAAGAAGAGGAGCTAAAAAGCCTCTTGATGAAAGTGAAAGAGGAGAGCAAAAAGTTGGCTTAAAGCTCAACATTCAGAAAACTAACATCATGGTATCTGGTCCCATCGCTTCATGGGAAATAGATGGGGAAACAGTAGAAACAGTGTCGGACTTTAGTTTTGGGGGCTCCAAAATCACTGAAGATGGTGACCGCAGCCATGAAATTAAAAGACGCTTACTCCTTGGAAGAAAAGTTATGACCAATCTAGATAGTATATTCAAAAGCAGAGACATTACTTTGCCGACTAATGTCCGTTTAGTCAAGGCTATGGTTTTTCCTGTAGTCATGTATGGATGTGAGAGTTGGACTGTGAAGAAGGCTGAGTGCCGAAGAATTGATGCTTTTGGACTGTGGTGTTGGAGAAGACTCTTGAGGGTCCCTTGGAGTGCAAGGAGATCCAACGAGTCAATTCTGAAGGAGATCAGCCCTGAGATTTCTTTGGAAGGAATGATGCTAAAGCTGAAGCTCCAGTACTTTGCCCACCTCATGCGAAGTGTTGACTCATTGGAAAAGACTCTGATGCTGGGAGGGATTAGGGGCAGGAGGAGAAAGGGACGACCGAGGATGAGATGGCTGGATGGCATCACGGACTCGATGGACATCAGTCTGAGTGAACTCCGGGAGATGGTGATGGACAGCAAGGCCTGGCGTGCTGCGATTCATGGGGTTGCAAAGAGTCGGACATGACTGAGTGACTGAACTGAAATGAACTGAACTGAACTGAACTGAATTAGCATAGGGCTTTTCTTATTGTTGAGTCAATGATTGCCACCAGGCCTCCATATCCTTAGGCACCTGGGAATATATTAATCAATGTATTTGGAATATAGAAAAGGAAATATAGTAGTTTTTAAGGTTAGCAATACTAGACTTTTCGAGTTAATGAATTTTCTCTTTTATAATAGATCATTGTACTTTGTTATAAATCACTGTGTCCTTGCTATGTAAAAATGTAACTTTATCACTATCTTAAGACTAAATAGATCTTAAGGGGAACATTGGAGAAGGCAATGGCACCCCACTCCAGTACTCTTGCCTGGAAAATCCATGGATATAGGAGCCTGTTAGGCTGCAGTCCATGGGGTCGCTAAGAGTCGGGCACGACTGAGCGACTTCACTGTGACTTTTCACCTTCATGCATTGGAGAAGGAAATGGCAACCCACTCCAGTGTTCTTGCCTGGAGAATCCCAGGGACGGGGGAGCCTGGTGGGCTGCCATCTAGGGGTCGCACAGAGTCAGACACGACTGAAGCAACTCAGCAGCAGCAGCAGCAGCAGCAGCAGCAATGGGAACATTGGTGAAAAAATTTTCATTTGTTGGGCTGATGTTTGCGGCTAAATCTCCATATTCCCTGCTCTTATAGTGAATATTACTCAATGAGTAAGACTGCTGCTGGTGGAGGGCATGGCCACCCACTCCAGTCAAGAATGCCATGGAGAGAGGAGTTTGGCAGGCTGAAGTCCATAGTGTCACATGAGTTGAACACAACCGAGGCAGCTAAGCAGCAGCAACAGCAGCACATTTTCTATATAACTACAGTTTTGGACACATGTCTCATTCATTGCTGAGGCCACTGACAACTTACACACAAATACTTTTTCTTTGCAAGTTATTTAAAGGCAAGATATACTGGCTTTTGATGCTTTGAGTCGGAGCAATAAAAACCAAGAATTGGCACACGTCCTTCCTTCCCAAGAGACAGACGTGGGTTGTTATTTACTGTCCCTGTGAGTTATACGATTGAAGCCGTTTTCAGCCTAAACCGTTTATTCTCATTTTATGTGACCTTCTATGTAATTACTTTCATATTTGAGGTTTATTTATTTTGTATGTTAATGGCAGTTGGAGTCTTCTTACTGGGCAAGAACCTTAGGAACAAAAAGTTCTCGAAATTATTTGTATTTTAGATGCTAGTTTGAGCACCTTTGTGGGGTTTTGGCAAGGCTTGCTGTCCCTATAAAGGAGGACATCTTAAGATGAAATGTCACTATCTAAATGTCCATATTTTAATAAACCTGCCACTTGGTACCAAAACTTAAATACTGGAAATTAAAAAGGCATATATTTTAAAATGGCATTATGATTCTACTTCTAGTCTTATGACCTCCATTTTTACTCTATACTGGGGGTCCACAGAAGTTTTCTGTAAAAAGCTGGACAGTACATATTTTCAGCTTTGCAGATCGTATGAGCTCTATCACAACCATTCAGCTATATTGTTGAGAAGTATTAAAAATCAGGAATGACTGTGTTTCAACAAAATTTTATTTACAAAAATAGGTCACATGTTGGATTTGACTAGAACAGGCTTTGATTTACTGCTGTGTACAATTTCCTGAATGATAGTTTTTAAATCAAGATTTACTTACGTTATTTTCTTGCCCAAACCCTTTATTAACTCCTTATGGACATATTGTGTGTATGTGTGTGTGTGTGTGTGTGAGCATGCATGCAGGCGCGCGCATAGGAAGTTGCTTTATTCATGTCAGACTCTTTGCAACCCTATGGACTCTAGCCCACCAGGCTCCTCTGCCCATGGGATTCTCCAGACAAGAATATTGGAGAGGGTTGCCAGTTCCTCCTCTAGGGGATCTTCCCAACCCAGATATAGAACCGAAGTCTCTCATGTCTCTGGCAATGGCAGGTGGGCTATTTACCACAAGCACCACATGGGAAGCCCATGGACATGCTGACCAAATACTAAATTGCCTAAACTGCAACACTCTTCAGAATGAGAAAGAAGTGCTATTGATAACTGTACTAAGATGGCATCTATCAATTCTAACAGATCCTGGCAAATCGGGACATATGATCACACAACCTATGCCCTATAGGGTATAAAAAACCCAAGTATCTCAGCATAGAATTCAAGGCCTTTACATTGTGACATTGCTCTATCTTTCCAGCCTTGTATCCACCAATGCTTTCCATCTTCCTGATCATTTTTGTATCTTTATTCATGCTATTCTTTCTCTTTTTGGAAACTCCTCCTTTCTTTTCTCAGCTTAGTGATGTCCTCCTTATCTAAGACTTTTCAGATGCCATCTTTCCTGTGAAATGCATCCCAATGTTCCACACTCTGTCCTTGCTTATACAATTTACTATTTATTGCATTTCAATATGGTAAGTCCCTTACATACAAACCTTCAAGTTGTGAACACTCAAAGGTGTAAATGTGCATGCTATAATCATCAGGCATGAATGCAATTGCAGCTAGCCCTTCATCTACTATTGCTGACCATCCTTTACCTCTATTATCTCCCAGCTCCTCTCCCCTCTCCAGTCAGTAACTCTTTTTTTCCTGTTCATTCAATGCCGACCTCTGTATATCAGTTGTTATACTGTACCACTATAGGGACAGAGGAATCTGGTGGGCTGCCGTCTATGGGTTCACACGGAGTCAGACATGACTGAAGTGACTTAGCAGCAGCAGCAGCAGTACTATAAGAATAAAAATGTTTTATGCTTTGTGTTTGCTTGTTTTGCATGTATTACGTCGCTCAGTTATCAATTCAGTCACTGAGTCATGTCTGACTCTTTGCGACCCCATGGACTGCAGCAAGCCAGGCTTCCCTATCCATCACCAACTCCCAGAGCTTGCTCAAACTCATGTCCATCGAGTTGGTAATGTCATCCAGCCATCCATCCCCTGTCGTCCCCTTCTCCTCCTGCCTTCAATCTTTCCCAGCATCAGGGTCTTTTCAAATGAGTAAGTTCTTCACATCAGGTGGCCAAAGTTTTGAAGTTTCAGCATCAGTCCTTCCAATGAATATTCAGGACTGATCTCCTTTAGGATGGACTGGTTTGATCTGCTTGCAGTCCAAGGGACTCTTAACAGTCTTCTCCAAAACCAGTTTGAAAGCATCAATTCTTCAACACTCTGCTTTCTTTATGATCCAACTTTCACATCCATACGTGACTACTGGAAAAACCATAGCTTTGACTATATGAACCTTTGCTGGAAAAGTAATGTCTCTGCTTTTTAATACGCTGTCTAGGTTAGTCATAGCTTTTCTTCCAAGGAGCAAGTGTTGTTTGTTTGTTTGTTTTTTGTGCGTGTGTGTGTGTTTAATTTCATGGCTACAGTCACCCTCTGCAATGATTTTGGAGCCCAAGAAAATAAAGTCTGTCACTGTTTCCATTGTTCCTCCATCTATTTGCCATGAAGTGATGGAATCACATGCCATGATCTTAGTTTCTTGAATGTTGATTTAAGCCAGCTTTTTCACTCTCCTCTTTCACTTTCATCAAGAGGCTCTTTAGTTCTTCTTCTCTTTCTCCCATAAGAGCGGTGTCATCTGCATATCTGAGGTAACTGATATTTCTCCTGGCAATCTTGATTTCAGCTTGTGCTTCATCCAGTCCATCATTTCACATGATGTACTCTGCATATAAGTTAAATAAGCAGGGTTACAATATACGGCTGTGACCTATTCCTTTCCCAATTTGGAACCAGTCTGTTGTTCCATGCCTGGTGCTAACTATCGCTTCTTGACCCACATATAGGTTTAGCAGGAGGCAAGTAAGGTGGTCTGGTATTCCCAAGTCTATAAGGATTTTCCACAGTTTGTTGTGATCCACACAGTCAAAGGCTTTGCATAGTCAATGAAGCAGAAGTAGATGTCTTTCTGGAATTCTCTATGATAAAACACATGTTGGAAATTTGATCTCTGGTTCCTTTGCCTTTTCTAAATCCAGCTCAAACATCTGAAAGTTCTCAGTTCATGTACTGTTGAAGCCTAGCTTGGAGAATTTTGAGCATTACTTTGCTGGCATGTGAAAAGAGTGCAATCCTGTGGTAGTCTGAACATTCTTTGGCATTGCCTTTCTTTGAGATTGGAATGAAAACTGACCTTTTCCAGTCCTGTGGCAACTGCTGAGTTTTCCAAATTTGCTGGCATATTGAGTGCAGCACTTTCACAGCATCATCTTTCAGGATTTCAAATAGCTCAACTGGAATTCCATCACTTCCACTAGCTTTGTTCATAGTGATGCTTCCTAAGGCCCACTTGACTTTGCACTCCAGGATGTCTGGCTCTAGGTGAGTGATCACACCATCGTGATTATCTGGGTTATTAAGATCATTTTTGTACAGTTCTGTATATTCTTGCCACCACTTCTTCATATCTTCTGCTTCTGTTAGGTCCATACAATTTCTGTCCTTTATCGTGCCCATCGCTGCATGAAAGGTTCCCTTGGTGTCTCTAATATTCTTGAAGAGATGTGTGTAGTATATGTGTAAAAAGTATTATAAACCTGTTAGTAGAGTACTATATAACCAATTGTGTGACTGTCTTATTTGTGTACCTAGGGTAACTTTATTGGACTTACAAGCAAATTGGGCTTATGAATATGCTCTTGGAATGGGACTCATTCATCCGTAGAGAACCTACTACACTTAATAGTGTAATGTAAATATTTACTATCTGCACTGACCTCTATTTTTTTCTCCACCTGTTCTCCCTTTCTAAATAGAATGAAGTTGAGGTCAGAGTGGGGATTACTGTCTTATACTTTTTCTCTGAATTCTTAGCCTAGAAACTAACAGGTCTGTAATACTTAAATGAGTCTACCATCTTGG
Organism: Oryx dammah; assembly: GCF_014754425.2. Classification (NCBI taxonomy): domain Eukaryota; kingdom Metazoa; phylum Chordata; class Mammalia; order Artiodactyla; family Bovidae; genus Oryx; species Oryx dammah. The sequence continues at coordinate 68,846,098 of NW_024070201.1, forward strand.
GAGAGTGCCTTTGATTGCATATTATTTAGAACTCCTCAAAGCTTGGTTCAGTGAAATGGAGTTTGTTTTGTTAGAGGTATTTCCTCACCTGTGAGTCATGCCTCTGGGGTATAGGCTTAAATCTGGTGGCCTTTGGAACTAAGGGGCTGTGCACCAGTGTCAGTCCCATGGTGTGTGCCATTGGTCTCTTGGGGAGCATCTTCATTCCCATTTCTTCTCATCAGCTATTTTCATGTTGCCTTGCACTTTGCTACTAATAATCAGAATTTTTTTGCTCACTTTTCAGTTCAACTATTTTGAAGAGCTTAAATAAAGTCTCTGAGATGCATCTCTAGATCTTCAAAAGAGAAATGCAACTTACTAGTCTTGAGTCAATGGAGGCCATCCTCTAATCAACTGTGACCAGGGAGAGACAGTGTTTTATAAAATGAACATGATTTTAGTGGATCACGCCTATAGATGACTGCTACCTACTACAGGAGAAAAATGTGGCTATAAATTGAACTGACATCCTAAAATATTTCTGTAATCATGTACCTATACGTTTTTATGATCAGTTAGAAGAAAAATTTGTATAAACACTTGGATGTGGAAGGACCCTAAATTCATTATGCATTGCCATTCTAATCCAAAACCAACTCATCAGTTCAAATGACCTCTCATCAGTCAACGGAGAAAACTTAAATTCTGAGTTACAAGTGTACAAATGAATATCAGCATACAACTCTCTTTATATATATATATATATATATATATATATATGTATGTATTACATAATTTTACATATATATGAAATAATTAGATACATAAGTAGAGCTTTGTCAATCATTCATTTTTGTATTGTCTTTCTTTTTTTTAAATTATTTTAAGAAAATATCACTTCTCTTATAGGAGGTTATGCAAAAAATACTATGGATATGGAATCATTGATTTATGTTAGCTATTAGAGGATCACTATAGAAAGTGACTTTTTGTTATGGTATTCAAAACACTGGGAGATTAAGATTGACATATATACATTGTGGGCATGTATGTGTTAAGTCATGTCTGACCCTTTATGACCCCATGGACTGTAACCTGCCAGGCTCCACGTCCTTGGAATTTTCCAGGCAAGAATACTGGAGTGGGTTGCCATTTCCTACTTCAAGGAATCTTCCTGAGCCAGGAAGACAGAGTCTCCTGTATCTCCTGCACAGGCAGGCGGATTCAATACCACTGAGCGACCTGGGAAGCCCATGTATACATTACTATGTATAAAATAGAAAACTAATGAGAACCTACTGTATTCAAAAAAGAGGGGATATATGTATATGTATAGCTGATTCATTTTGCTGTACAGCAGAAACTAGTACAACATTGTAAAGCAACTATATTCCAATAATTTTTTAATTGGACTTGAAAATCATATAAAGTTGTTTCCAAAACAATAAGCATGATATTCTTTGTGCATCATAAACTAGCTCTATGAAATAAATGTTCTAAAATGATGTAGTGGAGAGTATGTTGGAAATAATCGTTTTACACAGATAATTCTATACCTTTGGACATGTTGAATTTCGAAAGGCACTTGCTAATTCTGTTTCTAGGTAACGTTTGATTCTGATGTTATATATGTGGGAAATGTATATAATATTATATAATGTTTACTTTTGTAGGAAATAATTTTAGCCACTGATTGAATTATTTCTGCTTTTTTTGATAAAAAATGCTGTTTAAAATACATTCCAAAGTGTATGTATTTTATTTTATGTCATATATAAATTTATTACTAGACTCCATGCTTAACACTCAAATGTATTGCTGAGCAGTGAATAATACAATTGTTAAGTTTAAAATTACTGCTCAGTACTTACCTAGCTAAAATATGGACACTGACATTTTTCAAGATTGCTAGTCTTCTTAGAGAAAGTAAACCTCGGCTTGACAAGAAATGAGAAGTACAAGATCTAAATTGCAAGATGTGGGTGGCTGATGGAGGCATTGTTACATAACCACCAGGCTATGGCCAGTATGGTAGGCAGCCGTCCTATTCCTATTATCCAAAGCCCTGTTTAGAACTGTTGTTGTTCAGGCCCTGTAGAGCCCTGATTTTGGAGCCCAAGAGAATAAAGACTGTCAATGTATTTTCTTGGGCTCCAAAATCACTGAAGATGGTGACGGTAACCATTAAATTACAAGATTCTTGCTCCTTGGAAGAAAGGCTATGATACATCTAGACAGCATATTAAGAAGCAGAAATATCACTTTGCTGATAAAGGTCTGTATAGTCAAAGCAATGGTTTTTCCAGTAGTCAGGTACAGCTGTGAGAGTTGGACCATCAAGAGGGCTGAGCACCAAAGAACGGATGCTTTGGAACTGTGGTGTTGGAAAAGACTCTTGAGAGTTCCTTAGAGAGCAAGGAGATAAAACCAGTTAATCCTAAAGGAAATCAACCCTGAATATTCATTGGAAGGACTGTTGTTGAAGCTGAAGGTTCAAGACTTTGGCTACCTTAGGCAAAGAAGTGCTCATTGGAAAAGACCCTGATGCTGGAAAAGCTTGAGGGCAGAAGGAGAAGGGGGCAACAGAGGATGAGATGGTTGAACGGCATCATCAACTCAATGGACATGAGTCTGAGCAAACTCCAGGAGATAGTGAAGGATAGGGAGGTCTGACATTCTGCAATCCATGGGGCTGCAAAATGTCAGACAGGAATGAGGGACTGAACAAGTAGAGCCCTACTCTTTGCGACCCCATGGACTGCAGCCTGCAAGTTTCCTCTGCTCATGGAACTCTCCAGGCAAGAATACTGGAGTGGGTAGCCTTTCCCTTCTCCAGAGAATCTTCCCAACCTAGGGATCAAACCTTGGTCTCTTGCATTGCAGGCAGATCTTTACCATCTGAGCCTCCAGGAAAGCCCACATGCTTAGCATTAGAGGTCAGGAGTCCTGTGGCTTATATATGGTACATGTATAAAAGAGGACTTACCTATTTATATCCTCTGTGTTATGGTTCTTAATGACTTCATGGCTACTTTAAAATGGAATTTAAATAGTTCCATGGTTAAATAGTATCATTCATATTATCTGGTAGATAATATGTAAAATTCATATTGTCTGGTAACTAACTGAAGGGAAACATACCCAAGATGCTGAAAGGTTGCTTCTTGAAGTGCAGGCAGTCTCCCAAAGCTGAGTAATCTAAAAAGCTGAGTCTACTCATCCAGAGTACATATCATTCAAAACCACATTCACTCCACAAATATGTTTTGCCATCTACAATGTACTAGACACATGTTAAATACTTAATTAGGAAAGCTATTGTTGATTTCTCATCAACTTGAAATTCCTTGAGGGTATCACTGTGCTTAGATTCACCCTATATTTTAGATGGCTGCACAGTGGGAAATTGCACAGGGCTTTGGCTGGGAGGAAGTAGATAGACTTCATACACGTCCATTCCTGAAGAATTGATACTGTCTGGATATAAACTAGCAATGGCACCCCACTCCAGTACTCTTGCCTGGAAAATCCCATGGACAGAGGAGCCTGGTAGGCTGCAGTCCATGGGGTCACTAAGTTGGACATGACTGAGCAACTTCACTTTCACTTTTCACTTTCATGCATTGGAGAAGGAAATGGCAACCCACTCCAGTGTTCTTGTCTGGAGAATCCCAGGGACGGGGGAGCCTGGTGAGCTGTCGTCTATGGGGTCTCACAGAGTCGGACACGACTGAAGCAACTTAAAAGTCGGACACGACTGAAGCAACTTAGCAGCAGTAAGATATAAACTGTGCTACAGTTTGTGGGTGGCAGATGGAAGAAGCTGTAAATGGCCTATTTCTCCTTCTACAAACTTGGAAGACTGCCTCACAAGCTTTTAAACTGATTCCAGAGATTTCAGTGGAGAAATTCATGTCCTCACTAGTTCTTGTTTTTCAATCACTAAAGTCGTGTCTGACACTTTGGGACCCCATTGATTGCAGCATGCCAGGCTTCAGAGAAGGGCCGAGGGCAGAAATTTAGCAACATTCTTGCCTGCATGCATGCTAAGTTGCTTCAGTAGCAACATTCTTGTCTGGGTGTGTGCTAAGTCACTTCAGTCAAGTCTGACTCTTTGCAACCCTTTGGACTGTAGCCAGCCAGGTTCCTCTGTCCATGGGATTCCCCAGGCAAGAATACTGGAGTGAGTTGCCAAGCCCTCCGCCAGGCAATCTTCCTGACCCAGGAATCAAACCAACATCTCTTATGTCTCTTGCATTGACAGGCAATTTCTTTATCACTAGAACCGCCTGGGAAGCCCAATATACTCATTAGTGCATCCAATTTCCTTCATGTGCCAGAAGGGCAGAGAACAGAGACTCTTCCTTTAAAAAATTAAGGGCCAAAATATGGCCGTCTTTGGACACAACTTGCTTATTAAATGATACAAAGAGTCTTACTTTCCTCCACTCCCATCTGTAATGCCAGCAACTAAATCCAAATGTTTATGGCTTATACTTAGCTTTACCACTCACATCTGGATTGGAGGAGTGATTGCATTGGACGTTTGATGTGGTAAATATATAAGTGGCCAGATTCCATTTGAATGCCCATGTTTCAACTCTAAAGAAGTGTTTAAATGGAGCTATGAAAGGTAACTGCTGGAAAGGTTCACTTTTATGCATGACATTAGTTTTTATTTTCCTTTTAGTGGCTACATAGTGGAGGTAAAATGCTAGAGACAATGCTGGCATGTAGAAACTGAAAAGCGAATGTTTGGGACTATAAAAACAATTCAATAACCCCTATATCTTTACGTTAGGGTGATAGGTAAAACCATTTGTTTTGAAAAGAAACAGACTTGGTTTAAAAGCTATGTGCTATGTGACAGGTGTTTGGGATTATTACTTCTGATTCTTGCAAATCCGTAAAGGTGAATGTTCATTTGTATAAAGGAGATGGAGTGAATGAGACATGGAAACTGGTTTTATTTAAGTCTCATAATCTATTATACATTAATTTTCAAACATATTGAAATAACACCTACAGAGTCCATATAAACTCTCAAGAAAGCATAATTTTGAAATAAATTTCAGCTTCTAGATCTTCTGTACAGCTGTTCTGTGGGTTCATAGAAGGCAGATTCTGAACTAAGTATGAATCTGAAATGCTAATTTGATAGTAATGAGTGTATTATAAATAAGATTTATTCTTCAATATAGCATTTTCATTCATTGACCTATAACAACACATTTTTAAAGTATTTAAATTTTACATCTAAATGACAGTATTCAATCTACTGCATGTGGGTGTGCAAAGAGTATCCATGAAAACATATTTTTCCACACTTGCATTTTGATGCAAGCAGAATGTTGCATTAAAGTTTAAAGTTCTAAGTTTAAAGCAGAATGTTGAACCAGTTTTAACCAACTAGGAAGCAGTTCTTTGCTGAAAAAACAATTCTCACTTATTTGGAAATGTTGTTCCCTCAAGGAAACTAAATAGACATCCATGACATCAACTGTCTTATAAACAGAATTGCAAAGCAGTCTTTTATTTCATGGTGATTAAAAAATATATATGCCAATTTCTTCATTAAAATACTGAAGTGTCTCCTGATTAACCAAATATCAAACTTGTGGCCATGCTATGTTGAATGGTTATGATGGAATATCTTCTCCAGCTATTTCAAGGCTCTTGTGTATATTTATGAAATCCAAGGTAATTATATATGAAGCAGCAATGGCCCTATAAGGCAGGTGCAATTTTCACACTAAAATGTTTATCTGCCTTTATTTTTTTTCTCCTTCAGGAATTTTGGACTAAATGAACATGTCAAATATCTTTATTTAAGGCAATGAGCCACTATTAATAAAACAATGAAATATTCTCCTATATGAAAAGTTGTTTTTGTTTTTTTTTTTTTTTCTGGAGGGCAATTTGACAATACTGATCAAAAACTATAAAATATGTACCACATAACACAGTTAGTCTTATAGGAACTTATGTTAAGAAAATAATTTAGAATGCACACAAGGATTTCATTAAAAGTATGTTCACTGCAGCATTAAAGTAAATCCTCAAGAGAAGAGTCAAATACATCCCAGAACATGTTTTACATACCCTGGAGATTCAGATGGCAAAGAATCTGCCTGTAATGCAGGAGACCTGGGTTCAACCCCTAGGTTGGGAAGATCCCCTGGAGGAGGGCATGACAACTGATTCCAGTATTCTTAGCTGGAGAATTCCCATGGACAGAGGAGCCTGGGGGGTCACAAAGAGTCAGACACGACTGAGAGACACATAAGAATAAAGCTCAGTTTTGTGAAAGCAAATTTCTTATCAAGGAAAGATGCTCATGTGTATTATTGAATGTGAATAGAAAGTCGAAAAACAGTATTATGGTATACTTCTATTTTATGGATATAAATCTATTTGTGTGTGTTCATCTGTGTGCCAGTATTTCTCTGCTAGTATATAAACAAAAATATGAACAATTATTTCCTCTGTTGAGTGAGTTTATGTGACTTTGTGTGTCTTTTGTTAAGCTTTTGTTTACACACACACACACACACACGTATATTTAATACTATTAAAAGGTATTCCTTATGAAAATTAATTTAGAAAGAAAAGAAATCCAGAGCATATTATGATTTAAGAAAAATGAACACAGACAAAATGCATTATTTTAATCATATTTCTTGGAAAAGAAAAACTGTACATAATTGATATAGACTATTTTTAATTCAAGCTAGTATTAGTTAAAATTCTACCTGTTATTTTCCTGGCATGTTCTGCATTCAGGTATTTCTATACTGACACTCCAGAAGCAACACTGGGTCAGAAAACCTGTTTAATGACTTGACATTCTCACTTTTCTATTTAACTTTAACCAAGTTACTCAAGCTTTCTGGATGCCAACATATTTGTTTGCTGAAAGGGTATAATAATAATATATGTTTATAGAGTTGAATAGATTAAGAAAATGAATAGATCATTTACATAGTATCTGGCTTATAAACAGTGTATATTAAAAAGTCTAATAGAGCTTAATACATGCTCTGTCCCATACTTCCTCAGTTTATGACCAGTAGGAAGTTCAAATATTTAGACTCACTCAAAGGACCACACAACAAAATATTTTCTTTTATTGTTAGATAGTCAAACAGAGCTCCCTGAGGATTTAAATTGTAAGAAAGCCCTAATCAAGGAGGTTAAATTAACACAGCATTGTAAACCAACTATACTCTAGTTAAAAAAATAATTAACATATAGGAATTTGTGTCATAATAGAATAAGAAAAAGAAAATACACACAATGCTGCATATACTCTGAGCAATTAATTTGTCCTAGTAACTTAGGTTAAAAATTTAGAAGGCTGTGTCCATGGCTTTCCATCCACTTAATGAAGTGAGACAGCTTGGCATGAAGTGGAAATATAGGATGGAATGTCCGACTTCGATGAAGCTGTGAAGTGTCAGGGATTGTAAACTAGACTCTTCTTATTACAACATACTTAATCTTCAAAGTTATTCTGAAAGTTAGGTATCTTACTCTCAATTTTTTAAACAAGGAGAAGACTCAGAAAAAAATTAAAAACATGCCTAATATCAAAAGCTATTAGAAGGAAAGAAGCCAGGATTCGAACCTAAGTCAATTCAAATCTACACCAAACCCTCTTTTTAATGTCTCAAACTGCCACAACAATAAGGAATAAAATGGGAACAAACTTCAGAGAAAATTTCAGTTGGATCCTGGAGGCTTTACTTTTATTATTTAAAAAGATATTTCTCAGAGGTTAATTAGGTTAGTTATTCTCAGAGGTAAAATGAAGGATATATAATACCCATGGTTTTACACAGTCTTTCAGCTGAGTCCATAGAAAGTTTACCAACTTATCTCCAAAGAACATTACAGTACTGAAAGACGATATAATCTGTGATTTTCAAATTTGAAGATATTGGCTTGATTCTGAAAAGATGACCAAAGGAAAAATGTATTTTAGCCATATATTGTAACACACACACACACACACACACAAAAGGTGTACCCATCTTCCTCCTGCATGCCAGGATGCTTCAGTCGTGTTGGACTCTTTGTGACCCTATGGACTGTAGCCCTCCAGGCCTCTCTGTCCATGGAATTATCTAGGCAAGAATACTGAAGTGGGTTACCATTTACTCCTCCAAGGGATTTTTCTGACTCAGAGAGTGAACCCATGTCTCCTGTGGCTCTTGTATTATAGGCAGATTCTTTATCACTAATGCCACCTGGGAAGCCAATGCACCTTCTGCCTACTGGCTTGCGTATCTAAGCATAAAAATCCAAGCTGCCCACTTCTAGATAATAACATCAAATCAGGCACAGAGAATTTTCAGGGAATATACATGTGGCTTTGAGTTACTACTCAGGTCACAAGCCTGCACATTATCTGACCCATTAAGAGCCATGAAATCATTTGCAAATTATATTTGGGTCAATTCATTAGTTGAATTCATAGATGCTTGCTAAATCAATTTTTTTCCTTTCCAATTTCCTTAGTGCTAAAATGGTTAGATATTTTCTATTCAACATTCATAATTTCACCTCCAGTTGTTCATAGTCTTTAAGTCCAAAGATGGAACACATTTCAACAAATATTTCCAAAACTCTTCAGTAATGTTGGGTCCTGCTCACTTTTTGCGACTAATGAATTGATTTAATCAAATTATAAACATTCCCTCAAATCAGTATCTTATTATTATGGATTCATTAATTAAAAAAAAAAACGTAAAAATGGCTAAAAAAGAAGACTAGATTCACTTATTTCTGAGGGATCTGATAGTTTAGATCTTGTTTGGAGTTTCATTAGAACTGTGGGCAATCTATGTTCTGAATAAATCTATTATAAATACAGGATAATAATTTCACAGAGATATTAGTGACCATGTATTATTTGTTTTTCTTGAGTGAATGAGAGAAAATAAAGTTATACAATATTAGTTATAAAATAATTAGATTATGGGACTGTTACAAACTTTATAATGAATGCCTGGCTCTGATCCAGACATTTCCTGCATCCCAGAATTTTAGTATTTCCCAATTGGGCTTGCCAGGCGGCACCAGTGTTAAAGAACCTGCCTGCCAAGGCAGATGTAAGACACATTGAGATTAGATCGATCCCTGGGTGGGAAGATCCCATGGAGGAGGGCATGGCAACCCACTCCAGTATTCTTGCTTGGAGAATCCCATGGACAGAGGAGCCTGGCGGGAGACAGTCCATGGGGTCGCAAAGAGTCAGACGCGACTGAAGTGACTTGTCACAGCATAGTTCAACACAGCACAACAAACGTAAGTGCAAATTCCTTAAACTTTCTGCCCTACTGATATTCAAGCCCTCTACTCAACCAAAAATGAAAATATGTTAACTTGCTTTACAATTCCTGCCAATAGCTGTTTTTTAAACCCATCCACAATCCACCCACACTTCAAGACTCCTTTTTTCCCATGTACCTCTGCCAAGATAAGGTATAATCCTCTTTTGACTTTTGTAACTGTGGTATGTATCATATTGTGCCTTGTATAATGTTTATGTTCTTATCTGAGCACCTATTAGAAAGGAGATTAATTTTTCAAGGAAAAATGTGGAACTTAAAAATTGAGAATGAAACACGCTAAAATTGTTTTTAATGAAATAATAAAATTTAGCTCTGGGGGTAATTGTACCTTAGAATTAATTGTATTTGTCATCACTTCTAACACAATTTGAATTATGAGGCCTTCTGTAATCCATATATTTTAATGTAATAGAATGGATTAAAAAAATCATCTTTCCTAAATTTTATGAAGACTATGTAAAATAGGGGCTTCCCAGGTGGCACAGGGGTAACTAATTCACCTGCCAATGCAGGAGCTGGGTCAGGAAGATCCCCTGGAGGCGGAAATGGCAACCTACTCCAGTATTCTTGCCTGGAAAATTCCAAGACAGAGGAGCCTGGCAGGCCACAGACTACAGGGTCACAAAGAGTCGGGTGTGACTGAGCAAGCACTCGTATTAATGTAAAATATAATAAAACAAAATTACATTTGGCTGATAATCACAGAAATGTCATGAAAACAGTGGGTGTTGTACATCTTCAATAATACGGGAATGAACTTTGAAAAAGCTTGCAGCAGTCCCAGTGCTTCTGAATTCCAGGAAAACCATTTCCTGTGCCTGACAAAGTCAACACTTGATTCTTGAATTTTTAAAGTGGAAAACCAATACAATATTGTAAAGTAATTAACCTCCAATTAAAATAAATAAATTTATATTTTAAAAATAAATAAAAATTTAAAAATTATACAAAACATATAGCTTTGTGTTATTTTTTTATGAACTCAAACATTCTTTTTCTCTGTTCCATAAAACTGAAATTCATCTGGCCATTGGCTACTCTTTGTAGCTTTCTCCTCTATAATTACCTGGAGATGACACTATAGCTTACAAAATTATTTTTATATATTGTTCTTTGCTAATAATTAGGCCCAAATAGCCCATAGACTTTGATCTAGTTCTGACATCTGAGCCCTGTTCTCCAATCCTAGAGGCTATGCCTGTAATTTCAGTCATATATCCCTTGGTGCTTTTGAACCTGCAGACTGCTCTCTTGGCTCATCTGACCTGACTAAAATGAGAACAGGCATAAAAATCTCCCAAGAAGGTGTGTCCTAACAAGATTACAGACCCAATTCCAGCCACTGAGGGAGTTTAGATAAGGCTTAGATACACAGTTCATCCTTTGGATTCTTTCATCTAACCCCAACCTGGGACCCTTTTGTGATTCCTTCACCTCTATTCACTTCACAGGATTGGGTCCATCACTAATTATAATATAGGATTTTGCTTAGAAGTTTGATCAGCTTTAAAGTTTGGTCTAGCTCAGCACAGACCATACCCTTAGCTCTATAGGGTGACAGGATAAAGGGATTCTTTGCCCTGCACACTGTAGGAATTAATTGAACCAACTATAAATAGCTATTCTAAGCAGAAAGAAAACACTCAAGGCATTACCGTGAAATATATTATTTCAAGATTTCCTTGAGTTCTTTAAGAGGGAGAAAAATCACATCTTCTGACTGGCGAATCTTAATTTCAATTAGTATAAATGTACATCAAATTCACTAGACTCTTTATTAATATTTTAAGATCTTTTACACAGTTCAGGTAACTTGAGACTATAATAAAAAAAGTTATCCATATAAAAAATTCAAACTTTTTAAAGTTGTACTTTAAAATATGCTAGATCTTAAAATCTGGGAACTATAAATCACAGCGTTTCTCCCTTCTTTCATAAGTAAGTAAGGAAGTATTAGTCGCTCAGTCGTGCCCGATTCTGCGACCACACGGACTGCAGTCCACCAGGCTCCTCTGTCCATGAGATTTTCCAGGCAAGGATACTGGAGTTGGTTGCCATTTGCTTCTCCAGGGGATCTTCCCAACCCAGCGATCAAACCGAGGTCTCCTGCACTGCAGGCAGATTCTTTACCAACTGAGCTACAAGGGAAGCCCCCTGCTTCTTTCATCTATGTACATAAAAAACAAAATCATATGTATTTGTGCATATATGCCCATGAGAAGGGGACGACCGAGGATGAGATGGCTGGATGCGTCACCGACTCGATGAACGTGAGTTTGAGTGAACTCCGGGAGTTGGTGATGGACAGGGAGGGCCTGGCGTGCTGCAATTCATGGGGTCGCAAAGAGTTGGACACAATTGAGCGACTGAACTGAACTGAACTGAGAATATGTATAAATAAAGATACAATAAAGCAATAAAATATTATATATAGTGAAAGAAGAGAAATGTATTATTGTAAAATGTCAAAAGAATTATCAATAGCACACAGAAGGGGGTTTTATCCATGCATATGCTCATAGTCCTATAGTTTATAAGCCAAGGTGCTAGGTGTTGGTCAGGAGAAATGTGTAAACTCGTCACTGACATCGTTGAGACCACGGAGGGAAAACAGATACATCTAATTCCAAAGAAAAATTCTTAAGGATATCATAAATAAAATACTAAAATAAATAGGAGGGAAGAAAAACCATAATTCAGGACCTAAAGAATAAAGAGAAAATTACCCTTATGAAACAGTTCTAACCATCTGAATTATGTTTATTTGTGATAAGAGGAGAATCTGGAGAGATTATCTAGTGTCCAGGCTTTAAACTATTGTTCACTGCTTCTTTTCTATGTAGGTTTCTCAGAAGGAATGCTTGAAAAATGTATTGAGATGCTGAGGAATAACACTCAGTGTTCTGACAAGAGTGGTTTGACTTCAGAAGAAAAGAAAATAGAGCAAAGCTATGTGTCATATATATTTTTAGTTCTAAATTTGTTTAAAAACTGAAGGACCAAGCTTTGACTATAGCAAGCACAGGGAATGGCTTCCTTGGGATTCCAAAACCCTATACAAGAAGAATTAATTGAACCATGAATTGAAAAATGCAAGCTATGAAATGCATAAGAATGACTCAGCCCATTAACTAATTTATCATATCAGTTCTAATGTAATCTAAATAATAGCACGGATTCAGTGATTAGATAGTAAATGTCCCAATCTACCTTCAAAGGGAAAAAATTAAGATTCATAGGAAGTGTCCAGGAATTTTGCAAATCAAGAATGTACTTTTAGACTTCTATAAGAAATTATTTTTCCTATCCAAAAGGACTAAAAACTTTATCTCATGTTAAGAGATTACATCTCTTATATAAGTTATGACCAACCTAGACAGCATATTAAAAAGCAGAAACATTACTTTGTCAACAAAGGTCCGTCTAGTCAAGGCTATGGTTTCTCCAGTGGTCATGTATGGATATAAGAGTTGGACTATAAAGAAAACTGAGTGCCAAAGAATTGATGCTTTTGAACTGTGATATTGGAGAAGACTCTTGAGAATCCCTTGGACTGCAAGGAGATCCAACCAGTCCATTCTAAAGGAGATCAGTCCTGGGTGTTCATTGGAAGGACTGATGTTGAAGCTGAAACTCCAATACTTTGGCCACCTGATGTGAAGAACTGACTCATTTGAAAAGACTCTGATGCTGGGAAAGATTTAGGACAGGAAGAGAAAGGGATGACAGACGATGAGATGGCTGGATGGTATCACCAACTCAATGGACATGAGTCTGGGTAAACTTCAGGAGTTGGTGATGGACAGGGAGGCCTGGTGTGCTGCGGTTCATGGGATTGCGGAATCAGACACGACTAAGCGACTGAACTGAACTGAAGAGATTACATAACAAAGTTTACCTTCCAGAGGAAAAACTCCTAGAGAAGAGAGGATAGCACTGCTCACATATTACTTCTGGTATAGAGCCAAAAGGCATGAATTATAACCTAAGCTCTCTTAACTGACTTGCACTTAATAAACTGGCTGGATTAATCAAAGCTCCCTTATTTCTCTATAAAGCATAATGATTGATGTCCACAACTGGTTGACCAATCATGGATAACAGTCAAGTCTGTGGTATATTTTGCACTTCTGCTTCCAAAATTGACTTGTATGCTGAGCAACAATATATTTTGCTTGTATCCAAAAACTTTTATGCAATTTAGCCTTTATTAGTATAATTGAATTCAATTAAATATTACATAAGCCTATAACTACCTCTGCAAAGAGAAAGAGTTGGTGTTTCTATGAAATATAAGTTGGCTTCTTTGGAAATATTCAATAAAGGATAATCAGTAAAATTTTTGCTGAATATTAGTTGTCCATGGGACTGATAAAGATGGGAGACATGATCTGAAAGAAAAGAATCTAATTTCAGATTGTACATCAGATGGTTATGAGTTCATGCTTCACACACACACACAAAGAAAAGAAAAATGAAAGTAGAAACTATGGATACATTTTGAGGTCTGGTTTACAAATGAAAGAAAACTTATAATTCCATTAGGCAGACCTTGGTCTTTGATTGAGAAATTGACAAGAGAATGTGCATTTAATGTTAACATAAAATATTTAAGGTATGGATTTTATCAGTTTTAAGAATTCCTTGTTTCATTTGAGTAAAAAAATTGACCAACTATTGGTCCTGATTACATTTTTTAAAAATCAGTAAAGAGGAACTCTAGGCAGTGATCATAATAAGCACAGAACCCGATACCTGCTTAAGAGCCATGTGAAAACAATGGAAGACACATTTCAGAGCCATCTCATCCTTCCTCCTTAAATACACATATTAAGAGTAGCACTCTGGTTATCAGAGCAGGATTTGAGCTCCCTGTGCCATACAGTACATTTCCACTGACTCTCTAATTTTACATATGGTAATACATACGTTTCAGTGCTACTCTCAACCTTGAGGGGTGGGCGGGAGATTCAGGAGGGAGAGGACATATGCATTCCTGTGGCTGATTCATGTGGATATATGGCAGAAGCCAACACTGTAAAGCAATTACCCTCCAATTAAAAAAAATAATAAAGTTAAAAAAAAAGAGTAGCCCTACCATGCGGAAAATACATGCCTAGTGGGAAGCTGCAGTAAACAAACACAAGGCACTCAGCCTGGTGCTCTGTGACAACCTAGAGGGGTGGGATGGGCGTGGATGTGAGGCAGGCACAAAAGGAAGGAAATGCATGTTCACGTAAGGTTGACTCAGGATGTCCCAGGTGGCTCAACTGGTAAAGAGTCCGCCTGCAGTGCGGTAGACCTGGGTTCGATCCCTGCATTGGGAAGATCCCCTGGAGAAGGGAAAGGCTGCCCACTCCAGTATTGTGGCCTGGAGAATTCCATGGGCTGTATAGTCCATGGGGTTGCAAAGAGTCAGACACGATTGAACGACTTGCACTTAAGGTTGACTCACATTGTATGGCAGAAACCAACACAACATTGAAAAGCAATTATCCTCCAGTTAATCTTAAAAAAAAAAAAATCAAAATCTTTTAAAGAATTTGCTAAAGATGGAAAACAGAACACACTCTGTATTCTCTAGAGTTTATTGTATTTAATCACATATAGTTAAATATAGAGAATTCTCATTACAGAGATAGCAATGTAGCAACTTCAAAAGTCAAAACAACTTTTTTTCTTTTAGTTTGTAAAGGACACATTCCAAGTGTGTTCTATTTATAGATGCCTGGACATATATATACCTGGTCATATATAGATGGAATGAACCACATATTTCAACACTGTAAAGTATTCCCTCAAATGAGTTCTTTTTCTTTTTGGCTAAACATTTGCATTAAATTTGTCAGCCTGTCTTGTGCCATGAGTGGCCATATGAGTAAGTTTTCTCAAACAGGATGTAAATTGAAATGATGCCTGGGTTATGAAAACCTTCTTGCCATGGTCCTCTGTGCCCATCTTTATGACACCAGCTAAACGCAGGTGAAACCATATCCCTAGAAGCATTCAGCAGGGACATCTATGAGGGACTATTTCTGGAGAGAGAAATAAACTTGTGTCTTACTGAGCCATGGAATTTTGGATCTTTTTTTTTTTTTAACAGCTAGTATGATTTTTAATTCAGATCCTTTTTTATTATCACAGACAAAACTGGGCTCTCCCCAACAAAGATATTTGTTCTTTATAAAACTGTCTTGATGAAGAGTATTATTTCTGAGTCCGAGAGCTCTGTGCAGTGGAGGCACAAGAAGAGGACAGTGTGGTGACTGCCCACCAGTCATTTTGGAGAGAGACTCAAAAGATTAATCAGAGAAGTCTTATTCTTAGGGGTAAACACAATACTATAAGAAAAAGCTGGAAACAAAATTAAGGATCAGAAGAAATTAGAAGATTAAAGGAGAGCATATGTGCTTTTCACATTACTTGGTGCCGTGTAATTATTGGTGTAAGTGTGGTTTTCAGTTATTTTTCTCCATCTCAAAATACTTTCTTCCCATTGTCGATAAAAGAAGAAAATATGTGTGTGTGGTTGGGGGGTGGATAGCTTGAGACTGTGAGAATATTCTTGAGACTGTGAGCAGTCTTCTGCTCTATGTTTTTAGTGTTTATGGATGATTCTTGCCTGAATTATTACTATTATGGATGTTAAGGGCATCTCCCTCATAGCTCAATTAGTGAAGAATCTGCCTGCAATGCAGGAGACCCAGGTATGATTCCTGGGTTGGGAAGATCCCCTGGTGGAGGGGATGGCAACCCACTCCAGTATTCTTGCCTGGAGAATCCCATGGACAGAGAGGAGACTGGAGGCCTACAGTCTATGGGGTCGCAAGAGTCGGACACGACTGAGTGAGTAAGCACAGCAAAGCACACATGGATGTTAAATGTTGACTTTATAATGTTTGCACTTTGTATCAGTTGTTATTCTTATATTAAAGTAGCTTTCCTTTCTTCACTCACCTAAAACACTATGATTCATACAAATTCATGGTTTTTTATTAAATTATCATTTCCATTTTTCATTTTGATGTATAAGTCACCCTAAACTTGGCCAGTTGGAACACCCTCAGGTTGGTTTCTGTGTTATTTTGAAACGGACACTTTGGTTTTGAGAATCTTCTTACTTTGATGAATTAAAAAAAAAAAGCTAACGCATCACATCTGATGCATCTGGTGTAACTTTTCATGTATAGGAAGGTGTATAGATCCAAATTGACCTTTTATTCAAAATTCCTCTTCAGTGGTTTGAGATAGCACTTTAACTATATATGCAAAAACAAAACAAGTCATATGTATTTGGATCTATTTCTAGATTTTTCTCTCATGTCTCCCTGGTCTATTCATGCGCCCATTATCATTCTTTCTCATTTTTTTCTGAGGTTTGTGTACATACTTATTTTTCTATATGATCTGTAGCATCAATTCATCCTACATCAGTAAAAATACTTGATATTGTTATTGGTATCAACTAATGTATTAATAACTAATTCAGTTAGGGAGAACTTAACATCTTTCTGATATTAAGAAATCCTATCCAGGAATAACAGATGTCTGTCTATTTGTTCAAATCTACTTGTTTCAGAGTGGTTTGTTATATAGCAAAAGTTAGTTGAGATTATCAACTTTGTATATTAATTTTATGTTTTATAATCTGATTGAACTTTACACTGTTTAAATTATTTTTAACAGTGATTCTCCAGGATTTTCTAGGGGTTTTCTTTCTTTTCCATGTGTTTATGTGTTATCTTAATTCCAAAGGCTAATATCTCCCATATAGTGTCAAACAGTTGGGGAAGTAACAAGTATCTCTGCCTAATTCCTGAGTTTAGTGGAAATGCTTCTAGAACTTTCCCAGTATTCCTAATGAATGGAAATATTCCTATTTCATTGTGTTAAGAAAGTATCCATCTTTTATTTTTATTATGGAGTGTATTTTAGGAAATGGACGTCAGAAGAACTTTTCAGTATTTATGGAAATATTCATGTGATTTTATCCTCAGATCTATTAATGTAATGAATCATATTAATAGGTTTTCTAATATTGAACATCTTGCCTTTCTGAAATAAATCTTAGTGGGTCATTTGGTATAATTATCTTAATATAGTATTGAATTTTGTTGCTACTATTTTATCTAGGATTTTTACATAAATATTGGTAAGTGAGGTTAATTTGCATAATGTTTCATATTTTTATAAGGCTTTACTATCAATGTTACAGTTGCTTCACAGAAAAGATTTATATAGTTATGTCATTTTCTATATCCTACAGAAGTGTATGTAGCCTTGGTATGGTATGATATTTGAAGGTTCTATAGGATTTCAATCCTGTGAAGCCACTTGGGTTTCTTGCTTTGTGGGGAGTTATTATTTGATAACATTTAAGTTTTTTTTAATGAAAAGTGATCTCCTTAAGCAAAACATATTTTTAAAGACACTGAAATATGTCCACATTTCATGAACTGCCTGTCTTTCCTTCTCATAACAAAAATCGAATGACACCTATATATACAGAAGCCACAAACAGCAATATAAGTGCACTAATGACCGTGAAACACACCACTGTCTATGCCACACCTTCAATGTGTCCAGTTGCAAATATGAACTATGCAAGAAAGTACACTTAAAATGTCATGGAATCCACAGAACAAAGTTATTTCCAAAGGCTACCAGTAAAATATCAGGGCCATGCAGCCTGCATGCTGGCAGAAACAAATTGGCACTCCAGCTTTCCCTCCTCTTTAAGATGCATGAACATTCAAATGTGATATTTCTAAACATTAGTGAAGGCCATACAAGAATGTTTTGATACACTAAAGTAAAATTGCACCAATACTTGATATGGCATTTTTCAAAAGCTTTCATTAGACTTGTAGCAGACCTCCTTCACTTTTCCAACCTGAAAATGACTGCCTGATGGATAAGTATATCCTCCAAGTGAATTCTAAATATGAGGAAAGAAGGAAAAAAGAGGTGTACTCATTGTCAGAACACAGAGACGGGACGGAGCACAGAAAGGACACAGCATGTAATCCTGACTTCCCCAAGTGTCTGCAGGAAGAAACTTATGATTTTTCAAGATCCAATTGCTTGTGTTATAGTGTTAATTTTTAAAATAGAAAATCAATAGTACAATGATGTAACACTATCACTGGAACAAGGGTGAGTACCTGGCAAATGGAATCATTTCACTGCCTTTTCAAAATCTTACATAAGAAAAGGCAATCTCTTTCTCTCTCTTTTAACATTCATATTAGAGAGCATATGATCATATATGCATATATATACTCTATATGTGTGTATTTATATAGATAGCTAGGTATTTGTGTGTTTGTTCTGTGGGTATATGTTGTTCACAGACAAGAGAAACAATATAAAGAGTAAAAACAGTAATACTTGCTTTCAGAGTATATATAATCTGTTAGGGATAACAGTCATGTTAATATCTTATAAAGATTATAAGGCAAAGTAAAATATAGGTTAAATAGAGTTATAAACATTATATTATGGCAATGCTAGGGGAAAAGGGTGGTGCTTAATTTTGATATATGAAATAGGAAGAAGAACAAAGAAAGCAAAAACAGTTTCACTAAAATAGCTGCCTCTGAGCTGAACCCAGAAGAGCAGGAGTTCACTCTGTAGTGGTAATGATGGTGGTAGCGGTGGTTGGCAAGGGGGTGTATACATATGTTTTGTTTGGGGGGGTTATTTTCCAAGCTGACAAACATAGAGGTATGCAAATACATCAGACGCTCAACTTAGCTATCCTTCAGAATCAAATAAAACCTTCTATCAGACAGTTCAAAATCTTTGGTTGAAACTACAACCACTGGTGTCTTCCGGTGACTGAGTGGTAAAGAATCCACCTGCAATGCGCAGGTTCGATCCCTGGGTGGAGAAGATCCCTTGGAAAAGGAAATGACAACCCATTCTAGCATTCGTGCCTGGAAAATCCTACGGACAGAGGAGCCTGATGGATTACTGTCCACGGAGTCACAAAAAGTCGGAAACGGCTAAGCGACTGAGCACGCACGTGCACGCGCACACGCACACGCGCACACACACACATACACCGTCACTGGTAGAGTGACTTGTCGAACTTTTTTTTTCCTTTTCTTCCAGCCAAAATAACTAGCCCCTGTGGTGCTGAGTTACTTTTCCTTTCCCCTGAACTTATAGGAGCAGATCACCTTCAGCAAGAGTCTCGGCTAACCAGGCTGCAAGAAAGAAAGTTATTGAGGGGATGGCCTTCGCATGTTTTCCTTTAAGAAACTCACCATAAGCAAGGAATGAAATGTGACAATCACTATTCAGGAGAGTGTCAAAATCATTCAGAAATCAAAACAGGCTATTGGAGTTCACAGGTTCTTTAATATGCACAGCTACTATCTTCCTTTTAGCTTAATAAGGGGTTGTGTATCCTTACAATTAAAGATAATCACAGAGTGTAAAAACTGCATTTGATTATGGAAACACAGACTGCAGCTTAGTGATGACAAGACAAAGACTTCATCAACTGCACACCTTAGAAATTTGAAGTGTTTAAAATATAATTCCTTCTCTCTATAGCTTTTTCTTTTTATATTGAATTCCCTTCTTAATTCCCAACAAGAATACATTGTTCAATGTCTTGACTCATTGGAAACTTAGCTGTGGGATGTCCTTACATTTTTTTTTTTTAATTCATAAGTATCAATGGTGCTTCTTTAAATCATTTAGAAGTTGACTTTGTTCTAAAATCAGGTTTCACTGTATTATTGTTTTGTGGTTTCTCTGGAAACTCTGTCAAAAATATCTCTCTACATCTCATTTTGTTAAATAATTCCAGTAGCTTTCACTTAAAATTATTTGAGTAGATAGAATCAGGTATTTAGATGCTATGAATTATGAAACACAGGTACTTTTACGTGATCAAGTGCAGAGCTTCAATTTAAGAGCGTTGCATTAGAAAAAGCAAGGTATTGTTTTGTTTTTTACATACTGAATAGACTAGACTATGGCTTGATAAGCATCATGCTGGATATTTCTCTTTGAGACTATTTGTATAAAGATTTGTAGAGCTAACTTACTTGGATAATAGACTCAGCAGGAGGATAAAAGAAATTGTAAAAAGAGCCAGTTTAATTTATCTTGAAATTGACAAAGAGGCCAAGTTTAATTGTAAGTTCATATGAAGTATCAAGAGCTGCAATGCCACAAGCCAGGGACATTTTCTCTGTCTTGAATAAAGTATGACTACTCAATAAAACAACAAATTGGCAAAGAAGTACCTTTTAAGCAGCTTCAGCTACTTGTCATCGCTTACATACAAGGCCTGATCAACTTTACTTATCAAAGAAACATTGATCAAGTTCCCTCAAACTAAGTACATGAAGTCAGCAAAGCAATGGGACTCAAAAAGTGGTGAATGAATAATGTAAATAAAAATTTCCAAGGAAAGTTCATTTGGGGTAAAAAACAAACCAAAAAGAAGCATCAGTTGGTAAATAAATAAACATCTGAACAGTCTTTTTTTTTTAGAAGATTTTTTTAGATTGTTGATTTCCCCAAAATGTATAAGGTCACCTTCGTGTACTATTCAATGCATTGGTAAATGGTCACTCTTCAAACTATTTAAGTGAGTTTGTGCAAATGCATTTAAATTAGACACTGATTTGGGTTTAATTTATTCATTTTCTAAATAATATGCAAATTTGTGTAAACCTAGATTTTAAAATAAGATTTACAGGCTGTATAATCTGCAATCTCACAATTTACATGTTAATGCGGTAATTCAATTCAACAAACATTTATTGAACTCCTAGCAAAGTACTGTGCTGGGTATTAAGGGGAGCATTACTATACCATTTAGGGAACTTACAACTAGGAGGTGAGATAGGCAGAATAAAGTGTAATTTTGCCCCTGATATTATACCCACATTAGCAGTTAATGCAAAATGAGACAACATATGGAACAACTAATACTAGAGAGTTGTCTTTTTCTTAGTGTTATGCTGTCCTTTGATGTGGACATTCCCATAACATCACCATTGAACCTTTGGGAATAAGAGTTGGAAATAATATCTTGCTTTCTTTCCTGCATTAAATGAGAAATTTTTCTTTGGATAAGCTATATATTAGCCATTTTTGAGTCAATTCTTCTGTATGTAAAATTCTGTGTTTCATGTTTTAAGCTGTTTTTAACCACTGTACTGATGTTTCGTACTCAGTTTGTACCTTAGCAAACACTGACTTCAACAAACAATATTTGGAGTCAGCATACAATTCACTTTCATGGAATGATCATATAAAATACATTAAAAAGAATGAAAAAGCAGTAAAAAAAATGATAAAGCTATTAAAAATCAAAAATGAGGCAAAAACACAGCAAGCATGCACTGAACACAATGGGAATTTCCTGATGACTTCATCCATCCATTTAGGGTTGTGGATCAAGTCCACAGAAATTTGAAACGCATCACAATGCTTTTCCTATTAATGAAGTGTATAGACCAGCTCCAGGTGTCCTATTTCAATGAGTTACTGTTTTTACTCTGTCAGTTCTGTTATGCAAGTATAGCAGAGTGACAGGAAACCTGGGAATCCATACCTTTTGACTTTCTGTCTTTGTGAAACCTTCTTTACAGTCCTTTTATATTGATACGGTAGTTTCTTTAATTCTCAGATTCACCTTGCATGGCAAACATAATTATTATACTATCTGTACAAAGGAGGCAACAGAAACTCAAAACAATGAGATTTGGTCCAGTTCACACAGGTGGTGGTGGTGGTTTAGTCACTTAGTGTGACTCTCTGTGACGCTATGGACTACATATAGCCTTCCAGGCTCCTCTGTCTATGGGATTTCCCAGGCAAGAATCCTGGAGTGGGTTGCCATTTCCTCCTCCAGGGGAGCTTTTGACTGAGGGTCTGAACCCGTGTGTCCTGCATTGCAGGCTGATTCTTTGCTGACTGAGCCACCAGGGAAGTTCCATTCACAAAAATACTGAAGGGCAATGCTTGAAAGACATTTTTAGGATCTCAGAAAGCAGCCTTATTTCTACTCTCCCTTTTCTGCTTTGATCAAGATCAGGAGATATAAAAGACAACCATGAATCTCTCATTTTAAGTAACCAAGGGGAATTTTCTTCATTTTCTTAGTTCCTTCCTTTTATAACTGTACTTTAAAATTCAGGAATAAGATTATCTTTTAGTCACAAATATTAAGAATCACAGTAAGACCTTTAAAAAATTATTATTCATTCTGATAGGAATATAGATGTGGTTCCATGGAGGCTAAGATTTATACATAAGTTTAGGACATAGCCATCATTGATCAATAAGAATGCATTTTGTTCCTTTTGGATGCTCTAGACTGCTCCAGGTGCTATGGGAGATAAAAAAAGCAACATTCAATTGAGAAAATATAGAGTTAGCATCTATTTTATTCTGTGCATTACCCAGAAGAAAGAGCAGAGGTTTAGGAAGCAAAAAGAATTTCACCAGAATTCTATATAGATGAAAAAGACCTAGAGCTATTATTTGAAAATGTTTTAATTTTCATATAAATTTCAAGTAAATTTTAATTTCATATAAATTACCACAATTGACATATATGAAGCAATTCAAGGAATTGAATTTGATTTAAAAAAAATACCATGGCAATCCTAGGGTTGAATAAGCTATGTTCATTCAAATTCAGAAATATTAGTAACAACTATTTGAGACATTTAATCAACCTTAATTTCAAGGTGGAAAACTGGTTGATATTCATATTCATGAATTTATAAGTGTAGTTTTTAAGAGCAGCATAAAATCTGTATATGAAGTCATGAGATGAATTTAGGTAATTGCAGTAGACAAAATGCACTTAAGTTATTTCTTGGAGGAAAACTAAATACAATATAGTATCTCCAACATTTTGCAACCATGTGTGTATGCTCAGTTCCTCAGTCGTGACTGGCTCTGTGATACCATGGACTGGAGCCCGCCAGGATCTTCTGTCCATGGAATTTTCCAGGCAAGAGCACTGGAGCAGTTGCCATTTCCTAGTCCAGGGCATCTTCTTGACCCAGGGATTGAAGCTGCGTTTCTTGTATCTCCTACATTGGTAGGTGGATTCTTTACCGCTGTACTGCCTATATGGTTTATTTTGTAGAGTTTAAGACAGTAAAATGTCATACCTACCTAATTACTGGCCTACCAGTCCACCATGGCACATGCTTTGTGATGTTTTCCAAGAGTGGTAATGAATTTAAGCCAAGAACAGTTGTTTAGCTCGCCCCCACACATGCACAAACTAGAATATTTGTATCCAGCTTGGCTGGGGTATTAAGGTGGAAAAAGGAGCAGCAGGAAAGTAAAACTATGGTCATGAACCAAAATAAAACAACTGTGTCAAAAAAGGAACAAAGCTCATGGACTCAAGCTGGCATTCTTTTTCTCTCTGCTAAATAACCACACTAACATTCTAGTAGCACATATTCTTTATTATAATCTGTGTTTAAATAAAGATGATTTTTCTTTGCAGAGTCATCATCAGCATCAACTTTTTTGAGAAATCACAGCTTCTCTCCATTAAGCATTAAACGTTAAAAAGAAACTTAAAATTAATGAACTATCTTAGGTATATTCAAAAGCATAGACTGTGTGGGTGGCAAGCCTGACAGCGTTGGTTATAGCAAGACTAGTATTGGATACTCTGTCCTCCATTGTAGAACATAACAACTGTGATTCATGACATCAAAATCCACTTCCTTAAATTTTCCATGTGCTTTAGTTCCTTTTAACCTCTATCCATTCACTTTGCTGATGTTTGCCATCATTAAATATATATTTATACAAACTTTTACTATCACCACAGAAAAATACCATTTCTTATGCTAGAAAAAATGAAAATAATTAATGAGTGTCACCATCCAGACATAAAAGCAATTGACCCTGATATATGTGTGTCTTATCTTATTCAAGAGGGGGTAAAATTTTCATATTTAAATTCTAAAGTTTTGAGGTGCCAGGTCTAATCCTTTCAATAGGTTTTGTTTTTGTTCTTATCTCTGTGATGTTGCTCAGGTAAAAAACAGAAATGTATCTGTAACAGAAAGCTTATTGTGGAAAGATTTCCTGGGCAGTTCTCTAAAAGGAGAAGTTTAAGAAAAATTTCTGCAGGACCCCTCAACTTGTAAATTCTAAGCTTTTAAAAAGTGGCTGGATCTGCAGTTTGTGCCTATATCTAGAACTGAGAGCTGCTGCAAGGCATTATTTTTCTCCTCAGATAAATGATACAAATAGCCTCTAAGTTATGGTTTCCACTTGTAAAAGAACCCTGGGGTAATTGTGAGTGATCGTCCATTTGATAGTATTATAACAATAGACTTCATAGAGTAATAAAATTATTGTGGCTTTAGCATCATTCAGATCCAAATATCAACCCAGCTCTGTCTTTTAATAGCTATGTGATTTTAACACTTTTGAGGCTCAATGTTCTCATCTTGGAATAACAAAAATTACCTTTTCAGTTTTTGTGCGAATTGAGCAAGACAAGTGAGAACCATCACATTCTACCATTCAAGGGGCCAACTTGTATATAATATACAAAATAATACTGCCCTTTTTATTGTGTAATATGGTAGGCTTGAGTAACATGTGCAAAGCGTGTGCCTCATGGTTACATACAAAGTAGATACTCAATATTCATATTATTCAGTACCACTGCAATAACAAAAACAGTGTGGACTTGATATCCTTTGCCTATCAAACTGCTTGTTTATTGAGCACAACAACAATATCTTATGCCTGTTTGGGATTTCACATGTCTAGGACAATGCCTGGCTTACAGATATAGCTGAATTTCAATATGTTGAATACGTGAAGATAACATTAATCTTGTATAGTAGTAGATCAGGAGCCTTTTGAAAAGCTTTATCCTTCAATCAGACTACCCAATGAGTTTATGCATAAGGACAGTATAATCTAGGACACAGCTTTTTTGTTCCCTAAATTGAAATACGCATTTGTCAGTTTTTATTATGAGGACATATGCATTCATGGTATACACACAGCCTTCTCAGACTTAAAGTAATGCTAGTGTATGTGTGGGTGTGTGTTCTGAATTTAAAAAGAGAGTGGATGTTTGCCAAATATATGATGCTGGCATTAAAGCATAGACAGATTTAAAGAATTGTCGGCAAACATTCAAAGCGGGAAATGAAATTTAATTTATGAAGTTAACAATTCACTGATTTTTCTGTTTGTGTGGGATCTCTATCAGTGATATTCTCTGGAACTGTCTATAATATACATTCTGCTCCCAGCCCTCTCTGAAGATGACGTTCTTCACTAGAGTTATGATTTTTGCATAAATCTTAACTCTTAAATTCACATCTTTGTTTCCATCAACTTTTTAAATATGAAGAAGAGGTTGGCTTTTACAGATCTGTCATGCACATTGTCAGGAAGCCTTTGAGCATGATGAAGAAATTGAGTTTAAGAGAAATAAAGTGGTTTCTCCCAATGTAACACAATAGCAGGGGTAGCTCCTGGGGAAAGAAATGGCAACCCACTCCTGTATTCTTGTCTGAAAGATTCCACAGGTGAGGAGTCTGGTGGGCTACAGTACATGGGGTCATAAAGAGTCAGACACAACTGCCCAAAGCGCAGCACAGCACAGCACAGCACGCAGAGGCGACTGGTCCTACCTGCACAGGCCTCTCCCTCACTCAGATTTGCCCCTGACTTCCCTGTTCTCAATGATGCACTGCTGCTGCTGCTGCTGCTGCTGCTGCTGCTGCTGCTGCTGCTGCT